>NC_133208.1:25161924-25264424 GCF_958299795.1 Porites lutea
CACAAACATAAATCATTTCCGTTTTTTTTTCCTTATGTTTGTATTGGAGTCTTCTTCACTTTATTGGAAAGCAAAACATTCCCAAATGTCATTCCTTTTTGCAGGCTGGGTTAATATTGGTGGAATTAGGTTTTCAGAGCCTAAGTGTTATAATACATTTTGGCACCGCCACATTCGATTGCTGGGTTCGTTAAACTTACAAAGCGAAACAGCCGTTGAGGTCTTCATAGCAAATCAGGCGCCACAAACTTCCACGGATAATCCCCGCGATTTCTATTTTCAAACACGCCCTTGACGATCTTAAAAGAGAAAATACAGGACATGGGAACAGGGTAGCCTTTTCCCAAGTTTTAGAGATTTCTAGGCAATACTTGCTCCTTCCAACAATATTTTACAGTTAATGTATCTCTATACACATGTACTATCTCTTTCCATGTTGATTACACCATTTCTCAATGATTTATCAGTTTAGCACTTAAAAGATGACAATACTTTGCCCAACTTCGTTCAATAATTGATTATTACTCACATCTAGGGGCCATTTATGGTTAGAGTTACTTTTCATGGTTGATTATTACATTTATGGGTGATACAGCAAGCCAGCTGGGAGCTGGTGATTTAATTGGTTCGCAATAAACCAGGAAAGGAGTATAATATGATTGCTGCGGAGCGAAGGAAGGGAGCGAGCAGCAACATAATCAGGATTTAAAGGAAATATATAAGGGGCGACGAATTCTCGAATTCATCACTTTTTACCACAATGCATTGCATTTAACCAGAGTGCATTGCGCCACGAACAACTCAAAGAAAAACACGGGAAAGTTCGGTGGGTGAGAGAGTGCATCGTTCGCTGCTCAGAGTTTTCTTTGTGGCAAATTTCCTACAGCACGGTTAGAGGTCTTACCAAATTTTAAGACACGCAGGAGTCTTTCAGATGAGTACGATGGTTAAGGTGTTTCGATACAGTTTTTCAAAGGCCATACCGATATTTTTCAATCGCCTTAAAATTAGTTTTTTCCTTGTCCGATCGCTATAAAATTTTCACCAGTAATTGGCTATGGATTGAAATTTGTGAAAAGTAGTTTTAAGTAAAATCGATATTACTATGACAACAGTAAAGAAAAAATTTTGAAATTGATAAAAGCCGAATTTTGTGTGATCTAGACCTGCTACTGAAAATCCAACACTAGGAACTTAAAGTTTGGTGTTTAGCAAACAATCTCCGTAAGAAGTAAAAAATTCTGTATGTTTGAATTCGAATAAAACGAAAATATATTTCAAACCTTAAATTTTCAATAGCCGTGATAGGTTATGTAATAAAAACGTTATAAATGACTCAAATTATTCTTAAGTAGCGTAAGAATGATGCTTAATATCATGTTTTGATGCTAGGAAATTTTGGTGTACTTTCGTTCATGCGATATTGAAATCTAACCTGTTTTCTCACCATCTGTATAAGTGCAACTTCATTCAGAATTTGGACTTTTAGCGCTTTCTTGTATATCTCCGAAACGACTCGAACGAATTTTTTCAAAATCTCTTCACATAATCTTCATAATGTATATAAAAATGTCCGAAACTTTCATTAAGATTGATTCACTGTAACACCTTGAAATTTCAAGACAAACCTATCCGACGAACCGGTCAAAAATCTGCGCTCCAACATTCACTGTTTTGACGTTATGGTAATTTTTCCAAATTAATGCGGACAATACATATATCCATGACTAGTACATTTCAGTGTGAGTATTGCCAATATTTTACATTCAAAAGATGCGATAAATTCAAACTAAGATGTACTAGTCATGGAGGTATGTATAGTGCGCATTATTCTGGAAAAATTAGCATAACGTCAAAACAGTGAATGTTGTAACGCAGATTTTTGACCGGTTGGTAGGACAGGTTTGTCTTGAAATTTCAAGGTGTTGCAGTGAATCAATCTTAATGAGACTTTCGGACATCTTTATATACATTATGAAGATTATGTGAATAGATTTGAAAAAAATTCGTTCGAGTCGTTTCGGAGATATACAAGAAAGCGCTAAAAGTCCAAATTCTGAATGAAGTTGCACTTATACAGATGGTGAGAAAATAGGTTAGTTTTCAAGATCGCATGAACGAAAGTACACCAAAATTTCCTAGTATCAAAACATGATATTAAGCATCATTCGTACACTACGTAAGAATAATTTGAGTCATTTATAACGTTTTTATTACATAACCTATCACGGCTATTGAAAATTTAAGGTTTGAAATATATTTTCGTTTTATTCGAATTCAAACATACAGAATTTTTTACTTCTTACGGAGATTGTTTGCTAAACACCAAACTTTAAGTTCCTAGTGTTGGACTTTCAGCAGCAGGTCTAGATCACACAAAATTCGGCTTTTATCAATTTCAAAGTTTTTTGTTTACTGTTGTCATAGTAATATCGATTTTACTTAAAACTACATTTTCACAAATTTCAATCCATAGCCAATTACTGGTGAAAATTTTATAGCGATCGGACAAAGTAAAAACTACTTTTAAGGCGATTGAAAAATATCGGTATGGCCTCTGAGAAACTGTATCGAAACACCTTAACTTGGGGATTGGATTTCAATTCAAGAGCCTTTGACTCGTCCAGGTGTTAAACCTGACGAGAAGATGAGCATTTGCTCTTCGACTCCGCAACACGGGGGATATACAAATTCCAGCTTGCTAGAAGGTGATGTGAAAGTGAGAAAATGTCATGCCATGCTATTCTTAAGAAACTGTGTGAGCCGAAAATGGATGTGATTTTGACCATTCGCTTCAAAATAACAGCGGAAATCGAGATAACAAAACATATGTTTTGTGTCCTACTTTGCAGACGAAAACGTGTATCGGCGTTTTGAAAAGCATAATTATGTTCTTTCATTCATTCATTGCCATGGAATATGCGTTTACATTGTTTTTTCACTGTTGAGTAGCTCGGTTAATGCGGCTGGCGATAATCTTGCTGGCGGAAGTTTCATGGAAAAGGAATAAAATCAAGACTTTTCCTACAAAATTACGTAATCAGCTTCTGTGGTGTAGTGGTTAGGTGTAGTCGCGTCGAGCCCAAGGTGCAGGGTTTGAGTCATACCGAATTCATCATTCCTTCTTTCTTTTTTTTCCGCTTTTTGTGTTGTTGTTTTCTATAAATATATAGCTAAATAACTGTTACTTAATAAAGTGCAACAAACAGCAAGAAAAGTATTGTGTTTCCAGAGAAAATATCGTGCACCGTATATTAAATATATGGATAAACAATCTGAAGTTCTATTATTTCCTACAATTTACTGTGGGAAAACCAGAGTTATAACCACTTGATCATTTTCTAAACAACGTTCCCACGAGTTCTTTCTATAGACTGATAGTAAATATTCTAGTACTTTCCAACATGTAGATAGGACATTCAATGTCATTTTCGATTCTTTTAAGTCTCACTGCCTAACTAATGCCAGTATCAACAGAATCTGCCGCAGCAATACTATCTTTTAGATACCCTAGTATATAATGAATATTTAGCAATTATTGAATGAAGAGGAGCAGGATGTGAAGAATTCTACAGATTGGGGAGGAAGTTATCGGCCGAGGTGGATAACATCGTCCAAGACCTTCCGAAAGCCGAATTAAATAATTGCTTCAATAGTCATTCAATATATTTGTAATAACAAGCTTACCTTCTCAAAGACTTGCTTCAAAACTTTGGCCTATTTCTCAGCATGGTTTCGCGATATAACATATGTTTTCCTTGCAGATACTCCTCAAAAGTAGACAACATCCTTCCAGCGATATGTTTAACGTATTCTTGCATTTCTTTTGTTCAGTTAGTTAACAATTCAGCTATTTCGCCTTTGGATAGCCGTGAACGCCATTTTCTGTTTATGGTTAACTCAGGAACAAATTAAAGAGCTAGGCTGCCGCGTCTGGAAAGGAGTTTGATCGACTGTCTATCATAAATTACAGGCCCGTTAAGGAACGAAGTTGAAAGTGACAGGGCACAACTGTTGTGGGCCGAGCCCAAGTTAGAGGGGGGGTCTGGAAGCATGCTTCCCCAGAAAATTCTTAAATCTAGGGGCTCGGAAATGCTTTTCCCTGCGTTATCCACAGGACATTTTAATAAATACGAAAGAAAATGCAAATGGTTAGAATATATTTTACCTATCTCTAATGTTGTCGTTAAGGTACAATGTTAGAGGGAAAAAAATGTAAACAGTGACCCAATGGAGGAAATTACAAGCAATGGACGAGATCAGTAGCCTACATGACGACAGCCGTCTTTCATCGTCGTCCCTGCGAAACATCACTAGTGACGAGGAGCGAGGAGAGACGGCTGTATGCGCTGGCTAAGGACGAGACAGAGCTCAAAAAGACTTGAGGAGGTCAAAAATTAATTAGCCCTAACAACATATTTTATAAAATCGAAAGAAGAATTGGGTTGTGTTATTCATTCAGCATTTTCAACGGTAAAGTGGTGGTCTTCTTTTTTAAAAAATTTTCGCCCAAAAAATGAAGGGCACGGGCACGGGCACTTCATAAGATGTAATGACAAATATTAGAAACAAAAGTTAGACTGGGTAAGTAAAGATATCAAACAGAGTGGGGAATCCGTCAGGAGTAAGAGAGAACCTGGGTTCGCCGATTTTCAAGGCTTGTGACTGAAACAGCTGTATTTTCCAGAATTTTTAACAGTACTGTGTATGATAGTAAATATTAGGTTACAAACTGCTCTGTAAAACTATTTTTTTCATAGATATTCTGCATTTGCAGATTCAACAAGTATAGAATAGGCCAAAGAAATGATAGTCCAACACTTATAATAATGACCTACCCCAGAAAATCTTACACGAAAGCTTGATTATCTTGCCCAAGAAGTTGAACTGTTCATTTAAAAAGACGTTAAGAATCGTGTTTCCACTTTCTTACTCTTAAAATTTTTTTTTCGTCAAGGTCAAGAAAAAAGGGTCATGGACAACATCTCGGAGTTTGTACAGACCATTCATATTGGTGCAGTCGTTGCTACTTTTCTTTTCAACAATGGACGTATTATAAAAGCGGTGGACATCTTTAACGAATGTTTGGTGCTCCTTAACGGTAAAGCCCTAGAGACAATCAAAGAACTTACCACACCACTTGTTATCTATGTATACCATAAACTTCTTGATGGCTATGCTCTTATGCACGATCACACCCGTGCAATAGAATGTGGTAAAAAGCTTCACATGACACTACACAATAGTGATCAAAAAGAAGAAGAAGGGATGATATTACTTAAACTAGCTCACATCTACTATCAAACAAGCAAATACGAGAAAGCAAAAGAGTTTTACGAGAAGGCTCTCAGCATCGCGATTGACGCTGGAAGCAATCATGGGGTTGGAGTATGTTACAGAAATCTAGGAATTGTGTTTGAATCTGTTGGGCAATATACCAAGGCTGAAGAATATCTTCAGAAAGAACTAGTGATAAAAAAAGAAATCGGTGACAAACAAGGAGAAGCGTCCGCTTACGGAAGTCTAGGAACTGTGTTCCAGTGTGTTGGTCAATGTACCAAAGCAGAAGAATACCTTCAAAAAGCACTCTTGATCAGGAAAGAAATCGGTGACACAAAAGGAGAAGCGTCAGACTACGGAAACCTAGGAATTCTGTTTCTAGCTGTTGGTCAATATACCAAGGCAGAAGAATACCTTCAGAAAGCACTCTTGATTAGGAAAGAAATCGGCGACAAAGAAGGAGAAGCATCTGCTAACGGAAATCTGGGAACTGTGTTTTACTCTGTTGGTCAATATACCAAGACTGAAGAATACCTTCAGAGAGCACTAGTGATCAGGAAAGAAATCGGTGACAAAGAAGGAGAAGCATCTGTTTACGGAAATCTGGGAGCTGTGTTTGCATCTGTAGGTCAGTATACCAAGGCAGAAGAATACCTTCAAAAAGCACTAGTGATCAGGAAAGAAATCGGTGACAAAAAAGGAGAAGCCACAGACTATGGAAATCTGGGAGCTGTGTTTAAATCTGTTGGTCAATATACCAAGGCTGAAGAATACCTGCAGAAAGCACTAGTGATCAGGAAAGAAATCGGTGACAAACAAGGAGAAGCGTCTGCTTACGGAAATCTAGGAACTGTGTTCCAATGTGTTGGTCAATATACCAAAGCAGAAGAATACCATCAGAAAGCACTAGTGATCAGGAAAGAAATGGGTGAAAAAAAAGGAGAAGCCACAGACTATGGAAATCTGGGAGCTGTGTTTAAATCTGTTGGTCAATATACCAAGGCTGAGGAATACCTGCAGAAAGCACTCTTGATTAGGAAAGAAATCGGTGACAAAGAAGGAGAAGCATCTGCTAACGGAAATCTAGGAACTGTGTTTTGCTCTGTTGGTCAATATACAAAGGCTGAAGAATACCTTCAGAAAGCACTAGTGATCAGGAAAGAAATCGGTGACAAAAGAGGAGAAGCATCTGTTTACGGAAATCTAGGAGCTGTGTTTACATCTGTTGGTCAATATACCAAGGCTGAAGAATACCTGCAGAAAGCACTAGTGATCAGGAAAGAAATCGGTGACAAACAAGGAGAATCATTTGTTTACGGAAATCTAGGAACTTTGCTCCTATCTGTTGGTCAATATACCAAGGCTGAAGAATACCATCAAAAAGCACTCTTGATCAGGAAAGAAATCGGTGACAAAAAAGGAGAAGCCACAGACTATGGAAATCTGGGAGCTGTGTTTAAATCTGTTGGTCAATATACCAAGGCTGAAGAATACCATCAGAAAGCACTAGTGATCAGGAAAGAAATCGGTGACAAACAAGGAGAAGCATCTGCTTACGGAAATCTAGGAACTGTGTTCCAATGTGTTGGTCAATATACCAAAGCAGAAGAATACCTTCAAAAAGCACTAGTGATCAGGAAAGAAATCGGTGACAAAGAAGGAGAAGCGTCAGACTACGGAAACCTAGGAACTGTGTTTCTAGCTGTTGGCCAATATACCAAAGCAGAAGAATACCATCAGAAAGCACTAGTGATCAGGAAAGAAATCGGTGACAAAAAAGGAGAAGCCACAGACTATGGAAATCTGGGAGCTGTGTTTAAATCTGTTGGTCAATATACCAAGGCTGAAGAATACCTGCAGAAAGCACTCTTGATTAGGCAAGAAATCGGTGACAAAGAAGGAGAAGCATCTGCTAACGGAAATCTAGGAACTGTGCTTTGCTCTGTCGGTCAATATACAAAGGCTGAAGAATACCTTCAGAAAGCACTAGTGATCAAGAAAGAAATCGGTGACAAAGAAGGAGAAGCATCTGTTTACGGAAATCTAGGAGCTGTGTTTACATCTGTTGGTCAATATACCAAGGCTGAAGAATACCTGCAGAAAGCACTAGCGATCAGGAAAGAAATCGGTGACAAACAAGGAGAATCATTTGTTTACGGAAATCTTGGAGCTGTGCTTACATCTGTTGGTCAATATACCAAGGCAGAAGAATACCTTCAAAAAGCTCTAGTGATCAGGGAAGAAATCGGTGACAAAAAAGGAGAAGCGACAGACTACCAAAATCTAGGAACTGTGTTTAAATCTGTTGGTCAATATACCAAGGCTGAAGAATACCATCAGAAAGCACTAGTGATCAGGAGAGAAATCGGTGATAAACAAGGAGAAGCATCTGCTTACGGAAATCTAGGAACTGTGTTCCAATGTGTTGGTCAATATACCAAAGCAGAAGAATACCTTCAAAAAGCACTAGTGATCAAGAAAGAAATCGGTGACAAAAAGGGAGAAGCGTCTGCTTACGGAAATCTAGGAACTTTGTTTAATTCTGTTGGTCAATATACCAAGGCTGAAGAATATCTTCAGAAAGCACTGACCATCAATGAAGAAATCGGAGACAAAAATGGTGTTGGAGCTTCATACTTAAATCTGGGAAAACTTTGTCGAGAATTTCAGCTTCATGCGAAGAGTCAAGAATATGCTAATAAAGCGCTTGAGATAAGTTACGAAATAGGGGACTTTGAAATGCAGTTTAACAGCCACCTTTCCATTGCTCTGAACGCGTTAGTGGCAGGAGGAAGCATAAATGAAATACGGCGAAATCTGTATGAAAGCATTCAGAAGTGCGAAGAAATGCATGATTTTTTAAGAGTGAGAGATCAATTCAAAATTTCTTTTTTTGATGAGCATGTGTCCCCTTACCTTCTTCTTTGTAGGTTGTTGATTGCTACAGGCAGTTATTATGAACCCCTTTACGTTGCCGAGCTTGGACGGTCCAGAGCCCTGACAGACGTACTGTCAGAAAAGTACTCTGTGGATAAAGGGGTATCAGTCAACACACAGTCATGGGTTGGTATTGAGAACATCATGAACAAAAATGCACTTAGTTCTTGTCTTTATGTTTGCTTCTTCGGTGATGATATGTACTTTTGGATCCTCAAGCCAAACAAAATAATAGATTTTCGACAAAAGACACTCCAAGAAAGTGCAGATAAAGTGTTTGGAAATCCGACATTTGGTGGCTCTCTTGATTTACGTCAAGACCAATGCGAAGATCGATCATTGTTTTCATGTGTAAGCTCCCCGCCATCATGCAAGCCGTCTCAGAGTGACAGCTTCGAATCTTTGCGTCTTATAGAAGAAGAGGACGATGAAAATCACGACTCTAAACCTTTAACCCTTTCTGATGGCTACAACATGATAGTCGCTCCTGTAGCTGACTTACTCCAAGAATCAGAAATCATTATTGTACCGGATAACTTGTTGTATCCAATTCCTTTTGCTGCTTTAATGGATGATAATGGAAAGTATTTATCGGATACTTTCAGGATTCGTATTGTCCCTTCCTTGACGACTCTTAAGTTGATTCAGCTCAGTCCAGAAGACTACCATAGTAAAACCGGTGCACTGATCGTAGGAGAGCCAGACGTTAGTGATGTCTACTACCAAGGAAAACTTCTACAGTTAATTCCATTGCCTTGGGCGAGAAAAGAAGCAGAGATGATTGGGCGACTGCTTGGCGTTCAACCGTTACTTGGAAAGGATGCAACTAAGCAGGCAGTCTTGGAAAGCATGCATTCAGTAAGTCTCATTCACCTCGCCGCTCATGGTTACGCCGAACGGGGAGAAATAGCTCTTTCCCCTGTAAGCTCCTGCGGAACTCCACACGAACAACACTACTTGTTGACGATGGCTGAAATTTCACAAGTTCGACTAACAGCCAAGCTGGTTGTCCTTAGCTGCTGTCATAGTGCAAGTGGTCAGATAAGGGCTGAGGGAATTGTTGGAATCGCTCGAGCATTTCTAGCATCGGGTGCACGCGCCGTGTTGGCGGCACTGTGGGCTGTAGAGGACGAAGCTACCATGTGGTTTATGGATCGTTTTTACGAGCACCTTGTTCGTGGTGAAAGCGCCAGTGAATCTCTTCGCCAGGCCATGAAGTCGATGAGAGAGACTCGCTTTTCTGACGTCATGCAGTGGGCACCCTTTATGCTGATTGGAGATGATGTAACATTCAAAGGTTTGTATTTGATATAATTTTTAGGTTTTTCTAGCTGTTTTTAGTCAGAATATGTGAAATTAAGGTTCCTGAAAACGCATTATTTTGAAAAATAGTAATGAGGGAGTTAAACTGAGTTTTGTTAGTTTCGTTATTTATTGTTTTTTTCCACCCTGTTTATGAAAGTGGCTGTTCATGAAAGTGAGGCTACTGAAGAGAAGGCCGAATTTTATTTTCCGATTTTCTTGGAATATTTCGTAAAGCATGCCTGCTCGGATCTAAAATAGCTAACTAAAATGAAAATGTTGAAAACGATAGTTGAGATTCCAAAGAGCATACGAAAACAAGTTAGGTTATAGAGAAGAGAAGTAAGTGGCTGTCAAACAAACATTTTCTTAAGGTTGTACCTGATGAAAGAAAAACGTCCAGGCTCCGCCCCCCTTTTCGCGTTCATATTTTGCACCCCTTTCACCGCGTCATCCCTACTATCTGAGAGCCTGGAACAGGCTATAAAAAACGCGGTATGTATTTTCTAGTCTTAAAACAGATTGATCCTCAGGAAACCAGAGACAGCTCAGAGGGTATACGCACTAATTATCGGTGGGGGAGAGTTTAAAAGCAGACGGGAAGATTCCCTGGGCATTTAATCTAGCCCAAGCAGCTGCAGGAGAATTTACTGTTTGTTATACAGATATTTTTCTGGCAAATGAGCTAAAGGCGTTTCGTTTTCGTGTGTTTTTAAAAGGGGGGTTTTTGTCATCTTTCGCCTCTTTTATATGATGCTTGTTCCGCGGAGAAGGCGCAAGATTTTATATGCCCCCAAGAAAGTATTTCATTAGATTCAGTTGGGTTCTACAATACGTTTCCCTTTAGTACTCTTCGTGGTCGCGATTTTGCACCAGAGGAGATGGCTGATATTTTGGTCAACCATTGCACGGGCTGCTCGGGCTACAAGGGATCAGCTTGGTTGGCTCGATATAAATCTCCTGCTTCAAGATATAGTCTGATTAAAATACAAACAGCAAAGGAAGGAAACTAAAATAAAGTAGAATATTCTCACTGCATTCGATTGGTCCTTGACGCGAGAATTAAGTAAAGCCATTAAATTCCGTCGTGTTGGTCGTGCGCCCTCGTGGTGTGTACATTGCGGCCCTTGGTTAGAATTGATTAGTTTTTGCCTGCCTCTTGGCTAGTTCAACGGGGTGCAGTGGAAGTGACTTAGAAGTTTCGTCCCTCCCACCTACCCTGATGGCGGTTGACGTCGCTTACCCTCATTATTCGGCATCCCTATTGTCCTGGTAGTCGCGGTTGCCTCCTATAACTTAGTTCCCCGTGTCGGAACAATAGGTATGCAGTGCGAATGTTATACGAATCGCATTTAAGCTGAAAGTGATTCAATACTTTACTGAATTCTTAGCATGTAAATGATTTCCTCAAAGTGTAAAGGTTTTGCTATTTGTTTGACTTTGAAACCTCTGTGTTAGAGATATTCAGGTAAAGCATTTAGCTCAGCGAGCGACAGAAGCATGTTGATCGATGGCTAGAATAAAACGTGTAAAGAATACATACGAAAGGGAACCGTGATGATTAGTTTTTCTATTTGCAGGTGCATTTGATAAGAGCAGTTCGAAAGATGGCGAAGGTGCAACGGAAACAAAGAGCTTGTAAACTGAGAGCAAACATGTCCTTTAAATTGACAACTAATGTCACAGTTGTACATAAATGTATATACCTATGATCTCAATGAACTAGTCTTGTCTGAGACCTCAAAGTGAACAGGCGATAATTGTAGTTTTTAAAGCAGGCGTCATTTTGAAGCTTGAGCTGAGCGCGGAGCACAGGGAGAAAGCGGGAGGGGTAGGCAGGACCAGTTAGTCGTCCTTATAGTGGAGACTTCAAAGTTGTTTAGACCTTCTGAACCTACGTCTAGTACATTAGTCAGGACTTCTTTCGTTCTACGTCACTTCTGCTACTCTCGTCAATCTTGCTCTTCACGCTTGCTTCAAATGAACTCAATCACTTATACATGTCTAACATGAACACGAATATTACGGCTGATTTACAATGACGCGTTTTTGGCTTAGCACGTTAACGCACGTAAATTTTAATCGCGTAAATAAAATAGAGGCAAGACATAAAGTGTTGAGATTAAACGTGAAGTTGAGCGAGGTTCTATTTTTTACGCTTACGTGCAGCCTTTCATACATTGCCTCTATTTTCTTTGCGAATGTAAATTTTACGCTCCTACGCACAAGACAGTGGAAATCAACCCTTACATTGGTTTGATAAACTTTGTAAATGTACCGATCTCGACGAACGAGATGAAATGCCAAATAGATATCTAAGCTAAGAAAGGGACGCAAGTGTTCTCTGGAATTAAGTGCTCTTTGCTATGGGCACCCAACGACGGTGGTTTCCTCTTAAATACATCGAAAACACTTTTTAGGCTATCCAAAGTGCTTTTTTAATAGATCTCTAGAAACACATTCTATATCTTCTCGGTCATCCTAGAGGCGCTTGAGTCTTTTCGACATTACAAGGGCTTTTGTATTATTGTCCCCAAAATTAGCTGTCCTCAAATGATAGAAAATTCTAGGCTATGTTTGCTTTTCCGGACAGAAAACGGTCGTTGGGTGCCCCTGATTTGCGTCAATACGACATTAACGGTATTGCTTTTAAGCTTTTTTTTAACAGTGGCCGATCCAGACCTTCAGATAATGAGGGGGGGGGGGCAGTCATCTAGACCCTGAGATAAGGGGGGGCCCGGTCCCCCCCCCAAAAAAAAAATTTTTTAGCCCTTCGGGCCTCATTTTGGTCGGAAAATAAGGGGGGGCATGGGCCCCCAGGGCCCCTCCCCTGGATTCGCCACTGCACAATGTTTCATTGTCTTAGAGTAGTGACAGTGTTTAGCGGAAAGTTCTAAAACAATTCAGCATGATGGTGAGTCTTAGAGGCCTCAAACGGAAAAAGTGAATAAACATGTTTGTGTCCTCTAAGACTCGCCATCATCATATCGAAAGACCCCCCATTTAACTGATAAGACTTAACAACTCACGCGATGTACGAAATTGTATTCTCCCGTTTTGAATCAGGCGTTTTCCAATCCTCTGCCCTGCCCTGTCATACCTGCTAGGGCTGATCTTCTTTTCTTTTTTTTTTTTCAAACGTAAACTGACACCATTGAATGGGTGGGTGCTCACTAGAATTTAGAAGTAGGGATTTATCTGAGTTGGTCCTCTTACAGCATTATGAACCCGGTTCAGTTTTGAAACGGACTTGAGATCTTTAGAATGTCGGCAAATTCTAAAGTCTTTCCAGGTATGTCATTCTGGTTTCTTTAGAAAGGAGCCGGCCTATCAATCAGTACAGCGTCTTTGTGTAATTTGTTAGCTTATTTCCATTAGAATTTTACGCCTCTGACTAGAGGACTGTCATAAATAGTGTAGGTTACCTGTTTTCTGAGCTAAAGCGCTCATCAAATAACTTTGTTTTCAAGAGAAGAGGCTAGTTAGTGAACAAGGTTAGTTATTTGTTGCTCAAAATATCTGAAAGTTTAAAAAATAGAAAATCTAAACGCCGTAACTATTCTTCAGTAAGACGATGTGACTTTCAGTTTCCAGTAATGAGTCACATAATAACAACAAAACATGACCAGCTACAATATTTTAACCTGATTCTGTCAGGACTTGTCGTTAGTGTTCCCCGTGGAATGGTGGGATGGAACGCTGGATGTAAAATCTAGTAGAGGGACTAGTACTGATTCCTCCGGGATCCGTCCCCAGTCGTCTCACAAGTCTCTCCCCAGCTCCCTCTGAGAGAGTTTAATTATTAAAGAGAGAATCGCGCAGGAAATACGCGCATGAGAGCTGGGAAGGAAGAAGCGGGAAGACGATGACCTATTCAATTAGACAATGACCTTTGGCAATCACATTTTGTCGAGTTCGAGTGCCAATCTCCCGCGGCCGATTCGCGACCGCGTATGAATGATGGGGAGGGGATCACTAAGGACAAGCCTCCACAGCGGTCAAACGAGAAAAATTTGGAAACCTAAGCAAAGTATTGTAACTTTGAAATCAGCCTTGCTTCTTTCCGTTGTTCAGATATTTTAATTTATAGCTGATTAGATCCTCTATTTGGATCCGGTGCTTCTATTTTGTAACGTTGGTCCTTGGAAGCATACAACATATAAGTACCAATGCGCTGTTGATTTACTAACTGTTTTGTAAGTTTAATTAAAACGTTAGAGGTGTTTAAGAACTTAAACAGGTGATACTGTCCGTCAGCAAAATTTACTCCAGTGCAAAGCGTTTTCAACGGAAGCAAGCTCAATATTTTGCGAAAAAATGAAAACTTTGTTAAATTGAGTGGTCATTTTGTACATCCTTGCCCATGTTTCCATTTAATGACGAACGACATCCCAGACGAAAGTCATACGTCGCAAAATTAACACGATAACTCAAAATAACCGCCATTTTTTGTGCGGGCATGAACGCGCGCGCAACAACAACATGGGCTCAAAAAAACCTCAGAACAAATGTTGTGACTGTTTGTCCGAGGAATAAACGTCAAGCAAACTCTTGGAGATTCAAGACTAACAGCTCCATTTGCTTGTGTTTTTGAACGCCTCAGTTAAATAGTTAGCAGGGAGACTGATGGGAACGCTGAATGTGAAATCTGGTGGAGGGACTGATTACCAGTCCCATTCGCCTAACTTGTCTCTCTATTTTATTAAATATTAACGGAGGAAGCGCATAGGATATGCGCACGAGGAAAGATGGGAAATAAATATTTCCTCTCTCTTTCCCCTTCATCGAATTTCCGTGCCAGCCCCCCACAGGTCGATAATGCAATGACTTTTTAACAAGATCACATTTTTCCGCGCATGATGAGAGCTAAGGAAAACGCGTTTTGGAGCGACACACGTCAACCCATCTCCCAGAATGAGATGATGCATCCGGGACCTTTTAGCCAGTCAAACAAAAGGTAAAACAGCCGAAAATAGGTTAGCAGAACCTACATCAGGCGTGTTAGGGATGCACGTCAACCCAGAGGGGCTAGGTGCTGGGCCTTTTCCCTATGCCTTAACGCGAACAAATTTGTACTACTAAGTATCCCTACTCCTATGACGATTTGTCTGAAAACATTGGCAAAACGGCTGGACAAGAAAGCAAAAAGGTACACATCTAGTTGGCGTCGGTCGATCGCTTGTCTCTCTCTTTTATTTAATATTAACGACGGAAGCGCATAGGATATATGCACGGATGAAGATGGGGAATGAATAGTTCTTCTCTCTTTCCTCTTCACCGAATTTCCGTGCCAATCTCTCCCTGGCCGATAGTGCAATGACTATTAACAAGATCACATTTTTTTCCGCGTATTTTGAGAGCTAAAGCAAACGCGTTTTTGAGCGACGCCAACAAGAATGAGACGACAAACATCCGGGACCTTTTCAGCCTTAAGCGCGAAAGTTCAAGTTTATTTTTAACTCCAGTGGGTCAGACAAAAGAGAAAATGGCCGAAAATCGGCTGCCAGCACCTACATCAGGCGAGTTTTCGACGCACGTCAATCCTAGCGGGGCTAGGTGAGGCCTTTTCCCCCTACCCTAACGCAAACAAATTTGCACTGCTTAGTGTCTCTACACTTGTGACGATTTGTCTAAAAACATGAGCAAAATCGCTGGGCAAGAAAGCAAAAAGGTACACATCGAGTTGCCGTCGGTCGATCCCAAGAAACGCTTGTGCTTGCCTTCAGACGACTTCAAAAAGAACAAACTTGTGGCGTGGTGGGCGCGGTAGGCGAGTGTGTCACATAGACCCGCATACTGTTTGACCACATTTTGATGTCTTGTTTGATCTATAACTGAAAAGACGCAAGAGATAAGACAACTTCTGAAGTCAATTCTTATTAACGACGATACGTTTTCTACGTGAGTAAGCATGCTGATGAAGTCAGATGTAAACAAAATGGGTCGGTTATTATAATCAACTCTAACTTAGACCGCGGTTTAGGAAGTCTTTGGAACTCAAGATCTCTTCCTTAGTGGGTTATTTTAAGAAGACAAATTCTTTTCTAGTCTACGCCATTTGCTTTCTCGAAACTGTTCACGAAACATGGTGTTAACATAAAAGCGTTCGGCAACTGAAAATCGCTTAGAACGCGGTTTTGTCAAACACTGGCTAAACTCCGTTTAAATAACTGACCCAATGTGTGTTGAAAAATGGAAGGAATTTTTTGGTGGAATTTTTTGCTCCAACTCCTCGGACGAAGGCACTGTCACAAGCCAAAAGGGAATCTCTTTTTCGAGCTTTTCGGTTGCTTAATATGTGAAAAATCTCATCCTCAAAAACCGAGGGGCAGTCTTGAAGCCGTGCTTGAAAACTTTTGTGGTCTCTTTTCTCCACTGAGACCCAACGGAATGCACTGAATTTCTGAGAATGCATGTTGGACAGGTTAGCCAGAGATTCCATCGGCCTAAACCCCCTTGGACACCATATGAAGCTTACACACTCAGTATAGTATTCTTTATTGCTTCCTACTGGTCCATGAAATTTGTAGTAAGTCTGTCAAAATTTCTGCTCAGCAAATGTTCATGAAAGTGTTAAAGTTTCTTCAGTTTTTAAGGAAAAACAATTTCCGAGTAGCGCGAGTAAGAATCGAACGCGAATCGTGAAATATGCAGTCCACCACCCATACCACACTACGCCACTGAGGATTCACTGCTGAGAAAAGGTTTGATTTGAGGTCATTTGAAGGTATCTTAAAGCAAGCCTAATCCTAACTGGAAGCAAACCGTTTTGATTCAGTGCTTAACGTTAATCACTAATTTCAGTTCTTAACGCTAATTAGTATTGTCAGTGCTTAACCCAAATCACTATAGTCATGCAGTGCTGGAAACTGGACAAAAAAATTAAAGCAAAAAAAAAACATTTGTGACGTAAGCAACGTGTCTGTACTTTAACGACCAATTAAGCCAAACGTGCACTAAGTATATTGTGTTAAGTACCTAAAAACGTAAACTAAGTAAAAAAAATAGATGTTAAATAGATAGTCAGAGCTCGAAACTGGACAAAACAAATTAAAGAAAGAAAATCTTTTCTGTGACGTAAGTCACGAGTCTGTACTTTAACGATCAATTAACCGGAAATCTTTGTTCCTGACAATGATTTTGAGCCCCTGTGAGTCTGTACTCCTTCACTTCACCTCAGTTCAGTTTTATTTAGCCAAAGTAAGTTACAACGCAAGAATACATATAAGAATGGTAAGTTGGCAAGAGAGCCCAGAAGGCTTATGAAGCCTTTGGCTCCCCAGTCACAGAAAATAAGTAAAATGAAATTCGCGGAGTAATGCATTAAAAATACATGTAGTAACGAAAAACTAAACAAAGACTAATTTAAGTTAAGAATTCAGTGACAGGAAAGAAGAAAGTTTTTAACTCTGGATTGGAACAAATATAAGAAGGGGGCATCACAAATGAAAGCAATCAGCTTATTAAAGAAGGCAGCACCTTAATAGAAAACAGAAAACTTTCTCATGTTGGTACGGCAGAAAGGAATATAAAATCTATTTGAACTACGCGTGCTATAACCATGAACTTGATTAGTACGTAAAATGGATCCGGAAAAGCTGGAAGGAATTGAGGTATTTTTGAAAGAAAACATAAATTTCGCGAGATGCAAAGAATAGATGTCTTCTAACTTAAGGATCATAAGATTCTTAAATAGTGGATCAGTGTGAGCGTCAAAGCCCTTCTCGCTGATAACTCTAACAATGCGGTTTGCAATAAGACTAGGCGCCTAAGGTGAGTAGGGTATGTCGAACTCCATACTAGAATGCAATATTCAAGATAAGAATAGACACGTGCGTAAAGTACACAAAGCTGTCCACCTGTCTTTTAGATTATTTCTTTTCTTTTTTAAAAACATTCATCCTTATGATTCAGCAAGTCACCTCCATTAATTTTCAGACCGTTTATCTGAAGATATTCTTTATCCAAAATCTGTAAAGTAACATACTGCGCTAGTGTAGGCCTATCAAAAACGATGGTATGTCCCTCGCTAACAAATCCTCTTGCTGGTCCTTCAAAGTGCCCACACTGATTGTTAACCTGAAGTTTTTTGTTGCTATGGTATCCTCTGTCACGTGCTGTGAACCCATCAGGCACAGGTGTCATTCCAGCTCTGACTTCTACATTCCTTAGTCTTGCCCAACAGCCATTTTTACGATTGATAATGGTCACGGACGAAATCAAGACTGGAGAAGGAAATCTCACTTCCAGCCACGGGTGCATCTCGACGTCGGAGTGAAAGTAGAAAAAGTCGTTATCCGAAACTTCGCCATCAATTGCAAATTTGGGCCCCCAATTATGTAAATTCGTCCAGTATACTGAAGATCCTCGAGCTTCGAAACCCATTTCATCGTTCGGCGCTGTCAGCCACTGCTTTATCAGACTGAATTTCCATTGCACCTGTGTCATAATCGTGACTTGCTCTTGCTGCAAACGGACAGCGTCATTTATCATGTCCTTGGAGAAGGTATCCAGACTATTGATATTCTGAGGCCCAAGGTTTTTAACGCCTGCTTCGATTAGCTCTTTTATTTCCAGTTTGTAACCAAGCCCAATCACGTGGCCATAATTCGACTGATCAATGTGCTTGATGATGTAATCTATGCAAATGCCATGCACATCCGTCAGATTGATGAAGTCGGCAAACATCAGAACATTTTCAACATTCTCTTCCGTGAGGTTCACGTTTTGAGTGTACAAATATTCAATACAGTTCTTGATTTCGTCATTCGAAAAGCTTGCAAAGGTAGTTTCACCGCAGTTAGAATCGAAGCGGAATAAACCTGCGAAATAGTCGCTTTGCGAAGCAAGAATAAACTTGTGGGATTTAACCTCGACGCCATCTTTGTCTCGGATAGTAAAGTCGTAAAATTGCTCTTCTTCCCTTTTGTTGTGATACGCTCTTACGTTGTTACAGAAGTTCGTGTGACGAGCACTTTCTGTCATTGTCACTTAGAATATTAGAAGCTATGGAAGAACACGAACGCAATTTTGTCGTTTCAGCAATCGACATTTAGATCGACATGAAGATTCTTCCTGAGTTCACCTTTACAAGTACTGTACTCGACATAAACTGTCACCAAATTGTTTGCTCAAAGTCAATAAGAGCAACAACAACAGCAGTCTCTCTGAAACGCTGAACTGGCGTGATTTCAAAACCAGAAGATTCTGGGCCGCGGGGACAATCAGTTCAATACGATTACCTTCAGGTACGAGACGAGATCGTCGAGATCGAGTCTTTTGCGTTACGGGCTGCCATCTTGCATGAGTGTCAAAACTACTTAGGGGGCGGGGGGCTGTTTGGGAGGAAGCGAGAAAAATAGATTTTTTTTTTCTCGCCCCCTCCCCCTACAGCTATAATCCCCGACGCCGGCCCCCTCGGTACATTTGAAAATCAAGATGGCCGTCATTAACGGTAAGACGCGCTATATCTCCTCGATCTCACGAAAAAATAGGGGACTGTGAACAGTCTAGTCACGTACTTTATCAAACTGGTTTGACAATTTCTATTTTTAGAACATGGAAATGTTTTTGCTGTTGTCATTATTTTTCCTGTTCTCAACATGCGGATCAATATGTGCAGCGCCATCACATTTCTTAAAAAAAAAAGGAAAGCCCTAATAACTTTCACTTTCCAGTGCTGCATACTGAACATTACTACGGCTACAACTGATAATCCTCTCTCCCCTCACCTTCCAACAGCAAAATATTTACTTGTGCGTTTTTAGACGCCTTAGTGACTGAAAGAGAAATAGTGTAAAGGGGGAATCAGGGCGCATGTTGAGATCACTGAAAGCGGAATTAGGTGCAGGAAGGCAAAGACAACCACGTCTCCAGAACGTTCCCTTCAAAAAGCAAAGCCATTTTTAGGCAACGCACGTCAACCGAAAGTGGAGTTTTTGCATTCTTGGGCGATAGTTTTGCCCAAATTTCAGGGCAAATAATCGTCTCTAGCTGAGTACCAAAAACGAGAAGTCCAAAGACTACTACAAAGCTGAGCAGGAGAACGTAATTGTTTTTTCACAACAATATTTCGGCTGGCCATACCAGCCTTCTTCAGGTTTACAGTAGCACACAAAGGGAAAAGAGAATAGGCCTCACTCCCAGTTAAAATACGTTGCTTAATGAAAAGACTCCCGGAAAACGCCCTAGGAACGAAGCTCGGGCACTGGGCAACGGCAAGTGCTCGTGGGGCCCCAGGGAGTACTCAACAAATGTTTATCAGGGGAGGACACGCCTCGAGGTCCAACCAGCTTATCCTTTTATATACAATTTTTCACGAAAAAGAACCTCTTTCGTATACCTTCCATTGACAAATGGTACCCCTTTCACGTACCTTGTTTAGAACTTTGCATCTCTTTTAACTGCTGTAAATACACTGCCTTTTGAATAGGAATCAACCGCAAAAACAGAACGTTTTCTCGAGTCTATAAAGCCATAAAATTCATCTGTAAGCCCTTCTGGGCCCTTTCAGAGACCCGGATGACAGATTTCCCTACCCTTTCGTATAC
This sequence comes from Porites lutea, assembly GCF_958299795.1. Lineage (NCBI taxonomy): Eukaryota > Metazoa > Cnidaria > Anthozoa > Scleractinia > Poritidae > Porites > Porites lutea. The sequence goes on from NC_133208.1 coordinate 25,181,994, forward strand.
TTCAATTAGTGAAATCCCTACCCTGAAACCTGAAAAAGATACCCCTTTCGGGTGGAGCCTCTCCGTAAAGGCCATTTTAGGGAGTACCCCGCTACTGAGAGCGAACCCCAACACCCTTTCGTATTTAACGGTCACTGGTTGTTAAATTAAAGGAGAACTCTGCTGAGTTGTAGAAAACCGATCGGAAAAGGCAATTGCAAACGCTTGCAGAGTACAAATCCTGGGTCACGCATTCCCACTTCCTCCTTGCCATTTTCGGTAAATATCATATAGAGTCTGTACGTAACGTTGTGAGAAGGCGTAGTGCGACACCAAAACACGACCAACAAATCGCGAGTTGTTGCTAAATGAAAATGTCCAGTGTCATTGTAACACCGTGGCTGTTGAAACTTTATTTCATTCGGGACTGTGGAGCACTTCCATATTAGCTTCTATATAAAGTAGACAATGCTGACACGATAACACTCATCGTGCACTCCTCGAGTGAGATGGATTATTTTCTTATTTTACAGCTGTTTTAGAGTGCTCTTCATAGTAAAGAACTCAAACAAGAAATGATGGAAGAACGAAGGAACTATTCGAGTTTCTGTAACAATATAAGACGATATCACGGGAAAAAGCATCAGCAACAGTTTTATGACTTCACTATCAGAGACAAAGATGGCGTCGAGGTTAAATCCCACAAATTTATTCTTGCTTCACAGTGCAGTTACTTTGCGGGTTTATTCCGCATACATCCAAACTCCAGTGAGACTACCTTTACGGATTTTTCGCTTGACGAGATCAAGATGTGCATTGAATATCTGTATACATACAAAGTGAAACTCACCGGTAAGAACGTTCAAAATGTGCTATTATTTGCCGACTACATCAATCTAACAGACGTGCGCGAAATTTGCATAAACTACATCATCAAATACATCGACCGGTCGAATTGCGCCCAGGTAATAGAGCTTGGTTACTCACTGGGAATAGAAGAATTCGTTGAAGCAGGGAACGAATTCGCGAAGAAAAACCTCATAAAACCTATACGTGATCTCGATGAAGAGACGATCGTCAAGGCTGCGTGTATGCAGCAAGAACGCGTGACGATCATGACCCGGAAGCAATGGTACCTAAACCTAATGAAGCAGTGGCTGACAGCGCCACACGATGTTTCGGGCTTTCATGCTCGTGGATCTTCAGTATTCAACAATGACTTGGACAAATGGGCACCGAAATTTGCGATAGATGGTAAAGTGTCAGAATGTGACATCTTTTATTTCCACTCCCAACTTGAGATGCATCCGTGGCTTGAAGTGAAGTTTCCCTCTCCCGTGCTGATCTCTTCAGTGACAATTTTCAACCGAAAAAACAGCTGTTGGGCAAGACTAAGAAATGTGGAGGTCAGAGCTGGAATGATGCCTGTCCCTGACGGATTCACAGCCTATGATAGAGGAAACCATAGCAAAAAACGTATTGACATCAACTCTCAATGTGGATTTTTTGCAGGGCCACCAAAGTCATTTATATGCACAGGGCATGGCATCAAGTTCGAAAAGCCTACGCTTGCTCAGTACATTACTCTGCAGATTTTAGGGGAGGGGGTTCTCCAGATTAATGGACTTAAAATAAACGGGGGTGACCTATTGAATTATGAGTGTGCGTTCTGACGCATGTCAAACTTGCCAAATGGCTTGCATAGCTTCACATACACTCGTAACAATGTCTAAAATATCGAAAATTATGCTTTTGCAGCATCTTTCTCAATTTCATCAAATGGAACAGTAACTGGTCCAAGCAGTAACTTTTCTCTCATGACTGTCCTGTAGCTCAGTGGTACTCAGTAGAGCATCTGAACTATACTAACCAGACTGTCATGACAGGTTTGACTCGTATTGGGAGTACTCGCATTTTTGTCCTGGGGGGGGGGGGGGGGGGTACTCCCCTATATAAGCCATATGTGTATGTGCTGTCCTAAAGGGCAGGATTTTTTTGCTGTTTTGGTCTGATGACGGGAATAGACTTTCCTCAGTTTTGTTCTAGAATCTGGTGTGGTTGTCAAGGGAACTACAGAATTGTACGAACGTATTTATTGTTTCAATTCCAAATGAGTTTTTTGAGGCTGCTAATCTAAGTAATGATGCCATAATTTCTAAACGACCGGGTCTGAGAATGGGTATGGATTTTAGGGGCCAGGTCTGAAAACGGGTGTGAAAAATGACATTTTTTTGGTCTGAAATAGGGTCAGGATTTGGAGAACCGGGTGGCACACCCCCACCAAGATTTCCCAGGCACAACTCCCGGATTTTTGTTTACCAGCCGCCAGTGTCACTGACTGAAAAATCATCTTTTTCAAAGTCCAAGTAGTTTGTAGAATACCTCTCACATATGACTCTTGTAAATGGCCTGGGTTACTAGGAAGTTCCTTGCAGTTTGCTATAGCTAGAGCAGACCACTATTTACTGGGATTTCATAGTCTGGCCGGTTCAAATCAGTACCGTTATTTAGGGAATCAGCAATAATTCTTTTTCTCGCAATCTAGGTTCATGGTAGAAATTAGCAGTTTGAGTTGCAAGCCATACAGCTCAGACAATGAGCTGTAAATGCATTACTGATGTTCTCAATATCATATAAGTCATAATAAAAGATTAAAATGTTCGTAAGGAGGTTACTGAAGTAGAATGTTAAAGGAGATATTATGATAGTTTGCGGTTGGAAATAAACACTGAACTCTGACTGTTTAACGGAAATTCTAATGGGGAGAGGTATGGACATCCATACGAAGGGGAAGATGAAGAGGTTAAATAAGAGAAACACCATTTTATCGGGTGGTGATAGGAATGTTTTTCAGGAACACGTATGTACATGAGACCTTGTGACCGAACTTCATTCTAAGTTAAGCTTAAATTTTCTTGTAAGTTAATAAAGCTCATTATTATGATATACAGTGTTATAATTGATTCCACCATGCAAAAGTAGACTTTCAAAAAAAAAGTCCTTCGTCGGATTTCATATGGCACGGGACCTCTCGCGACTTCGTCGCTCGCGGAGGCTCGCTCCGCTCGCCAAGAGGTCGACTTGTAGCAAGCCTACATGCAAAAGCTCACACCAAACTTCAACTTAATATAGTCATGTAAACACTACTTAGTTTGGAACCGTAACAATGGAAATAAATATAATTACTCCTAGAGGCAGGTTCCGGACACAAATTAACAAGTCACCCATTTATAGTTAAAAATCACAGTCTTAACCTACTTTTAGCATCGTCTAAAGAGAAAATACATTAACAAGATTAGACATATCGTAAATTATCGAAAAAAGAAACAATAACATTCGATTGCACCACTCAATAATATTTTTGCATTGGCACACCAAGAGAGTGAGGCAGCTTTCTTTTAATTAATCACTCAAATTAAAGTTAGAGCCACATAGTGCCGTGTGCTGGTTGAAGAGTTTTCATTTGAATAGTTACACCGTAGGATTTCATCCACAGACTCAAACGTTAGAACTACATACTAAATGAATAGTACCGTGTGAAAGTACTGCTGAAGAAGTTTCATTTAATTGAATGGTCACATCATAAGATTTCATCCCCAGCCTCTAAAAGTTAGAATTACTACACTGACTAAATAAATACATAGGTTTCATTTACGGATAATACATGGTTCTCTGCCTCCTGGACGACGACGCCACGTAAGACGATGGACAGAGACCTCTATACCGGGGGCGACTAAGTATTAGTTCCAACGGTATTTTAGAAGTGTTAAGCGTTTTTGCTACGTTCTGACCACAGTTGATTGTGGCTGCAGCGTTCTCACAAATCAGTAGAATGAGCCCTTCACGTAATATTTCTGAGCAAAATTTAAAAAAAATAAAATAAAACAAGCTAAAACCCTCGTGCAACTCGATCTGTCAGTTAGTAAATGATAAAAGACGATATAATGTTCACCGTACGCAATCTTTGGTTACGACTTCCTTTTTCTCTCATGTAGAGCGACTACCACTTGCATTACATTAGTTAGGTCAGAGTTCCTGTAAAAGAAGGAAATGGCTGTAATTGCGTTCGAATTCCTTTTGAACAATTTAAATCCGGATTTGCGATCCAGAACACACAGTTTGATTTATCGTTCTGTGAAGTTGACTATGTTAAGGACTAAACCCATCTTAGATTGCAATCTGAACGATCCACCTCCCGACTTGGATCGTTCAGTTTGGTATCTCAATCTGCTTTCAGATTTTCGTTCCATTTAAGAAACTGCTTTTCGATCGCCAAAATGTGCACATTCATTGATAAACATGGCTGGTCAAGGTGACAAGGTCAGTTCAGGCGAAAGTTCTTTTACTCGTCCGTTGTTCTATGCCGCTTAAGGAATGAAGTATAACAAACTCAAGTTGCACTGTAACTTTAGATCCGTAAAGAAACGAAAACTCTTGGACTCACCGTATAAAAATGTCCGATGTGTGTGTTTTGGGCGCCCCTTACTCATGTTGAGATTTTGTAGTTGTCTTTTGAACTTGTCTGGTTCAAATTCCAGATATTTTCAAGAGAGGCCCAGTATGAACCACTACTAAATTAAAGAGCTAATTTCCCTTCCATAGCCTGATTCTCAGACGTCCGAGGTCGTTCGCGGCCGGAAGCGAAGAGGCTGCGAACGACCTCGTACGTCTGAGCATCAGGCCATCCCTTCCATTGCTGCACGAGAAGACGCTTTATTTAGCGCGGAAAGAAATAAAAATCGATGCGAGGAAATTGAGAAGAAGATCAGTGCAGCAGCCAGCTATTGTATGGATCAATCGTTCTTCAGATTTTGTTCGGCTAGCACGAAAATCCAAACTATCTGGATTGTCTAAATCCGAATGGGAAAGCAACCTGATATGGACCTGCGCGGTAAAAAGGCGAGCATCTTTGTTTTGAAGACGTAAGACGCGTAAATATATTACTGGTTCCCAGTACCGCGCGGTTATTACAAAGTGTAGCGCTAAACCCAGAAACCTGGCTTGGAAACAGCAAATGAAAGTCCTCTCAAGAACAAACGCCTTCCCATCAGCAAGCAAGAATGGCAGAGAAACGTCACCATATGAACTTCTGTCAAAATATAAAACAGTTTCACGAGAAAGAAAGCAGTGAACGTCAATTTTATGATTTTACAATCAAAGACAAAGATGGCGCCGAAGTTCAATCTCACAAGTTTATTCTCGCGTCACAGAGTGAGTATTTCGCTGATCTCTTCAGCACCCACCCAAATGCCAGTGAAACAACTTTTGAAAATTTTGGACTCGACGTGATCAAGCCATGCATCGACTATTTGTACAATCACGAAATTGAACTCACGAGAGACAACGCCATGGACGTTCTAAAGTTTGCGGATAAAACCGCTCTAACAGTGGTGCGTGACAATTGCGTTGACTTTATTATTAAGCATATCGACAGATCGAATTATTCGCTGGTGATCGAAGTTGGTAAAAAAGGGGGAATAGATGAGATGGTTGAAGCGGCGGTGATGTTCGTTGTAAAAAACCTCACAGGAACTATTGAAAGCCTTGACGATTTAACCAAGGAAATGATAACAACGATTGCTTGTAAGCAGCAACAGCGAGTGACAGTTATGACCCAAGAGCAGTGGAACATTAGCATAGTAAAGCAATTGCTGACAGCTCCAAACGAGGAACTTATATCGAACTTCGAAGCACGAGGATCTTCCGTGTACAGAAACAATTCAGATCTGTGGGGGCCGAAATTTGCTATTGATGGCGAAATGTCGGATAGTGACTATTTATACTTTCATTCAGAGTTAGAAATGTATCCGTGGCTGGAAGTGAAATTCCCTTCTCCTGTTTTGATCTCTTACATAGCCATAATAAACCGTAAAAATGGTTTTTGGGCAAGGCTTAGAAATGTGGAAATCAGGGCTGGAATGACGCCCGTTCCCGATGAATTCACAGCACATGAGAATGGAAACCGAAGGAACAAAGAGATCCAAGTTAATTCTCGTTGCGGATACTATAAGGGGCCTGCTAACAGATTCATAAGCAAGGGACATATTGTCAAGTTTGAAAAGCCTACACTCGCACAGTACATTACAATTCAGATTTTAGAAGAAGGATACCTTCAGATAAACGGTCTTAGAATTAATGGCGGTGACTTGGTGAATCATCTGTTGGAGCTGTCATAAAACGTAGTAACAAATTCACCGCCAACGGAGTCAGATCTTGGATGACTCATTATAAAACCGGGGACTTTCATTGGATGTGATCAGCCGATTTAAAACCAAACACCTTTTGTTTTTTAATTCTAACCTTTTGTAGGAGCTTTTTCTCGCTACGTGGCGCCCAGTTCAACTCCAAACGGCCGCGACTCTCAAAGCAGGGGAGGGAAAGATACAGACTACGAGTAGTCCCCCATTTTTCCTCAGTAGAGCGAGCGAAACGCGAGCGCGCGTGAAAATCACTCCACGCGAGAAAAGGCGGCATTCTCCCCGCCGCGTGTAGCCTTTTCTTGCGTGGGGTGATTTTCATGTGCGCTCGCGTTTCGCTCGCTCTACTATCCGTGAGGAAAAATGGGGGACTACTCGCAGTCTAGGAAAGAGAAGTTGGTTGAAAAGGCGTGACATTGGAAAAATCGTCAGTATCAGACCGTAGTCCGTTTGCTAGTATAGTATGTTCTCCCAGAAATTTACCCCTTCATGGATTATTCTTACTTTTACACGTGTCAATAAGAAATCTGAAAGAAACAGTTTCCTTGAGTATCATCACATAACCTAGACTGGGAAAACAAGCCCAACCAGTTACAGTGGAACCTAGAAATAACGAAGGGCCAAGGGACTGGCAAAATTTATTCGCTCTAACGAGGTTTCGTTATATCGAGGTTTTTTTCATATGTTTTACTTACTGGGGTAAAGAAAATCGTTCGTTATACGGAGGACTTCCTTATAAAGAGCCGGGTTCGAGGCCCGGAGGGGTACTTTAGGATTTCTGGGTGGGGATGTGCCACTGGGACCCTGGAACCCTTAACCTATACCAGAGCTAGTTCAGCTGAATTTTGCTACCCTAGAGTAAACTCCTATAATCCCCCCTATCCTAGAGTAGCTGTTTTCCAGAAACTACTGAGGTCACTAGCACAGTCTAGCCAAAACAAAACCTTATACCACAATCCCTAGTCTAGATAAAATCTTCAACCAACTGATCAGTTTCATGAAAAATGATACTCTATTCTAGACCCAAACACTCTGATTTATATACCCTATTCTAGAGTAAACCGCTTGAAAACCATACCCTTCACAGCGGCACATACCTATATAGCCCATATATGGCAGTACCCCCCGGGGGGGTTCGAGGTTTCACTTTGGAGAGGTGTGGACAAGCAAGAATTTTAAGTTATCTGATCGGTTCTTCTCTAAGCGCGTGGACTGGGGCGTAATATTCAAGAGGAGTAGCCTCTCACATAACCTGCGTTGCAGATAGACTGCGAGCAGTCTCTCTTTTTCTTCAGATTTAGTGCTAGTGAGGGGAGGTACGCGAGCGCGAGCGTCGAAACCTCGAGAGGCGAGAAACGAGGGCGGCCTCGCCAATCTCGCGCCTTTAGTCACGCGCGTGGTCATTTGCGTGTCTCGCACGTTTTGCTCGACGGAGACTACGAGCAGTCTCTCTTTTTTCTAGCTTGGTACGATGCAGCCGGCCCACGTACTCGTCTAAACCATTTGTATAATCCGTCTATACGCTCTATACCGAAGGTTTAGAGCGTTTGCGGCGCAGGCAACCTCTCACACTGAATACGACTCGTTTTCATAGCTATGTTTTATTTTCAGTATTCAGCTCTCGGGCTCTTTTACCGCCCCAAAGGCCTCTACAATGATCAAAGCTTAGTTCTTGGCAGTTAAATTCTCCCAAATATATCTGTAACAAATATCTGATTAGATCTGGAGAAAAAATAGAATAATGCGTCAAGGCCGAAGAGCTTTTTCTGTACAAGAGAATATTATTTCTACAGGGATTAAACAAAAGGAAAAATAAAATCAGAGATGCATGCAATGCAGTTAAAAGGATCTCTTTAAAAATTCGTTATTCCATTTGTCAGTACCTCATGCGCAGCGTGACGCAATATTGAATGAGGTGTGGTATTTCACTTCCGGTAATGCTTAAGCACGACTCCGTTGTAAGGATAATATTTATCTCCAGAAGTCAGAGAACCAAATTAAAGCCAAAAATAAATAACATTAATATGTCTGTTGTCACCAAAGCAGACATACTCTAAGGGTTTTTTTTTTTCAACGACTGATTATAATATCATTCGCACTGAAAAGGCCAGAAACGAGGAAAATAAATGAATTCATGACAAAGCAACGTCAGATTGACCGAATAAAGGAATAAGACAAACTAGCATAAAAGCTGCAAAATATGCCATTCTAAAGGCTATCCTCGGTGACCAGTAATATCTATGTGGCCTGGAAGCGATAGAAAAGATTAGCATTCAGGTAATCTTATTCCCGAATGTGGACAAGCCAACGCTCCTTTGATTGATAAAGAAACACTGTCATCGAATATTTTAAAGAAAAAAGCAGTAGCAGGATTTGCGATTCCTTTAAAACGATTTATTCTATGTTGTCATTTGATTGCTTCAGGTTTGGCGAAACCTTTAACTCACTAAGTAAAACCCCGGTTTCGCAAATGTGTTTGTCTAGTGATACGTTAAACACGCGGTAGAGTGTTTCGACAGATATCCAATCACCAAGACGGGCATTGAAATTAAGATGCACTGCTGAGCGTTGACCTACTGCCCATTTTATGTGTTAAGATACTTCATGAAACACTTTCTCGCGTGTTTATTAGCTTTTCAACCGGTCAAATTATTCTTCAAGAACTTCAACCGCCATCTTACGTTTTATGGTAATTGGGTATCTTCATAATAATAGTTATCTGTACTACATATATTACTAGTATGAGTTTTCCAAAGAGACGTGGAAGAGATGACAGTGTTCCTTCAAGACGTTCAAAAATACGTTTTGATAAAAAAAAACCCACCTCATCTTTTCAATAAAAACAAATAAACGAGTTAGAATACAAATTATACCCTAAAATTATACGCACTGAAGTTTATGAGTTAAAACCATAATTATATTTCCACTGCACAGAAAGCACTCTGCGAATATCTTCACTTTTAAAAAAAATCATCTAAGAGACTATAAATTCAAGACATGATAAAATAATAAGAAAATACCGAGAATCCCAAATTTTCGGAGAACAGGTTGAAACAGGTAACTTATATCTACTTTGTATTAATTAAAACCTATTAAAAACGTTAAAATCCTGTACTGATTTACATTTTTAACTTCTGTGTTCATCTACGATGAAAGACAGTCACTAGTGCGCCTTGTCACCCTTAAGTGTCACAATAATGTGTAACGCCGACGCGTGACATAACAAGCGAAAACACAGAATTAAAAAAGATAAAATATTTTTACCGGGCGGGGGTAAGAAGATTAACCAGATAATTTTACAGTGGATTGCTTGAAATTCCAACAGAGAATCCATCTTAAAAATTTCAACTTAAAAATTTCACGATTCAAAAACAGAGCTATACATTATGTACTGTCATACATTTCAAAACTATCACTTTGTCTATAAACAGAATGCCAACATAAAAGCGACGATAAAACTTTCAGATTTTCGAGTCTGAAAAGTATTTTACTCCCATATATGGGTTCTATGACTGACGAAACAATCAGTTCCCAGTTCGCCGCAGCGTCCAAGTTCGCTTGTCCCCAGTCTCAAATACACCACTAATTGTTCCCGATATGCCGATACTCGTCACTTGAATAACAATTCTCTGTTCAATTTTAACGCATTACGTCGATTTTGTAGAAGAACCACTAGACCTTCTTGGCCCTCCGGGGCTCCCGTCATGAAGGTCAAAGTCCGACGCGCTTGACTTCCGGTCTCCATCCGGGGAATTGACAGCGAGAGTCTCGAGTGACGAGGCAGACATTGCTTTCACTTGCGCAATAACCACTTGCGCCTTCAAGGCATCTTCCTCGAGTTCACGCATGCGCTGTTGTCTCATGGTCGCACGTTTTTCCGCCTCAAGAGCACGTTTTTCGGCCGCCGTTAGGGCTCGTTTTGGAGACTGCGGTGCGGAATCTTTCGCAGAGTCGCTGCTTGAATGACGCGTTTTATCCAACGCAGCTTCCTCGGACGTTCTCTGTGCGTGATCGGAACCTGTAACCGCTCTGTTTATACCCTAAAAAAGGCAAACACAAACTTGTTAAATATTTAGAATTTACTATAAGAAAAGATATCTTATTAATATGGAAATATATAGCTTCTGCAAATATTTGTTGGTAGAGTAGTTCTCTCCTTAAAGAGAGATTACCATTCCCATGAAACCCATTAATTAGTACAAAATACTGTCAAGCGGTACTGTCCTGTGCTGTAAAAGGTTGTTTTTAAATTTTGAATCTACAAATGAATTCCTACAGTAAGTAATGAAAGCTACTGAGTAGCAATTTCCTGTGGTGCTGTTAATTGTGCTGTATAAGGTGGATCTAGCTTGATTCTATCGAGGTATAAAATCCTCAAGCCGTGTCATCAACGGAAGATGATACACCGTACTTCCGTGTGCGTCTGTTCGCTTTACGTTCCAAGTTTGTTAACCATGTTTATTTTATTGAATGTCACTAACCCTTACTTTTAGCTGGATCTGATTTGAATTTTGGAATTTTAGTTTCGAAAGCCATCGAAAAAAACAATATGTTCAAACGCGTGAGGCCCAACTATCCAAGAGACTGTCTTCACGTGTTGTGAAAAATTGAGCGTGGGAAACGTGAAGCTTATTATCATAGTTGACCACAAACGCTTTGCTTCACTGGATTAAGACAAAACTGCTAAACGAACGGCTGTACGGTTGGAGGGAGTCATAAGTGTTTGTAATCAACATTTTCGTCGAGATCTGTAAGTTCTTGGGCTATTTCAAAATGAGATCATCGACTCCAAAAATCTGACGAACTGGTGTCTTACTTGAATTTTTAAGCAAGAACTTCCCGTATACTACCTTTCAACACCACAGCAATAAAATATTTTTTGTGTCTGAAAGAAGGTTAACACGTGACTTTTGTAGTGCACATTCAAACGATCTGAAAGTTCAATAACTGTAATTTTACTTCACTGTAGCTTGGTTTTCTGTACCAAACTAAGCAAGACGTTGCTATTGCTGCTTTGTCCGGGACATCGAAGAGGAGCTGTTCTGTTTACTATTTGGTCTCGTGGATTGATCACGTACTTTGAAAGCGGAATCAGGAATGAAAAAAATAAAATGGCGACAACGTTGACCTACATTGTTAATTTCTTTGTTTGCCTGAAATTTTAAGATACCGCCCTGAGGGAGTGACTGAAAATAATAGCTGTTTTTTTTTTTTTTTTAAAAAAAACTTCTACGAGACGATAGTAAACACGCCACCCAAAAACGTGACTTTATGGACATCAACAAATTCCTTGAGACAGGAATGTTCCTTCGTGGTAAAGTAAGTAAACCGCTCCCCAACTTCCTCAAAGCAAGTCAGCAAGTGTTAACAGGACTTCCGAAACACCAGAATTATTCTTCAATGGGTTTGTTTAAAAGAAATAATAGAAATTAAAATTCGATTTGATAACATATGAAAAACATAATACTGTTGAAATGCACTTAAATAGATCAACGAAGTAAGCAATTAGTTGCTACTCAAGTTGGCAAATCTACAACTACACTTCACGGTACGGCTTTAGGTTAATTAAAGAAAAAAAATACCGGTTTCTCCTCTGTAATCCCTTTGGTGTCTTCTAGTCTTTTACGAAGCGCTTCCTACAAAAAAGAGTAAGTGTCGGTTAGTTGGAAAAGCCACAGAGAGTTTCAGTGAAAGAAACAAACAAACAATCACACAAATTTGAATCGCAACTTTGTCAAACAAAGACATGTTACAAACACTACGGTTTGACTAGGTTAAGGGTATTTTCCTATCATGTTATTTTCCAATTGAAAGGTCTGGCTTCTGAAATCTGCCACGAGAAACTTTCAGCAAACAAAATACAAACCAGGAGAGTAAACTTTATAAGTATCGACTAATATTAAATCTGAGCAACCACATTATTTGTACTGTTTTTTGTAAACTAGCAGATATGTCACACGCAAATATCCATAATCAGACTTGAATTAGTGGTATTACTTAATGCACTTAATACATCAGGTTGTAAATCCTACATGTTTTCTTGCTAGATTGCGCGTCCATTTTATTGTCTTGGTGAATTTTCTTTCTGTATTTAAGTATTCGGGGATAAATAAGAACAGACATTTCGAAACTTCTAAAACTGAGAAACTTTGTAGATAAGTGCTTTATTCAACACTACAAATGTAAATGGCAATGAATACGAATACAACTTCCGAAAGAAAGTGAAACACTGCTAATTTCTCCGAGCTGCGCGATAAAGTAAGAACGTTAGAAAGTACGATTTCCATGAAAGCGTAAAATATTAATTTGTAACTTGTACAAGATAACAATGACGAGCAACTTTTGGCGAAGAGTTATTACGTAGTTATTCACACAGTGTGATTAATAATCACGCTCCATAGCTGTGTATAAACCTGCGTTTATTTTTCCTTTGTGGAAACAAGAGTCAGCGCATAAAAGTTTAAATTGTTTCTCGAAAAAGTAAGGAGAGTTCGCCTCATGTAAAAGTGCCTTCCGTTTCTCCTTAAGCGGAAATTTCTGCTGAACTTTGAATAGTCAGAAACCCCGCGATTTCCAACTCCCAATGACAACAAATGTAGATTGAAATAGCAGTGGTTCGAGTTAGTGGGGTTAAAACTGAAAATTGAGCCACAGATGGTATAATTGGTTGAGTTACACGGGGGAATCAGAGATAACCGAGTTCGAATTAAAGGAGTTCAAATCTACAATATTGTAAAGCTCTCGAGAAGAAAAGTGTAAATCAGCTCCAAAGAAATTGGTTAAACCCTTCTAAAAAAACTAAATTACCTCATGAAGGCCTTTGAACCTGCAGCCAACTAAACAGATCGTAAATAATGTGTGAGGAGCCATGAAATCCGAGCGATGTTGTTCAGTAAAAGTTTGTAACATAGTTTCAACATGAAGCGCCCACGACGGGAAGAAGTCGAGGTCTGTTGCTTACACTGACGCAAGTCACTTCTTATAATATCAACACGTGATTCATAGTGTCTGCTCGAGTAAGCAGAAACTATGTCTGGAAAATTAACCCCCGCAAGATAGGAAATTTAACCTTTTCAATTTCGAAAGGCACAGGTTTTAATTTGAATACAAAGATGTGATTAATATTTTAAGGCAGAATATTACGAAATATTCCGGCTCCGCCACAACAATGTAATACTCGAAATATTTGACCCGAACGGTCACATCTGCTGCCTAAACAGGTCGAAAATGAAAAACAATTTGCAGGGAAGAAAAATGCTATTGCTCAATAAAGTTCGAGGTCGACAGTAATTCAATAAATGAAAGTATTGCGAAAGCGCTATCAAATTTTTACAGCACAACAAGATGAAAAGGACTACTAAAAAAAACCAAACAAACAAAACAAAGGACAGGTAATAACTGTTAATTGGATGACCGTACTTAAGAATTTCATCCATTAAGACTTGTACTGAGTTCTTGTAAAGATCCCTTTCATCTTATGAAGACTCAAATTTTGATATTGAACAATACTACAGGAAAGTACTACTTGGTAGCTGTATTGTGAATCCTCACTTTTTCGACTCATATGTTACAAACAAATTGTAACGTCATAAAATGAGAATTAAAATACCGCCCATAATTCATATAACGGACCAAAAAGGAAAGTTACTGTCATTTGTTTTCTTATATACTTCGAACGAGTCTGAGGACCCGTCCACACGAATTGGGACATTTTTTAAACCGCTCTAATATTTTCCCGCGATTCGTGTGGACGGGGCTTTAAGCGGTTTCAAAAAGAAGCGGTTTGGGAGAGCGGATTTAATGGTTTCGCGTCTACGGAAGGCCGATTCGTGTATAATATATGCGATATCAAAAATACCCGGATTCGTGTCGACGGGGCTGGGTAAGAAAATAGACAAGCATAACAAATAGTTCTGACATTTAGTAAAATACAAACTGCTTAGTAGCTCTGTCACCCACTTGCCAGGCGAGTTCAGATCACAAGAAAGAGCTGGTTACACTTCATCCATGCATAACATTATACAGCTCAACAAACAGCACAGCAAGAAAGCGCTATACTTAGAATTTCATTTGTATGGTTCACAAAGGAACGTATTACACGCGTGCAAACAGCTCAGTGAATATTTTAGAATTTCTTTCCTGATAATTATTTCTTACCTGTCTTTCCTTTTCCTCCCGTTCCCATCGTTCGGTTTCTTTTCGAGCTTCTTCTTCCTAAAAAACGGGAAAAGCGGGGAAAAAAAGTCAAAATGCATTTTTTTTTTCCATAAACAGAATCAGTACAAGGGGGCATTCAGCGACAATATTATTCAAACTACAAACGTTTACAGCCCTTATATTATAAGTAGCAGCTGCCAGAGTATCGTAAAAATTCAAGACGAAGAGGGAAAAAAAACTAAGATAAAATTACTGCATTGCTGCCAAAAATTTCAAAAATATATAGTGGAACCTCTTCCTCGGTATAATAAACGATTATTTTACCCCAAACTGTTTAATATATAGAAAAGAACCTCGACATAACAAAACCTCGTTATTGCGAACACATTTTGGCAGTCCCTAGGCCGTTAGTTATATATCGAGGTTCCAATATATTTTCATTTAGAAGCAGGGCTCCAGTAGTTCAGGTGGAATATTATTCAAACTACAGTTTCACAACGCAGCTCTTATAGAAGCAATTAAATATAGTCGATATTTGAAGCTCTTCAAACGAAAATTCAAAAACAGTTAAACCACGATGTAACGAAGAGCCGAGGGACCGGCAAAATGTGTTCGCTATAACGAGGTTTCGCTACATCGAGGTTCCAGCGTTACTAGCGACAGAGAAGCAATAAAAATATTTCAAACAGTAAAGAGATATAAATTAAATAACAATTTAGGAAGATCACAAACTAGGCGAAAAACGATGTACTGAATAAATTTTTAGGTCATTGAAAATTAAAGTACCATTTTGTTCTTGACATATTGCTGTAGTATCCTCATCACATCGACTTTTGCCATTTTATTGGCGAGTTTACTTCACAAAAATCGATAGAAAAATCTTCTGAGGCGCTGATTCGCAGTTACAATGGGAGAAGATCTGGTTTAAGGTTATATTTTCGCGGGTTAAGCGCGAAGCACACCAACAACACACGTCTTGAACGCCCAATTGCTAAGTTTGTTCAAACAAAGGATTTTCCCGACACAAAAGATACACGTCATTTCTTTGTCTATAGAAAAGACTGGAGAATATTCTACCCCATCACAGCGCCACTGGACGCCACTAAAGCAACAAACGCTCCAAGAAAGAAACGAAACGAAGAAATTATAAAATTGACAAGGCACAATTCGTGCATGATCTGGCACAACATGAACCAGTTTTGTAAATACCGTGCCAACATTTGCATGTTATGGAAAATTCTAGATAAACAACACGCTCAAGGTATTAACCTTAATATTTCATAACGAACTCGCTGATAAATGGAAATTATGACAAACAAGTTAATCCACACACAAAATCCACACTTCACGTGGCAAAGTGTAGCGGTGAATTCAACTGAAGAGTAGCTCTTTAAAATTAAACAGAGTGAAGGGACTATTACTTTAAGCTTCAACAAAGCGGAACAAGTATTAACTGGGAAATATTTCGTGAAACATATTAGCTGAATAATATATAAAACTGGCGACAACAGGCAGATAGAAATACAATTGCATCTAACGGCTAAAAAGATAAATTAAAGAGTCACTTAATTAGATCTGATTTTGGATTCGAAAAGGCTAACAGGGCTTTAAACGTATCATTCAGAAGATTAAATATGAAAAGTACAGAATCATTTAAATCATTATAAAGATCAAGAAAAGCCACAAAACAGTACTTTACCACAGCACGAAAACACTGGGATAAAAAAAAAGGAAAGAGTGGCTGCCAACATCGAGGAAGCTTGTCTAAGGACTTCAAGATGTTGAGGCAGTATGATGACGTTTTTATATGATGGTAACGTAATTCGTAGCTATTGGTTTCCAGACAGGCCTATTGAGCGTGGTCCATGTATTGTCGTTTCGTTTAAGGCAATATAACTCCCTCCGTCGAAAACGAAATCATAAAGCTATGCTCGAGACACATGAACCCCCCAAAAAACATTGATATATGTCGATATGTAAAACGTTCTTACCATATTATAGTTAGAGCGAGACGTTAGTTTTCCTATGAGATCAGAGTAATTAGTGTCGTCTTGAACAGGTAACACGTTATTGCTAACCATAATTTTAAAGTTAATTATTCAAATTGCCTTTTGTTGTTTGTTTTCTTTAAGAACTAAAACATTCAACAGTGCAAATGATAACTATACTAAAGGAAAAATTTTTTGACCTACAGTTTTCTTCTTCCGAATGAACTTAGGAAGAAACATTGAGAGAATCTGTCACACTAACTCGCTGGGAAGTTTAATGATAACCTTTCTTCTTTAACCATAGCAAAATTTGGACTTCAAAGATTTTAAATTTACATCACAAACCAAGCCATGTACTACCAGCAAGATAAACATAAATTTAATAAAGCGCTTTTTCAACAAACGAAGAGGAGGAATACTGATTTGCGATAACAAGCGTTTTTATAGCGGCCTGAAGAGGGCAAAAAAAAAAAACATCCTTCCAAATCACTCACAACTTCACTAGTGTTGCAAATAAGCTCGATACCTCAAGTAAAGTTAAAAGTGATCCAAAGAATTGAGAAATAAATAAATAAAGCTACAAAGCATTAATTTCCTTTCCCATCTGTAACCAGGCACCATACTTCTCGCAATTCAACGAAATAAAGTGCGGGAACTTTTAAATCTCGGTGCAAGATTGAGGTTACAAAATGGATCATGTTGGCTGTCCGTCATTTTGATCATCAATGCGTGCATTGTACCTTAAAGGACTAATTTCCAAGCAAGTAATTTTTACACTTCATTTCCTGGGCATGTTTGAAAAACTAGGTACTTAAAGAACAAAAGAGAGACTCCAACCCCCTCCCTGGAGATTAACGAGTTGTGTTTTGTTCACTCTTTGTTTTCTGCATGAAAAAGAAAAATTCAATTCACAGATAATTAACGAATATCCCACATACACGCCATTTACGACCCTTGTTTTTTTTTACGAAACTGCGTAATTAAATGCTTTTCTCGCATATGTCAACCTTGCTGCCACCCAAGAATGCCTATATGTCTTCTATGAACGATAAATTTTTGTTTCAAGCAAACAGTACCATGCGAAAGTTTATTTGAATGGTAACAACATACGATTTGGACAATTCACATTGCAGCCCTATTTCCCAGGTGGGCAGGGAACGTCGCATTGTCGCCCTGTAAAAACAGGCTTGCACTTTGACTCTACATTTGATTCTGGGAGAAAACGAGACATCAAAACTCGGGCCAATATCAAGTTCTTTTTCCAAAAACGAACGTTTTTTTGACTTTGTCTTGCAGAAGATATTATAAGAGCCACATTAACTGAGCTACTATTTAGAGTCTGTGAGCGGACGACTAAGAAAAAATGGAAAAGTTCGAGATAAAGGTATTAAAAAGAGCTGAAATAAAGAAAACTCGAGAACGCTTTCCCTTAAAATCCCTCTAGACAAGAGCTTAAAAAAGCACATTAAAATTTTTCGTGGTCTTGCTGAAACATTCAGGTTTCCCTATAAGCCCAGTTTCCATGGCGATTACATTAAAATCGGAGTTCATTCGAGCCAAGCGGCTGCCATCGAAACTCGAATATTGCCGTGTGCATATGAGTACACTTTATACCGCATTCCAGTCTTGCCACAAAAAGAGCTTTCAAATATTTCGTTGCAACAAAAATGAACTCCATAAATGGGGGTTTTTGGCGATGCCATTTAGTAAGTGACACACGACCAGAATTCTGTCGTATGAATAGTATTCGTAAGTGTCTTTAAACTCAGCTTACCGTTCGCCACGTAAACACGCAAAAGGAAGTCATATCCCCTGAAGAATTGCGAGCTTGAAGGGAAGACTTGTGGATTTATAGCGCTATTCCTCATAGACAAACATTACGATGGCCGCTCTTCGTGGAATTTTTTGACTTCTCGCCAAAAACGAATGCAAATGTGCACGGGATTACAAAAGCACCGGTGAGTCACACAACGAACGCTAAGCACCAAGGTGTCACGCAAGTAACGTGGTTTCGCTGTTTTACATGTTAAATTTTGCAGCGCCTGAAGAAAATCAAATGCGTTTCAAGGAAAAATACGTCAAAGCGGAGAACGATTGTTCGTATTTTCCTCAATTTCTTAAAATGGTCACTCATTCTGTTTTAAGTAGTAAGTCCTACATACAACTGAAAAGCTAAAAACAAGTTTAAGGTGTACCTGTCTTTTAATCTCCTTTCTAATGTCTTCATACGCTCTTTCGTTTGGAGGTACAATAACTTCCCGGTCAAGTGACTCCTCGCTTTGTGTTCGGCCTGAATTTATCGAGGCCACGGGACTTTGCATCCATGCTGCTTGTCCCGCGGGTACTTGAGCGGGATCAAAACCTTCACACACTAGCAATGATAAATTCTCCCCAATCCCTCTGAGGGATCGCACGGCTTCGAGGTGCGTGGCTCCAAGGAGACTGGTACCGTTGACCTTATGAGGGATTAAATAGTGTCTCAGTGATACACAGTCAGTAAAGATTGACACTTTTAAAGTTACTCTAGTTAATAAAATTACTGGTTTTCTTGAAAAGTCAATATTCTAGCTGCAGTAAAAATTATCAGACCGGTAACATTTACTGCTGTTCAGTTTTCATTGGCCACTTAGAAGCGGGAAGGAAACTAGAACCGATGTGCGTCCCGCAATTGTTTCTGGGATGGTTACTGATGACGCGTCGGTCAGCTATTGGCCAGCTATTTCCCTTCTCCCTGTAACAGTCCCGAAGTCTTTGCGAAAGTCAACTTGGCCCAGTTACTCTTATCGTTTTCTAAAGTGGTGAATGGTTTCACAATACTCACTTCCAGTATCCTTTGTCCAACTTTGAGACGGCCATCTTTGAAAGCTGCTCCTCCTTCGTTTACTTTAGACACGAATATTCCTTCATCAGTCTTGTCCAGCGGATTTCCCGGATGTCCCTTAGCACCGCCCCTTATACTAATACCCAGTCTCTCTCCTGGACCTTTGTGCAAATGAACCTCCTATTGAAAGAAATGATGTATACATTTCAGCATAATAAACAAGTAAAGTATGGTCTCTCTTTGCTATCCGGAAAAAGACTGCATTTACTTAACAAGTCATCTTGTTAAAAAAAAACGGCGTCTCAGTGCTGCTGTTGTTGTTGTTTTTTTTATTGTTTTTGTTTCTAGGCAAGCAAGGTTGCACTAAGTTCCGTAAAGTGGGGCGGGAAAGCGTTATTTGCGGTTTTCGGCATCTTTTCAAAAACAGTCAAAGAACTTTTAAAATAAAAGAAACTCATTTGACCTAACAAACCCTGGCTGCAAAAAGGCTCCAAAACTTCAAAAACAAAATGGCCGAAAACCGGAAACAAAAATCCTAACTCTTTGTTCTAACGCAGACAACATTAGAACCGTTCATAAATAGTTCGTGGGAACTAAAAACAAGCAATAATGGTACGAATTGTACGAAAAGAATATTGTCGTAATCCAGGAGATTAAAAAGCGGACAAGGTTGCCGATTAAAGACAAAGACTAACAGCTTATCTCTGATAATTTTACTCCTCCCGTTAAAGGAATAATTTTACAAAGTAACCTGGTTGTAAACAAACGCAGGTCTCTTAAAAGCCAAACACGCAGAGGCAAAGTTCTTCTCGTGTAGTTGTTCTAAATAAAACTTGGCGGACAAACTAATCAAGTTTTCATGGCCTTTCATGTTTTGTCAAAGTGTTGAATTTTGCCACCGCCCTGTATTTTATTGTAGTAAGCGTGAAAAAACACCCATGGCGAGACTGGCTTTAAAAGCCCTAAAACCTTCGGTCGCTTTTGTAGGATTAGTTCTTGTTCAGCAACAGCCAGTATACTTTATTCGGCTTAGCGTCAAAAAGGTAAAAGAAAACACGAAAGGGAAAGAAGTGTTTCTTTACTAAGAGATTACTCTCTTCTAGGAAATTGCCAATTAATAACGCCGCGCTATTTTACTACTTTTCGCCATGGGCGAATTTTGGACATCACTACGACTATTATTAGGAAACAATCGACAGATCATCAAATCATTACTTTTCAATTTAAAAATGTGATATATTTACCTTACGAATAAGCACCATTGAAAACACAAACTCGATGATATTTTTAAGGTCTAAAGAAGGGTTTATACCTTATCAAACTGGTTACTTCCTTTGCCTTTCAGACGTTTGAAGTTTTATCTCGAAAGGCACAAATCGGCCGGCAAGACACGCCTCAATAACAACAGTACATGAACTTACAAAAAAGGGTCGATAAGCAAAAGAAAACACAAGATTTTTTGTCAAATTGTTCTTTACGTCCGGTTTATCAAAGAAGCAAGACAAAAATCAGGTAAAAAAGAAAATGCTATGAATTGTGGTCGTTTCGCCCGGTCGTAAGTCGATTCATGCGATGACAAAATAATCACGGCGCGAATCGAGATATGTCCAGGCGAAACAACTTCGGGGGAATCGGCGTTCGGGCGAACCACCTGTTACCAATACTTTGCCTTACCTGGAGACCTTTTGGTGGTGGGTCATGGCGGACAAGAAGTTTTATGAGCGAAACATTCGCTATTAGAGCAGCTACCGCTTCTTGATGAGTAGCATTTCTCATGTCCTTTCCATTTACCTAACGTGAAGAAGAAAAAATGCAAAGTGTTACGTACATCATTAAGCAACAGAAATAGTATTAAGGTAAAATTTATTACTCTATTCCATCGTTATGGTCTGGAAGCTACAAGTTCCACTGCGTGGCTTTCATTTAAACGGAAACCCTTCAGGATTAGTAGCACGTTATCAAAGTCAGCACTGTATTATTTATCACAGTTGTACAAGAAGTACTACCCACTTGAAAGGCGACTGCACTCTAAGATTTGATATACAGATTCAGAATATAAAGTAAAATTGTACCGCAGAATAAACAGTACCACAGAAAAGTATCGCTCATAATATTTTATTTGAATTTTCGGGGACCTGGAAGACTCGCTCAACTGAACAACTATAATGATAAACAAAAAGAAAACAAACACTGCCCAGTTACTGAGGTATGAAAACTATTTTGCCAGTCATGCAATTTGCCGTGAACATTACGAATCACACTAGACGGTATAATATTTTCCCAAATTTAACAAATACTAAGACATGTTTAATAGACTTCACGAAATCTACTTCGTTGTATCGAGTGCCTGTAGATGTTTTAGAACGAGAAAAAAAAAATTAACAGGATTCATACTAAGACTTTTCAGTCAATAATTCTAGTTTATGTTACCTTACATGCAATAAGGTTCAAGTTATGACTTCTTTTTCGGGCAAAACGATCTGATACCCACTTAAAACTAGTTATAAGCTGTTATATGCTAGACAAAACTGTATTTTGGAACCTAACAGACTCAATTTTACCATTTAAGTTCAAAATTTTAATGGTTAATTCGCCTAAAATTCAACGAAAGGAATAAAATAAACACCATAAAATATTTGCTCATAAAGCACTCACATGAGAGGCTACTCAAGGTTAAAAGATTTAACCTGACACTACAAATTAATTGAAATTTTGAACCAAAGATGGAAGACTGGATTTAAAAATTACATGATGAAAAACTACCTTTCTGCGAAGGGAAGAAGCACATGGCCAACTCTTGACCATATCCACACCGATCATTTCTCTTTTGGATGTTCTTACTTTGGTTTCCTACGCTCAACTGCTCACTTGTCCCGTTTACAATCGCTCACATAAGCATTTCATTCAACTGCTTTGACAACCCGAACGTAACGAATACAAACAGACATATAATAATATCAAATCCCTAGCGAATTGCGCCTCCACTTTTAACATATTTTTTGTCATGACGCGAACAATTTTAATTAGCCCAAAGGGGGCAATTTAGCCCGATAAATTCGATTTTGCAGACTTTTTAGAAGACTCCGCGACTTTGATGGCCCGACAAGATAGGCCGCTTATTATCTAGGCGACAACAAGTGCATTTGCCAAAGAATGTTAAAACAGAGAGAAAACAAGACATCTTGTGGAGAAGGTTGTATACTTAAGGGTCGGCGCGTTTGAGAAAACTCTCGTGCTTGATTGGTGATGGTTCATTAAATAATAGAACTAAAAGGCTATTTGATTGCACGCGAATGCGAACACTCCACTCGTGTAGTACCGTAAAAAGTTGTCGAGGAATTGCTGACGTCTGAATACCGATGCAACTACGCTGTATGCATGCAATATGCACGCACGCTCAGGTGCCGTGTTAACCAGTTTAATTCTTTATATAGAACTTAACTGAATTTTTCGCGGAATTGTAAAGGTCAACTTTAGGTTAAAATAAATACATAATATTTCGCAAGTATCGCGAAATCTAAAAATCCCTTAAAATTCACTAAAAATTCAAATTCAAATACTCGCGAAATATGGCTCACGCTTTTTTGCGAAATTGAGTGAGAATAGGATAGAGTGCTCCAAGAAGAGAAAGCAATGAAGTATTGGTAAGTTTCAGTTTATGACAGCTGGTCAGTTTATAGACTTTCTACAAGTGGACCTCTTGGCGAGTGGAGCGAGGACTTTTTTGACACAACTTTGCTTCATTTTATGACGCATATTCCTGTTCATTCACACTGACTTGTAAAAAGACGGGAAATACCAGTGGGGCCGTACGAAAGTGTATTTCAGAGATCTATAGTTGTATATGTTGCAGTTAATTTTTTATCTCAGATAATTTTTATTTTTCCTTTGTTTCAACTTCATTAGCATACTTTACCATACCTAAAAACAAAAGAAAAATAAAAATTACCTGAGATAAAAATTTAACTGCAACATATATAAGCCGTATAAATTTCTCCTAAGTTACCACTAAGCAAATACCACTAATTTGTTTTTGACGGCGAACAAGTTGAAAAGAAGAAAATAAACACAGAAAACAGCATCCGGTGTCTTTTTTTAATTCAAACCAAAGACTAGACAAATAATAGACGCTTGACTCTCAAATACAAGGGAACTTGTGGGCAGTTTGCTTAATCGTGTCGCCCCGGAAACTGCCTAAAGGAGTTATCAATACCCAATTAACACAAAGGACCGGTTGTTTATAACAGACCAGGTTTATGACGCTAATAAAGAAATTAAGTGCGGAAGAAGTTTTTGAAGTAACAAAATGTATTATGTAGCGGAATTTCAATCCAAAAGATTGGATTGTCGCGCAAAAGTGAACAACAAAGTCCTGCTGCGGCTGAAACCCGTCAAATTAACGACAACCATAAGAAAAAAAAATATCTCGTTGTGTTAGGATAATAACAGTTTTTGAATATTTTGTGGTCAGAAAGAAATCGCTGTCTAGTTTAATACAAAGAGTGATGACCAGACAAGTCTGTCTCACAACTCAGAAGTTTGAAAAAACGCATCTCCAATTCGTCAAAATTGATCTTCAACGTTATTAACAATCTTTAGCCTTCACAATGAGACTTCTGCCACCTTCATAAATAAACAGAACCAAACTGTGTTCTTGAAAGATCCACGCCCCTTAGAAAAACCTAAAGGCTGAAATTCCCGTGACTCGCGTCATCGTGTTTCCATCTCCTAATTGCCTCCGAGTCCAAAGGTGAGCATCCACCCATGAACTTTCTAGTCCGACAAAAAAACAACCAAAAATAACTCCTCTGAAAAAATCACTAGAACTTTCTTAGTAGGAAAAGCTTTATAGAGAGAAAAAACTAAGGTTACTTCCAAAACTCCTGAAAGAGGAAATGGGTTTGGCCAAAAAAAAAAAAAACTCGTAGGTGTTCACTTGTCGGCCAACGTAAAATAGAACTTGAAAAAGAAATAACAAAACCTCTGAATTGACGCATTTATATTGAAACACCAGGAATACCGATTTCGTTTCTGCTGTTCCTTTTAGAGCAAAAGTCTTACGTGGGCAGTTAAGGCGTTGCCAATTGTTCTTTTAAATTTTTGTACAGACGATTAGGTCACTTGCTACCGTTATGTTCACTAATGAAGCTGTCAATAAAACAACCGCAATTGAATATAGAACTAAAGAAGCAGACAATGTTCTCCCCTCTAAATTTTGTATAAGGCGAAATGACTACTTGCACGGCAATTTCTGTCTACTAAAATAAATCCGAATAAAAAGAAAACTCTACGGCTTCAAGCAATGTAACGCGTCGACAAAGCAACCCTGTTTATATTTTCAGTGACCAAACATACCGCTGGTGGGGGGGACTGTAACGCAAAACATTGTTTTATCCCGAAGGCGCTTTCTCCATTTAAAGTCAGTCTGTCTCCTTTCTACTAAATTAACCTAATGTTTAAGACGGTTTCTATGACATTATCGCTTGCGGTTTATGTCGTTGAGTTTGGCGGCGTCCTTTTAAAAAGGCGGTCTCATGTTGCATTACGTAAAAAAACGGCTGCAGTTAGAAACAAAAAGCTTATGAAATAAAAAAAAGCTAAAAGGTATTCGCTGTCTTTAAAGTAAGTCGATGCGAGAGAAAAAAAGGGCCATTCTACTATCGATGACTTTGTCAAATCTAAAAGAAACGTTCTTAACTCTCGGACTAAAATTGGTCGATCTTAGTCTCTATTCGTAGTTGCGATTCTTCATTTACAAAATTAACGGTATCCATATACAAATAGCCATTCTCTCATTAACAAATGTGGCGCTATGGCGCTGCCTTTTTGTTTGAAAGCTGCCGCTTACAAACATAAAGGCGCGAATTTGATAACTTACGTCAGAGGTTTTCAACTTTCTGATTGGCTCTAAGGAGAGGCATTTGTTGATTACTCGTCAATTGCCCAATGATGCTTGGCAAATATTTGTGTAACTAAGTAATGTCTTCGATAAAACTCTAACATACAAGCGATTCTTTCCCCTAGTTTTCATATATATGTATTATCGTGCTAAGAAGTGATTGGATAATTAAAGACTATAAAGGTTCTCACCATTAACATTCTATCTCCAACCCGCAGATGCGTCGTTGCTGCAACTCCATTTGGAACAATCTAGAAATTAACGGAGGATATAAAGTAAGATGCTTCCCGGGGGAGGAGGGTGGGGGTACTCTTTTTCAGGCTTCAGGCATATGAAAGGGTAGGGATTTCACTAGTTGAAGTATATAAAACGGTTGGGAAATCTGTCATTTGGGTCTGTTAAAGGGTACAAAAGGGCTAGTAGAGATTGATTACACACGTGACCAAGCTCCACTCTTGCCCCAGACCTTTGCGCTCACTTGTGAAAACACAGTGAAAAAAACTACACGACCAAGATCGCTATGAGAATTGATAGGAAAAAACATTCAATCATAACTCTTACTTTTTAATTCTTTACATTGGTATCACAACGATTGTACATTTCCATTTCATGAAATAAATATGGTATTAAAAGGTTGCCTGGCCAGCAAGAAAATTAACTTGCCCCGCCCGGACGACCGGTCTGGACTTTTTTCGAGCCCTGTCTTGCTGTCTAAAAAGTACTTCTGTTTTGCACTCACCTTGGAGATAAATATTCCTGGTTCGTCCATGCCGAAGGGGTGACTGGCATGATCTGAGCCTCCAACGATGCTGAAGCCTAAAGGATTGTTTCCTTTCTTTAAAACAACTTCCTACAAAATAAAATAATGAATTTCAGTTCTCAAAGTTTTATTGCTCTGTTACGGCGCCGTACGTCACTTAACGTGATGGTTCCAAAGAAACAACTGTAATGGAAAAGGAGGCAAGAAAATTCAAGCCCTCCTTCTTCATCTTCGTTCTTCTTAAAAATCTTTTGTCCGAAATTTCGACAAACGCGTATTCGCTTTTCTCTTTCCTTTTTTTCCCATTATAGTTGACTCTATTCAATTAAAGCAGCAAAATTTAGATGTGGTCGTTTCGGTCGAAAGGAAGGACTGTGCATAAGTTACGTGCGAGAATTGTGAGAGCAAGAAACTGTATTTAACAGGGTTTACAGCGAGATTAAAACGGACAGAAGCAAAAAACATTGTCTTGGAGCGAGTGCTATACGTGTGTACAAGTCAATAACAAAAATTTCAAATGAGATGTACAAAAGAAATCCTAACTGATGTAGGAATCGCAAGACGTAGGGTTTGATCGGAGGAAAAAGAAAAAGGTCAAGTCTTTCCTCTTCTTTCCTTTAACCCTTTAAGCCCCAGTAACCACATACAAATTGTCCAAACTGATCTTCATACATTGCCTTAAAAAATTAGTTGAGAGAATTTGATAAAAGATCAAGGCATTTTACATGGGTGATCATTTTAATTCTCAGAACTTATCTGTTGACAGTGTATGGATATTGTTAGGAGAAAATTGATCTTGGTCACTATTGGCACTTACAGG
This sequence comes from Porites lutea, assembly GCF_958299795.1. Lineage (NCBI taxonomy): Eukaryota > Metazoa > Cnidaria > Anthozoa > Scleractinia > Poritidae > Porites > Porites lutea. The sequence goes on from NC_133208.1 coordinate 25,208,615, forward strand.
GTTAAAATCACCCTCCCGAGCCGAATCACCCACAAAAATGATTGGAGATCGGACACTAGACACAAAGGTGAAGGGAGAGTTCATCAAAATCTAACCTCGATGTCCATGTCTTTCGTTCCATTCGTTTCTTCGTGATTAACTGTTGGCTTTTCTGGCGAGACATGGTTCATTTCAGGCTACAAAAAAAGAACGAGAATAGAAATCACAGCGGACACTTGTGAACCCTTCTAGCTGCCATATTTATGTGACGAAATTATAACAGGTAACTTTCACAGCCTTCTTGAAGCCATGTACCGCTTTTTGCGGAAGAAAAGAAGGTTGAAAGTTAATTCACTTGAAAAGACGCCTCTCGCTGGGTAAATCTTGCCAATTGAAAATGTGGCATGTTTGAGTTGATTTCACTGAGAAATGATTCCGAACACGTCACTAAATATTTGGTGCTCCTGCAAAAGAAAAGTGTTCGTCCTTGTAACAAAATATAGCGTTTAAGTTCCAAAATTAACACCTGATGTTTTCGGTTCATGTTGTTTCTCTACCCAATGACCAAGACACACACAAATACTTAACAACTGACCAATAGCGCAGTATACGCCCTTGACACTTCCCCACCAGGGTGCTATCACTACCGAAATGGTACACGTAGTAAAACAACAACTTTATCAAGTTTCTAACATTTTAAACAGCAAAAATTAACTTTTCCTCAGTCTCCGCACTTTGAATTTCTAGTTTTTTCTAGTTTGTCTCCGTTTTTTCTGAAAAAATTTTTTTCCAGGAACAAGTACAGTGAAACATCAATTAAGCGAAAACCTTCGAGACCTTCCCAACTGTCCGCCTAATAGAGGGTGCCCGCTTAACAAAGGTTTTTAACAATAGAAATTAGCCTAATACAATTTATTTTAGTGTCCGTGTCCGCTTACTAGAGGTGTCCGCTCAATAGGGGTTCGTTATCAAGAGAAAGAAGACATTAATATCGGGACCCGGCTTAGTGTCCGCTTAATAGAGGGTGTCCGCTTGATTGGGGGTCCCCTGTACTCTTATTTTCATTTTCCCTGAAAAAAACGCTCGAATAATGCTTAATGCTGTTACTTCACTAAAATGCTCAAAAAACTCATTGTCATGATTAGCTCCAGTGACCACCAAACAATAGCTGCCCAATGCACAATACATACATATTTAGTAATCGTTAAGTAAACAAAAACACTATACAGAAGTTAAAAGGTCAAACGGCAAAGAGAGGAGTACATTTAAACGCTACATATAACCCTGGCATAAAGCTTATTGCAAACAAACTTAGATTAACTATGATCGTCATTATTGCAAAATACTTAAATAAATCAGTGTAGCTAAGCCTTAATGCATTAACTTAGCGTGGAAGGACCTAACTGATTCTGCACAGACGGCATCGCTAGGCAGACTGTTCAGAGAGGAATTACCCTTGGGAACAAAGAATGCTTATATGCATTTGAATTTATTAAAGGATGATTCGCTCGAGTTCTCGAATATGAAAGCTGAACTGTATTTGGGAGAGGTATATGAACTAAGTTGTTAACAACTTTATACATAATGGTCAATTCCCAATTCCCAAAGCAACCTTTATTGAATCAGCTATATAAACCCAAGGCTTACAAGCGGCAGTTTACGGTATCTCGACCCTCTTTATACGGTAAACGTCCCGCTCCTAGCCGCAGGGTAACAGAATAATCGTAAAGTTTCGACCAGTGACTAACAGAAGATCCTACCTTTACTCCCAGTTTCTTGTTAAGAAATGACTGATCCTGCAGCTTGGACAACGGAAGCATTCTTTTGTTGATGACTTTTTCCCGACAAACCACTAATGTGACGTAGGAAAGGCCGCCCGTTAACATGGCAACCGCATCCTCATGTCTGGCGATTTTCATGTCCTTACCATTAATCTGAAAAAACAGAGAGACCATGCCTTGTTACAAATAACAAGGAGCATCATTACTGAGCAGCCCCAGCCCAATAATGGCCAGTACTGGATTCTGAAGTGTTCAGGCTGCCGTGTCTGGTCGGACACAACCCGTTTTTGTCCGCACAAATATTGATTACCTCATATCTTTATACAATTAAATCTTCCAACAGAAGCGTAAACGACAGGAAGAGTGTCCGTTCATCCAAGGATTTGTATGACCGGACAAAGCCTACTTTTGACCGAACACTGTGCATTGACTGGGCATTACTTCAAGCCCTGAAAATGGCCGCAGATTGAAGCGCTGTTGCTACAATGTACTCTTTCGCCAATTTCCTTACCGAAAGAACTTTATCTCCCACTTGTAGTCTGCCGTCTCTCTCCGCAGTACCACCTTCAGCAATCTTAGAGATAAACACTCCCTGAAAAGGAACAACAACAAACATCAAGAAAACATTCAAGAAGAAAGTTCTTTAACTAATGACAAGAGAGGATAACTCCCTCTTGCTTACAATCTTCCTAAATCCGTTAAATCTCTCTGTGACACTAGAACTCTTCTAACTGCCGCAGAGCAGTGATATCGTAACTCGCAGGGCGAAGGAGTGCGGATTACATCCTCGACCGGATCAATCATGCAAACAATTCGACCCTTGGGAGTGCCTAGAACGGATAGCCATATGGACATGGCGGCCCCGTCTCCAGTTAAGGTCATAAAAGCAGTATTTTAAGTACTAAGCACTAAGGGTCGGTTATTTAAACGAAGTCTAACTTAGGCCATGGTTTAGCAAATCTTTGGACTTCCAGATAGCTTCCTCAGTGGGCAATTTTAAGAAAATATGTGCTTTCGTAGACTACGCTTATGCATTATTAAGTGCATTCGTGAAACTTTTCATGATAAATGATGTTAAGATAAAAGCACCGGTCCCGCCAGAAGAAGTCCTCTCTTTGGCAGTACGAAAATCCATTATTAACGGACTTGTTCCCTGAAGATCGCTGAGTATTGAGCTCGTTCTTTATTGCGCTTTTATGGTCTTTTATAAACCATCACCTCGTCTTACTCTCGGTCCACAAAAACGCAAAAACTAACCTTGCCAAAACCCAGCCATCTTCAAGTCACGATTGGCCAATAACGCATTTATCACGCAATGACGTGAATCAACTTACCGAGTCCCCATCCTTATAAGGCGTTGATCCGCGACCCCCAGCAATGCTAAACCCCAGGCCTTTCTCGCCTCCTCTTTTTAACGTTATTGTCTCTTTCTGTGAGGAGGACAAAACCAAATAAATACAGTTCAAACAGCAACAGTGTTACACAAAAATGCTACATTCACTTCGGAAAGACGCACACCAACTTCTAAATAAACCAACAACCCTCGCATTGTTCTACATGTATCATGCTTACCTCGACTCTTGTTTGAATGTCCTCCATTTCCGGTTCTGGAGCAAAACGAACACCAACTTTTTTTGTTTCTTCTTTGGCAGGTTCATCATTCACCTGATAAAAAAAAAATCAGAGTTATCTAACTGCGATATAATAATGTAATGAACAGAAAACAAAGCAATTAGAGAAACCAAAAGGTAAAACAACAACAACAACAAAGCTTCATAGAAACCAACACAATTGTGAAAACCTTGAGGAAGCTTTTGAAATATTTCGAATAAACTCATCGTCTTTTGCACATTGAACAATGTCCGTATTAAGATTCAAAATGTTTGTATTCATGTATTTGAATGGTGTTTGGTACAAGTATAAATCTTTAAAACGTCTAAAACTATTCCTCGCTGAGCCTGCTTGCATAGTTGCACGTCAAGGTTTGTCTTTAACTTAAGATGAAGTATGGACAGTTTGGACAAGCGATCTTTTAAGTTAATAGACCTTTTTACCTGTATGTTTTGTTTTCCCAATTCACACCACGTGAAGGTAACCCAAATTTCATAATATATGAAAAGGCAAAAAACAAATTCCCTGGAGAACATCAGTGCTCTGAATTGGGAAAACAACACATACAATCTAAAAAGGTCCGTTTCTTTTTTAAGGGAGATAAAACGCAATTCCCAGTAAATGTTACAAGTTCCAAGATGTCCCTCTCTCGGGTTTGTCAGTTTATATAGTTCACTTAAGGGGGGGGGGGGGGTGGCGGGTGTTAAGGGGGGGGGGAGGTTCATACCTTCGGTAGCTCAATTTCTGGTTCTTTGTGGACTTCATTGACCTCTTCCTTACTGAAGGCTTCTTCAAGAGCTTCATCGATTGCATCATTGTCGTCGGACGCCGTCGGGAGATGTTCCCTGGACGTTGTCGTTACTGTTCGCTTCTCTAAATCTTCTCTTTCTCTTACTACAACTAGATGAATGTCATTTCCAGCATTTTTTAAAACGTGAACAGCTTCGTGGTGAGTAGCAGTTGAAATGTCAACACCGTTAACCTGAGATTTTAAAAGAAGCGGCAAAGAGTTATAAAATATGACGAGCAAACGAAAGGAATAAAATTTGGAACAAACGACTCTTAAAACTTGAATTCACGTTGTTTCAAAATTCATCGCCCTTCTTCCATGGCGTCGAATTTGTCCAATCTTTGTGAATTGTTCTGGAGCTGAATTCTAAAGGACTGTATCTAAGTTTTAAAAAAAATTAGAAAATCGTTGTCTTGAGTTCACGTCTTCCATAAAAAGTGAAAATAGGCAGTTTCACGTCGTGGTCGTACAACAACGGCAAACAAATGTACAAGAAATCGTGATGCACGCGCAAAGTTGTTGTTTTACTAATCAAAGACTATTGCTTTTTTTTCGTTTTGACTGCTGTCGTCGTCGTCTTTACTTAAGCTCCCTTATCCCTTTTTTTAACTCGGCAGATTTTAAAAGAAAAGGCGGACTGCAAGCAGTCTAGCTGTATTTGATGTGATCTACCTTCAAGATCTTGTCTCCTGTCTTCAGAATTCCATCCTGGCCTGCAGGGCCGTTTTCAGAAATCCTGGAAATGAAAATACCCTGACAAAAAGAAAGGAAGTAAATTTTATTTACCCAGTAGTTTACATGACGTTCAGAAGCTGTTTAACAAACTGCTGCATGTCTACATCTTAGATGACAGCCCAAGGGCCCAATGTAATAAAATCTTTGACGTCCTAGAGGAATTTTATTTTTAAATACCTCGTCATTTCCAGTGTAAGGAGTTGATCCTTTTCCACCCGCGATATTGATTCCAAGACCTTTGTTGTTACGATGGATTGTGTATTCAATCTGCGAGAAACAAGATTAGTCATATCAGGTAAGGGGCAACTAAGCTAAGACCCACCTTATCTATTATACCCATTTCTTCTGCTTGGTTAAAAACCTATTGTGCCGGTAAACTCATGCGTGACACTCTCCTGCTCTATAAATATCCGTCATATGTGACAAAGCAATAAACCCACTAATAACCTCTTCAACCACTTTAGTCACTGTCACGAGTTCCTGTTCTTCTTCTGTTTCAGCTTTATCCTCCTCGCTAGCTCGTCGGCCATTTTTTGGAGGTGTCGGCTTCCTCTTCAGCGTTGGTCCCTCTGAAAACGAAACATACCCACCGATAAGCATTATCTTCGAAAGCATTGCGAATTCCTTTAAGGAGATGTTACACAAGACGACTCACATCAACGATTTTTGGAGCAATACAGCGTGACAACATTGTTGGGCGATGTTTCGAATGGTTACGACATTGTTCCAACACTGCAACGTATTGTTGCGCTAAAAATCGTCGTTGCGGATCGTCCCGTTTAACATCACCTTTAAAAATGGACGAGCTTCGGGTACCTTCAGGCTAACTTTGCAAATTCAATAATTAACTTTAGATCATGCCACAAATAACAACGCAGCGCTCCGATGATGAGCTGTCTTTGGCTTCAAGAAGACAGGATAATAAAACGGTCGTTAATTCGGTTCATTATACGTTTCTGGGAAACTGCCCACGTACCCCTCCCCTAAGCCAACATTTTGCCCTAAGTGAGAAGTGTTAACGTTGGCTTAGGGGAGGGGTAGGTGGCCCCTTGCGGACAGGTGCAATCACCAAATGACGTAATACAGAAGATTGGAAAGACAATGAACTACACCCACATCAAAGCGACGGAACCAACAATGGTTTCCACAAAACCAAGAAACACCCCCTCCCCTCCCCCCTCCTCCAAACCCCGCCCCACCTCTACCGCTCTTTTATTAAGCCCTCTTTTTCTTCAATTGTTACGTTACACAATCGCATAATGTCAACCAAATTCTTCAAAAGCACCTCTATTGATGATTATCTGCAGATTGCATAAAACCAAAACGTTTTAGGCCATTTCCACGCCTTGGAAGCCACAGTTTTTTCACCTGGATTCGTCTGCACGGGGCGTTAAACAAAGATGCTGTTTCGGCGTGCGGATTGCATGGTTTCGTGTGGACAGAAGGCCGATTTGTGTGAAAGTGAACGCGGTTTCAAAAATATCCAGATTCGTCTTTTTGTGGCCTCAGTGTTAAAGAAGTGACTGATGAATTATGTGCCTTACAATGATGCTTATGAAATAAAATGAACTAGCAAAGGTTGCCACCCCAGTTTTAACATACAAACGAATATAAGAGTTGTTAAACGCTCAGCATTCTGACTAACTGGCCGTTTAAGGCACAGAGACGAAACGAAAAATATCAGTCAATCAAGAAGTGAATTACGTCGATAAACTAAAGGCTATCAAAATGACCATCGCAAACACGATTTTGAACGAGGAACTGAAGTTGAGTTTCATGAAAATACCCGTAATAAAAGTAAATTGAACCCAGACCCTATTTATAAGTTTATCGAAAAAAGCAGGTGGACTTAAATGCAATAACAAACATGTGCAGGTATTCAACAAGAACTCGAGCTTTGTCTCTCCTGAATTGCGGTCGTTTCGCCCGAAAGTCGATTCGCCCCACGGCGTTCGCAAGGACATTGGTCGATTCGCCCGATGACGAACAACACTATACAACATGGTGAACATACCTTTCGAGATGTTATTTTAGTTACCCTTGGATTCCACATGTGCAGTTACTTTATTCCCTTTTTAATGGCTTAAAGAACGACAGATACGCTTGGGGCGAATCGACTTAGTCTGGGCGAACTGCTATCGGGCTGACCGACCTTCGGGCGAAACGACCTGATACCGTATCTACCCCATCGCACCATCACTTCAAATTCAAGACTGACAAGGTAACTCGGCAGTAACGAAATTATTTCTACATCTTCAACGTTCAAGAGAAAAGTACTATCTTGCAAAACGATATAAATTGTCGTGTTCAGAGTCGTAACATCGACTGAAATCTCACAAGCGATGGGAGATTGCGAATTTCTTTTTACAAGAAAAGGTATCAGTTTAAACAAAGACAAAAGAAAATGACTACATTAGGCTCATGGCCAAGATAAATTCTAAAACGGGCGATGTGACTTGCCATTCTTACAAAATGCTTACATAACAACAACTACTTCTGTTGGCAAAGGAAGTTCCCCGCCAAACACAGCGAGCAAAGTACGGCCTAGCACAAGGTAAGGGCCAGTTTAAGTTCAAAAACTGGCATTTTAACACGTAATGTAGTGACATTATTAGCAACCCTGATATCCGTGTATACTAAAAGACTTCACGGTAGCAAAACGAAACAGAAATTGGAAAAGGACATCGCAATTTGTTTCTAACCTGACCAAACTAGAGTGAAGGGACCATATTTTCCAACCACAGCAACCATTTTGATGTTGAGAAAGTGGAACGAAGAAAATTATTCAAACAAACACAGATCTGGATGATTTTAGCAGGTAGTTTCAAATGCTTCGTATGCAAAACAGCTTACACTTCATTAAAACTTGTGGTAAAAATCTATGAATAATTCAGCGTAAAACCTCTGCTGATTCTTAAGACCTGATTTCACGGGCAAGTTTTCCACATCTAGGGAAACTTTCACAAATTATTAATGGTGAAACTTGGACTGTTTTTCTTCGACATGGTAAATAATTGTCGAAAACAATTTTACTCGTGTAAATTGGGTTCAAGCAAATTCTTATTGCAAGGTAATATATAGAGAATTGACGAACATTTTAAAAAAGAGCGTAAAAGAAAAACTACGTTTAAAATGGCAAACGTAAGGTATCATAAAGTTGGACAATGGCCTGTCTGTTTACTCTTTCCTTGTTTTACACCCTCGCTGGAAAAAAAACAATACACCTTTACAGGCCACAGAATTAAAGAAGAAGGAGGAATGAAAAAAGAACAGTAGTTAATACCACGAAATTCCAGCTGAAACACATAGAACTCAAGACTTGAGCTGTTAATAAAAAAGCATCTTTGTTGAAAGAGAAATTTACTAAAATACTTAGTTTTTTCTGTTGATAAAACTCCACGGTTTGCTATAGCCATTAAATGCGGAGGCAAAATTCTGGACGATTTTCCTTTTATCCGAACGTGAAAGGCTAAATTCATTTTTAAAAAAAGTTGTAAAATACAAATCACAACTTACAGCAACAATTAGTTGACATATTATGCAAAGCTGGTGATGAACAACCAGCTTGAAAATGTATCTTTCATTAGTTTAGCACAAAGAAGCGCCTGTTAAAAAAGGCATTAACGTTGACTTAAAAATTAATTCAAAACACCATGTATGCTGTGCAAACAATGCTCAACATTTTTTCAAACCTGCTACCGGACATGCGCGTGGTTGAATGAATCCGAACGTTACAGCCTGCAAAGTTTCCTCAAAATATTTTACATGGTGATAATGGGGAGAATTTGCTAAAAAATCAGTCCAGTTACTGTCATGACAGTTAGGATAGATAATGCACACTTTCAAGACAAAAACAAACAGGCTTTCAAAGGAAGACACTTTCTTTCCAACCGTACTAACAGTAAAATGAAACAAAACCCACCTTCCGCCTCGCCGCCATGATTTTCATCTTCATTCTAAAAATCAGATAAAACTTACTCAAATACAGTAAAATCAAGTTTAACTGAAAATTAACAACGCTGAAGTCACCTCACTTTCAGTATCTAGTGGTCTGCAGAATGACCTTACAGTGCATGCTCTGGCACACCGTTGCAAAAACACTTTAGTGAATTGCTGTTGTGGCTGTAATGTACACGTAAATAAAACGCTATCGAGGACTTTATAAGCACTATCTGCGTAGCAAGCGTTTCCCTCTGGTTTCGGAGCAAGACCGATTCGAGGAACGACGTGGAACGGCCGGGATTTTTGGTTTTGGCGGCGCGAACCACCCCCTCCCCGCTCTTTTACTCGCCCCATTTTGCGCGCGGTCTTTGACTCTCGTTCCTCGTTCTTTGCTCCGAAACCGCACGGAAACGCTTGCTACGCCGGCTATATAAGCACCTTTATAATTCCTGGTTAAATGTTATATAGTGAAAAACTCTGAGTAATATCCTATGGAGTGACCATTCAAGTGAAACCTCTTCAGTAGTGCCTTCACATAGTACCATTTATTCAGTATGTAGCTCTAACTTTTGAGTCTTTGGATAAAATCCTATGATGTGACCATTCAAATGAAACCTCTTCAGCAGTACTTTCACGTGGTACTACTTAGTATGCAATTTCTCTCTTCAATCTGCAGACGAGATCCTAAGAAGTGACCATTCAAATGGGCCCTCTTTGGCAATACTTCTACGTAGTTCTAGTTTTACAATACAAATTCATGTTCCTAAATTTACCTTAACTTAGACCGCTAAGGAAGTGGAAGAGTTAAACACTTACCACTTCATTTTTCTGTCCCTCAACGGCACTGCCTCCAGCTTTTGCAAGAATCTCCTTGACTTTGTCCTCGTTGTTTGACTGAAGGTCTATTCTCTTGTTTTTCAGATAATGTGGTGTGTCCCGCCTCCGCAGCTTTTCATGCTTCTCGGTTTCAGGATGGTCTTCTCCTTCGAAACGTATTTTAGGTTCTCTCCCGCTATCATCTCCTGAGTCAGAACCCTACATTAGAAGAAAAAAAAGTCAAATAAAAAAGACTAGTAATAACCAAAGGTTACGGAGTGCGGGCGACAACGATCTAAGGTCAAACGCTTTTGTTCCATCGCAGTGAGTGCTCTGCGAAGGTTTCTCGTGACCGATGGTCAAAACACGCCTGATCGGATTACGAGGGGTAGAAGGTCGAAACGCACGTGATCAAACTGCGTTCTGTGCATTCCATTCATTCCAAGAGGAAGTCCAAACAAACGCTGGCTAGACACATTCGCACGCATGCGTAATAACAACCTGGAGATTAGGATTGCGGGCTCCTCTTGTCGCCCGCAATTTCTTACTCAGGTAGACAAAAAAAACTGAGTGGATGTGCTACCTCTAAATCCTTATTTATTTGTTTATTTATTTGATTATAGTTTGTTTGTTTGTTTATTTGTTTATTTACATATGTCCGACCAGAGCACAAGTTTAGTTGGACACACCAAAGGCATATTGCCTTTTAATTAAATACCATACAAATATGTAGTTTTAAGATGATAATCGTCTGTGCGTTCAACACGTCTGGCCACAGCTAGGATTTCCTACTGTCTGATGAGCCACTGTTATTGGCAGCTCTGATACGGTAAGGGGCTATTTACATGGAGGTGGGGGACCCCAGATAGGTAAGGTAACACGCCTAGGTGGGGTAGCCTGCTGATCATACAATTTTTCATATGGTCACCCCACCTATCATGTAATTAGGTCCTAAAATACCAAGATAGATCACTAGCACTGATAAGGAACATTGCAGTGTTTGTAACTAACCTCTAAATCAACTCTGCTGTTTTCTTCTGGTTTAGGCTCTGCAAAACCAATTTCCTTTTTCTCACTTGTCTTTTCTGGTGCAGTCAGTTGCTTCTTATCAACAATCTTAACCTTATCCTCAAAACTTGCTCTCCTTGGACGGAATTCTGAATCTGACCCACTTTCATCATCCTGAAAGTATTAGACACAAAACCAGGTTCTAAGCCATTGTAAATTTGGCTAACCCTCACATCTAAACAGATGTTTGCAGTTTACAGCACAAGAAGGCTTTAAGCCTAACCTGAACACCATTAATTTTATTTGCTTAAAATAAACACCTTGGTAAATGATGAAGGGACCAACTAGAGTCTTAAACCACAGTCTAAGTCAGCCTTTGTTCAAAATAACTAACCCACTGACTTGCAATGAATAGGGGTTTTACATTGCTTGTTATAAAATAATTAAAATGGTACGCGCGCTTTGATTGGCCGAGAGGAGTGTTTGCATGAGAGTATGCCGTGTTTATCTTAGGATATGCAGTACATGCCCTCCCTCTATGGGGATCAAAAAAGTCCTGCCTGGTTGTCTGGAACAAATAAATTTTTCCCACTGAGCATGTACCTTTCACACGCTCACTCGCCCAATGGAAATAACCCTTCCAAACTTACAAGCCAGAGGCATCTACCGCTGGCTGTTCAAAATCCAACTCACAGAACAAAAAAAATACTAAGGAGCCTCACTCTAAGGACACCTGCTTCATACAAACACCCATATATGACGGACAGTTTTAAACACTCATATATTTTCTTTTAAAATAACTGGATTAATATGGACACCGGTTAACATGGACAAGGCACACTTTTCGGTATCCTGAGTCACAAACTCTCATACCAGTACATTGTCAACCCCACTTAATGAACAGTTCTTTTCTGCACACTGTCTATGTATGTTGTATGGTACCCTTGGGAAGTGAACTGTCTGTAATAGAGAGGTTTTGAAGCTATGGCAATGCAAGTGAAAATGGGCAGCAATGTTATTAACCACTGACCGTAAAAGATTTTCTTGACTTAATGACAACACCATCCAAGTCCTTGTGCATCTTGTGCATGCTTATCTTGGGATGTCTAGCTTTTAAATCCCTTGGGTGTGGTGTGTCATGTCGGACAAACTGAGACTGCAAGAATGAAAAAAAAAACAACATTAAAATGAATCTCTACATAGCACAACAAATAACAAAACTGATGAACGTCTTATACTGTTTTCTCTCAAAGTCATACACTCTGTGGCCGAAACCTTAATTTTTGGAATCCTATTGAGTGACATGTCTTTGCCAAGACTTTTGCACATGCCTATCACCGTTTGTTTGTTTATACTACTACATGAGAAATTTCTGCAATCTGATTGGCTTAGAGCAGTGGTATTTCAGCTTAATTTGAAATACCTACATGTGAAAATTACAAGCCTTTTGCGGGTAGTAGTATAAACTTATAAAAGCATGATTTGTACGTGATATTTGGTACAAATACCACTCGTGATATTTCAAAATTGTCTCAAATTTCACTAACCTAACGGCTCGAGCAATTAGGTATAACAATTCTGAAATATCACTCGTGGTTTTTATGCCAAATATCACTACAAATCATTCTATTACCTATACTAATTAATTAATTAATTAATTAATCTTATTATTCTATTTTTGTTATTCATTTGAGACTTTCACATTTCCTGTTATGCAATTTGTTTTTCCAATAACAGTTTTGAAGCACTGTTTTCAATTCCTCTTGGGATTAACAAATTTACCTTGAGAAATTGAAATCAAAAGTTATGCAAACTTTTGTAGGGGAAACAAATTGCACCATGGCAAACATGAAGGTCACAGATTTCCAAAAATCTACACACTAAACTTTAAGGAACATTTGTACATTTGTTTTCTGAATAATATATGTATTAATAAGAACATTGAAATACACTGAATAATTAAATATAGCCTGTTCCAGGCTCCAAGAGAGTGAAGAAAGCAGATCAAGAAAAGTTGTGCAAAACCCATGTGGGGGCTGGGAGAGACAGAGTAGTGGAGCATGGAAGCATTGTTTCCAATACCTCATTCCGGTACCCCTGTTTGCTAAATTTCACTGCTCACTCACTTTTCTCACATGTCTGCACTACCTGAAAGCCTGATACAGGCTAAGTTAAATATAGAGAAAAAAAAAAAAACAGACAAATTGAAAACTGATTAACATACCTCTTTATCACTGTGGTCTGAGTCTCCATCTGCAAATTGCACAACTGGTGGTAAGCTACCAGCACGCGGTCTCACCACATCATCGGCATCTTCAAGTGCGAGATTGTCAATAGCAAATCCATGCGTCAAATCATTTGTTATCATTTCTGACAAAGGAAAGAATTTGCCATTTATTTGTATGGAAAGAATGCAAAATAACTACTTGGTACAGTGAAGAATGTCTCCCACAGCACTGCACTTCCCAAGTAACGACATTTTCTAGTTAACACTGTGTTTGGATTCAAAGGGGATGCAAGGCTTTGCTCTAAGGAAAATCGAAAGGGGAGGGGGGCAGTGCTCTGAAACGGTAAAATCTAAGGTGCCCTGCATGTGTTTTGTATGAAAAAGCTAAGATTTCCAAGTTGCCCACAAGCAAAAATTGGGTGCCATGGCCTACCAGGGCAGGGCATTTGAATTCATAGAGGATGCAACGCTGTGCCCTAAGGAAAATTGAAGGGAGCCCAGTGCTCTCAAATGGTAAAATCTATGGTGCCCAACATATGTTTTGTATGAAAAAACTAAGCATTTCAAATCACCCAAGAGCAAAAGTTGGCCCTGGTTTCCCTGTAATAGTCCAGGTACCAATTGTTTAAAAGCTGTATAGTGCAATCCGCCAGATACATCCCTAAGTATTAGGGAAATCAATCATGCTACCCAGTGGATAGAGATTTACCTATGTATCTCACTGGAGTTGCTCAAAACTTGGATAACACCATCAACGGGATAAATCACTATCCAGTGATAAGTGTTAGGGAAACGGATTGCATTATCCAATGGATGGTGATTTATCCAGTGGATAGCGTTATCTACCTTTTGAAGAACTGGGCCAGGTGGATGCCATCATCCAACTGTTGACCAACCAGGTCCAGATTACCTTAGGAGGACTATGGAGACAACCCTGACTATAGCCTGGTTCTCATATGCTGCCAGGCTAACAGTACTGCCTGCGATATCGTTCTGATATGAGAACAGAAGTCGCCACTAACAAAGGCCATCTCAGTCTTAACCACTGCCATGCCTGTGAAATAGACTTGAGTTCAACTTTGCCAGCATGCCTGCAGTAAAGACCTACAATATTTCCTGTTGCATGTTCTCATATGTCTGCATAGTATCACAGGCAGTACCGGCAGCTATGTCGCAGGTAGTTCACTGGCACATGAGAACCACGCTTATCATGGAGAAGACACAGTAATTTACGGGAAAATGACCTCATCCTTCTAACTTTTGAGTCTGTGGATGAAATCCTTTAGTGTAACCACTCAAATGAAAGCTCTGACCAGCCTTTTTGAACAACTCGGCCTAGGGTTCTACTTTTCGGATCTGTGAATAAAATCCTACAGTTTGATCACTGAAATGAAGCTACTGAGTAGTAACTACCATAATTATTATGGATGTTCTTGTACTTTATTTAATGCCAAAATTGCAATAATATTATTCTTATAGGATCTGGTTTTTTCTACAGCAAAATTTTAACTCTTTTGCTACCAATCAACATTATGGCAAGATTATCTCTCCAGGTACTTTAAATTATTATAATTAGTATTATTAATTTTTTTATGGATGAAACTTAGTGCAATTTGTTTCATAGGATTTTAACCAAAAGAAATTTGATTTTTTGGTGATTTTTTCTTTTCGCTGACAACTATTAGTGGTAACAGGTTAGGAGTTCTATATAACACATACTGTGCTGTCTTACTCAAATACAATCTGACTACAAATTACTTAATCAACAACAACAAGATCTCATATAAACATGTTCCAGGACAAAATTTTTCAATCTGTACTGCACATAACCACATAAAATAACACCAAACTTGTAACTGATAAAAATCTGTAAATAAACACAGTGTCAAATAGGTTCCATATTGAAAATTCACATTTTGTTGTGTGTTTTAACTGCTGTTGAAAAGGAAAATTTGTAATAAGCAGTATAAAAATATATTTTGCCCTCTTCTGATTGATTAATTCTGATTCATTTACTTTAATATTGAAAAGCAAAAATCAAATAACAATCCACAATGAAATTCGTCATATCAGGAAGAAAAAAAACATATTTGAGTTGTGTTTAATAAATATTACATGTATAATAGTATTCAGCTCACTAGTTTTTATTGCAACATGTTAGACTTGAATAAAGCTAGAGCCCTTCAGTTGATATCCCCAAGGTTATGCAGGAGAATATTTTCTTCATAATATGATGGTTTCCCACAGAAATTATATCAATAATGTTTAGATCTAACAGTGATAAAATTAACCATAAAGACATTAAAACCTTGGCTGACTCCATAGGATCCACTCTTGCATCCCGAAACAAAATAGCGCCATTTGCGCAGAATAAGGGAGGCCAGGATTGCTAACTGCGTAACACAAAATGGATATGTTTACTGCATAAATGCAAATACACCTTAATGCCTTATTTTCTGCAATGCCACTTAGTGAATAGCTAGCATTTGGAATCATGGATCAGCTACTGATGTATTATTATTCAAATTTTCATAACAAAAATGTAAGCATTCTGTTTTTTCACCTGCCACTGATTACACACTATTTGGCATATTCAAAATGGAAAGTTATTTTTTTCACATCTCCACATGGTACCATTACAGTCATTTTGCCTACATACAAACACTACACACATGAAAAAGAAAACTTAAAAAGTCTGATCTCTCTAAGAAAAAACCTTGAAAATTTTCAACATCAGGAAAATAAATTTGTGATGTCACATTAAAAACAGAAATGCATTTAACACAAGATTTAAAGATAAAGGAAACTTTGACTGCCTTAAAGTGGAAGAGGAAGCGATTGAATGCAAATAAGGGAGCAAAGATAATTTTCAATGTAAGCTGTCAAATTGTAAATTAAAAAAACGTAATTCTGCAGGACCTTCTCTGCCTGATTTCAATTTAACAAATTAACACTAGAAAAATATTCAACAAAGTGTACAACTGTGAATTAAAATTTCTTTTCCTTTCTGGTGGGTGATTAAAATCTAAATTTTCAGGAAAGATGTATTGAATGATTCTTGGACAAATTATTATTCTATGTTATAACACAAAATGTAACATCATTTAAAAACAATACATGACCTTGGTTTCAAAGCCCTTGACTCTTCAAAATCACAATAATAAAATTTTCACAATGGAAAATAAATTTCATTGGATCACCTTTAATTATTCTTAAACACCTTTTACTGTTCCATTAAAAAGCCTTACAAAATAGTTGATTTTATTAACTTTTTCACTCTTAACAGTTGCCAAAGAGATAATTCAACAAAATTCAAAATTTCATATCATTAAATCGTAAAAAAACTAGTGAAATGCAAAAATACTGCTGATCAGTGGTCAAGGAGTTCTTTTGAAAAAACATGCTTAAGGATTTACACCTTAGACTCAAAGATGGCAGATTAATCCTCAATAGCAGAGTTATTCTGAAAGGCATTTCTCATATAAATCTAGAATAGACAGCAGGGCTAAAAATAAAACTTGAATACCAAAATGTCCATTGGGCAAGCAGCATTCACATTTTTTGGCCCAGGCCAACTTCTTACTTGTTTTATATGCTACTGATTATGTTGCAAGATGACTTGCCTGGACTCTTTCCCATTCCAGGCAAATGAGCTTTAAAAATTACTTGTCCAGGACTTACTGGACAGGACTTGTTTTTCGAGTGCTGATGGAAGGTTAATACAGAGGAACCCCCACAAAAAAAATCACCCCTATTAACCCTGACCTTTCACTTTCAATAGTCACCAAACTAAAAATTTTGCTAAAAATCTTAACTTCTCTTTAACAATTTCTGAGAAATACATTGAACAACGCAAAGGTTTGCCTAAGAGGTTTTATTTCAGTGGTAATATCACAGGATTTCCTCCACAGACTTAAAAATTAGAACTAAGTACTTAATAAAGTTATAGGACCATGTGAAAGCACTGCTGAAGAGCTTTCACTTCAATGCTAACACCGTAGGATTTTATTCACAGACTCAAAGTTAGAACTACACACTACACTTATAGTACCATGTGAAAGTGCTGCTGAAGAGGTCATTTTATTTGAATGTTCATCCACAGACTCAAAAGTTAAAACTAAAAAAACCTATTAATAACAAACAGGACTCACCCAGGGTGCAAAGAAAGTCAATGTGTTACAGCTTGCCATTCGGGCAGGCTGTAGCTAGCATGTATGCTAGAAGTCATTTCAACTAGCCCCCCAAAATTAAATTTTTGGTCAGCATTGATAACTGACAGCTCGTCTGTAATTTGAATTCTTCAAAAGACTTCACTTGCTTGTCAAGCAAGTTAGAACAAAATTCACTGGCGCAATAGCACAATCCACTAGCCCTGGACTGTCAGACACTAACTTTTAAATGCATGCTACTTACCTAAACTTCCAAGTCCTTGCTGTGGCAGCAGAAAACAGGTAAGCACTTTACTGTGAGTCTGTTCATCATCATCTGTTTGAAGTTTCAGAACTGGTTGAGACTACAAAGACAAGGTGAAGGGTTATTTCATTATCCCTACAAACTACATGTACATGTACAGTAATGTAGCAATAAATCCAACAGTGGACTGGAAGGTAGGTATAGCCAGGGAGAAATTTGGGGGGAAGGGGTGGGCTTACTACAAAAATTTTGGTGGGTGGGGTGGGAGGGGAAAAAGATAGCGTAGGGGAGAAAGGTAGGGGTGGGTAGTTATGAAATCAAGACCAAGAGTAAGGTGGCAATTATTACAAAATTCAATCTCTTATTACAAATTTGACCTAACAAAGTATATTTAAAGTTTCAAAGAGAATCTTAAAAAGCTAATCACTTCCTCGCTTCTTTTTCACATTTTAGTTAGTGTTTTAAGTGTAGCAACCTAAAATGGTTGGAGGGAAAGTGGATGGAAGGCTGAAGAAGTCTGTTTCTTGAAACTTGGGGCGCTTTCCATTTGTCAGAACTGGCCGGCCAGACAATTACCAGACCAGTCAGTTAGCAAATGAAATTTCGTTTTTACCATGAGTTCTGAAAAAAAAACCATCTACTGAAAAAAAAACATCTCCTTGTGCATACTACTTAGGATTTGACTAATCTGGCTGGATAGTTTTGATTAACAGTGAAATTCTCATTACAACGGGAATGGTCTGGCTAGTCAGTTCCGACAAATGGAAAGCACTCTTAGAGATGAAATTTTGGTGGATTAAGGGGCGAATAAGGGAGAGAAAAGGATGCAGTCAAGAGTCTAGAACTTCATACCAAGTTTTCATCCACATGACAAAATGCAAAATTTATTTGTTTGCCAAACATTTTCTAGGACACACATCATCTTATTTGATACACAACAAGTACAGATATTGTGCTTTTTCCTCGCAACTGATATGTCACAGTACCTGGTTTTCCGAGAGCCATAAAGCCTTCAGGGGCAGTGTTCCAACAGAAAGTGGAAGACATTCTAACCTAAAAACAGATGAATCCTTGTCAGGAAATCCAAAATGCTAGCAGTGAACAACTGATTACTGAAAACCCTCGGTGAAGGCATTTTTCAATGTTCACACGCAAGAAGCAGACTTTGGGCAGCCTGACATATCTGACCTGATTTGTGTTCACTCAACAAAATACCAAAAGCACATAATCATCTGAAGAAGCAGTCTGCTGATGTAAAACTGGACAAAAGAAAGTCTGCTGTACATGTAGCCGTTTGAGAAATTCCCTAAAACTTTAGAAAAATTCCAGGTATTAAAGTCAAACTGAATGACATCAATAGCTGCCAATAGCTTTGTATTGCATTGGCGTGTGAACTTTAGCTTCTCTAGGTAATAACCCGATTAACTTTTTATTACTTTGATTTTATATCCCATTGTAATCTGTTTCCAGCGGAAAGCACTAAGTAATTTGACTGTTAAATCAAAAGCTATGTTTAGCTGAGTGTTCAGAAAGTCTTAACATCCCTCAAAAACTCTGTCTCCAAAACTGTGTAACAATTTTCTTCAGAGATTTGTCTCACCTGTTACCAGATACATCTAATACATGAAGACTTTTACAGTTGCCTATTTCTGATGGCAGGCGTGATAACCAGTTTTCTCTTAATGAAAGAACACTTAATCTTGTACAGCTTCCAATCTGCAAAGGTCCACCATACAGTTAAGCCTTTAAACACTACATCAACATGCTAACCAGTAAAATTACTTCTCCTCATCAATTCCTACTAATTGCTACGAAAAGAATCTCTTAATAAATGTTCTTAATTAAATAAAAAGAAAAATACATTTGTATAATAAACTTATTTACTACAGCAACTATTTCCTGATGGATGGACACCTACACGTACGTCACTGTAATTTTGATCTCCACATTTCTTCAGAATCGGTCATTTTCATTGATTTTACAGGGGTAATACTTAGTGCAGGTCCTGTGAAAATTGTTTAACTATAAAAAAATTGGAGAGTTCCATTGACCACTATAAAATGACAGGTACTAGGGTGCCTTGAACCATTGGACAGATCAAAACGCAATTTTCATTTCACCATAACATATTTTGTTTCAAAATCATTATCAAATGATACTGTGCCCAAACACAAAAAAAAGGAAAATAATAATTATTTAAACCAGAGATAAAATTAAACCACAATAATATCATTACAGACACTTGACAAAAATGAACCATGACATAGCTGAGTGCCTGCACTCAAATAGACTGTAAGCATTAAAATCTGACACTAGACCTTACTTTTTGTGTAAGAAACTCTAATCATTATTTCCATTGTTCCCTTAATGAAATGACTGCTGTGCAGTCAAGTTTTACCCACCTCAACTGGTAAAGCTGTGAGACGATTCCTATCTACATTAAGATGTGTTAATTTGTGAAGTTTCCCTATTGTTGATGGTAGTTCCTGCAAAATAAACGAAGACTTAGGGCCAGTTATTTAAACGGGGGTTTAGCCTGTGTTTAACAAAACCGGGTTCTAATCCATTTTTCATTCTGCCCAACGCTTTTACCTAAAAACTATTTTTCACGAACAATTTGAATAAAGCATATAGCGAAGACTGGAAAAGCACTCTTATTTTCTCAAATAAACCCATTAAGAAAGATATCTGGACGTCAAATGATTTCTTTAACTGCGGCCCAAGTTAGACTTCATTTAAATAACCGACCCTTACATTTCAATTAAATTTAAGGCAATATTTACCTGTGAACAATTGCAAAATTATTAAAATTACTTTTACTAATAATTAAGACAGAATCCATTCAAGGCAATTGAGTAATTTTAATTTTCAGTGGACAGAATAATTTCAAGCATATATTTCATCACACTTTTCGAGGGCTATAAATTATGTAATAAGTTATATGAAATAACTCCAAAGAAAAGGTTCTTATGGTAGTCTTAGAAAATAAACTTCAAAAGCTTCAAATTTTACTAAATGAAATCTTATGCATTATGATTTACCTGTGTTTTCTCAATTCCTGTGAAATTTTGAAATTAATTTCTCGGGCTTATTACATCTATAGCCCTTGAAAAGTGTCAAAAAGAATGTGAATATGGGCTAAAACATTCTAGTACAAGGTTTTTGTCCACTGAAAATTAAAATTACTCAGTTTGCTGATGGATTCCATCTTAAAATATTTTATGCAGTAATGGGGGAAGGGGGGTATTTAAGAAGCCATTTCCAACAAAATGTGAAATAAAGCAGGGAACAAAAGATGGTTTCTTGTGGTTTATGCCAAGTTAACACTAATGCAGAAAGAAAAAGTATGTGCTGTAAAGTACCCACTGTATAATATTATATGTTTAAGAGTCACACCTCAAGAAGGTTTTCTGTTAATATTAACTCTTGTAAACTGGACAGCCTAGAATATGAAAGTAATAAACATATGAACATATAAAGATCAATATTCTTGCAAAATAAAGTGCACAGTGCATGCTGCATAGTAGAACAGATGGGTTCAAACCTTTCACATTTGTAGTAGAACAGTTGCATTAACGGACAGGTTTTTTTTTTTTTTTTTCATAACCAGGAAAAATCTGTCTGGAGATCTTGTGTTTTAATGAAACAGCAACTGAAATTTGTTTCCATTACAATGATTAATTTGTTAACAGAACTTATGTGTTGTCCAATTTTTTTTGTATTAATTTTGCACTCCCTTGGTGTGGTTACCCAATTTTACATGTATAATTTCACTTGTACGATAACAACCAAACTGGGCACAAGCAGTCCTGTTACCTTATACTGACCATCATTAAAAAATTCTACAGCTGTACATGAACTTACCCTCCAACTGCTGGCGTTAGACAAAGAAGCCGATTCTGGTCAACCTTGATAAGCTGTAATTTCTTGAGTTTTCCTGAAGTGGGCAAAACCAGCCACTAGATTAATACCAGTGAGTCGTGCTTAAAGAACATGATTTAAATAATTTTAAATAATTTTTTTTTTAATACACAACATGTACTCTTGAGAGACACAAGTTATGCACAAGATTGCAGGTACAAGGTAGAAACAAATAACTAAATCCTTCCAGAGACTATTACAGATAGAACAATCTTGGGAATACAGTTGCCAGTTGAAAATCCGAAAAAAAATTTGCACATTGGGTGTTAGCCTGCGAAAGGCAGACGTTTCTCCTCGCTGATCATTGGTGAGAGACGTTTTGCGAGGAGGAATGTCTGCGACTCAGTGACAGAAATCTCTATACTGATGATGCAAAATCTGTCCAGAATCCGGTGAGAAGTGCTAATTGGTCGACGGAGTAGTTTCATTGTTTTAGCTATTGTTTACGAATGACAGACAAAAGACAAAAGGCTGCAAAGGTCAAATGTAAACGCGATAAATCTCTAACAAAACAGTCAATATTTTTGGAATATAGTCTTCTCTAGAAGAAGACATTCCAACATAGCGTTTTTGTCCACAAACTTCAAAAGTAAGATCTACTCTACTAAATAAATAGTACCATGTGAAAGCACTGCTGAATAAGTTTCATTTGAAAGGCCCCAAAAAAGGGGTTTTTTGTTCACAAACTCAAAAGTTAGAACTCCATACTACATAAATAGCACCAAGTGGAAAAACTGCTGTAGAGGTCACACCTGTCCAAAGAACTTCATCCACATACTTTACTCAAAAGATAGAATGACATTATATATGTTACAGGTAAAAATTATATTCAGGTTAGAATTTTTTAACCTAGGTTGATTCTCTATTGCCTTTGTCTCCTAGCCCTAATCCATGAATAATAATTTTTTATTGGATTAGGGCTAGGAGACAAAGGAAATGGAGAATCAACCTAGGATAAAAAAAATTTAACCAGAGTATAATTTTGACTTGTAACATATACACGGTTATTATCATGGGATCTCCCTATTTTCAGAGTTGACTCTACTTTTTGGGCTAAGGAACAAATCCTTTGATTGGACCATTCAAATTAACCCTCTTTTTCTACCCCTCCCCCATCTTGCTACCAAAAAGTATGGATCATCATTAGTAACACTCTTCAGTTCACACTTGCCTATAGTGTCTGGAAGCTCTTCTAACAAATTCTGCGATAAATGAAAGTCAGTGAGTGCAGTACAACCACTGATTTCATCTGGTAAATACTCTATTTTATTCTCTGAAGCATCAAATATCTGGAGCTTCTTCAGGTTTCCTATTTCCTATAAAAGAAAAAAAATTATGGTTGGGGTTTATAACATACAGCTATACATAGAAACTAAGATACTCAGTGCATTATTCACCTGGAATCAGAACTAAATTCAACTCGAGCAAAAAGCAAGCTTAAAAATTGATACTAAGAGAGGTTATATAAAAATTAACACAAATTCATGGAAACCTATTCTATAGGTACAAAAAGAAGACAAAAAGCTCAAGTAAGTTGCTACCATTGCTTAAGTTCTTTCTCATAAGAGAGAGGATCAGTCTCACATTTACAGTAAATGGGAATCATCAGATTTTAAGATTTTAAGTTGACAATTTACAAAATCATAAAAATAAGCAGATAAATATTATCCAAAATAATTCTTATAGATAAAGCTGACATGAAAAAATGTTGTATTTGTATAGTTACATGTAAATGATAACCATTAGCAATACTTTGTCATGTGGTACAAAATTTGGTAGGCGTTAAGCTTTAACTGTCGACATAATTCTACTTCGCTCTAACAATGCAGGGCAATGCGCTTGTTATAAAGGGCAATTTGGAATAACTTTCCCTATCTACAGCCTTTTTTGTGCACCCTCTAAACCTTTGAGCACCAGTTCTACTGCCTTGATAACATTTTATTCTTGACTTTGTAAAATTACTTCACTAGGATAAACTCTGTCTGTTTCTCAAAAGTAGGATTTTACATTTTTTGTACACATGTACAAGAAATAAAAGTTAAAAAATCTGGAATCTAAAAAAAATTAATGCTAAGATAATTTTACACATAATATAATGTAAATATGCATACTAGAAATAAAAAATAAAAATTATAGGCTTCTTCAAAAAGATAAGTCTTCAAATTTTTGTTAACAAATTAAAGATCTCTTACTGGAGGTAATGTCTTCAAAAGGTTTCCATCCAGCCATAATTCATTCAAGTTTGGAAATGATCCTACAATGTCAGGCTATAAAACAAAACAACGAGAGATTGAAAATTTGGAAATCCAAACTATATTTAGAATTTGCAGCTAAAACTAAAATCCTTCTCTCGATTCAACTTGCAAAATCAAAATTACTGGACATCAATAATGTATGCACAAGCATTTAAATAAACTTACAAGTTCTTCAAGCTCATTGCAACCCAAGTCAAGTCTTTCAAGCTTAGCAAGGAATTCCATAGAACTGTAAAGGATTGGGGGAGAGATATATTAATCACTATCTTCTCATCACGAGAAAATAAAACGTGCATGGTCAGCACCAGGTGTAAAGTATGAGACAAAATTGCACAAATGATGACTTCCATGTTGTTAATATTTCCTGTCCACTGCATGTGGATCTCTCTTGGGATGGAGTCACCAGAGTAAAACTGGACAAGCATCTCTGACACAATTTGCCCCACAATGCAAGTTTTTGGCAAGTTGGCCTTCAGATGTTGTTCTTTCAAAAATTCCAACAAATTCCAGAACTTAAAAAATTTAATTTTTATGACATCATCACTGTAAAACTCTCTTATTTGCATAATAGATAGTTAAAGACAGTAATAATAAGTGTAACACCGTAAAATTCCGAAAATAAGCCCGGGTCTTATAGTTTTCAAAGGCCCTTTTTGCGGGGCTTATTTTTGGAGGGGCTTATATTCAGAGGGGCTTATCTACGGAGGGAAATTTGCGTTTCAAACTCAATTGGGCTAGCATTATAGTTGGAAGTAAATTTACCATTTTTGCTTTGTTTTACTTTGTATTTGAGGGTAATTTTCCAAATACAAGCCCCCGGAGGGCTTATATTTGGAGGGACGATTTAAGGGAGGGTTTTTTGCATTACCGGTTTGGGGGGCTTATATTTGGAGGGGCTTATACATGGTGGGGCTTATTTTCGGAATTTTACAGTAATTTCACTTGGTCAGATCAGCTTGTCCACATGAATTTGTTAGAAATTTAAACAAATTGTCTTACATTACTACTGTAATTCAAAGTTTTCCAAAAACCTTCAACTGCACATTGGACAAGTTAAGAACAGAACGCACTAGCCTGATGACAAAATCAACTAGCCCTGGGCCATCGGACACAACTTTCTTTGCTCACTGTGATCCAGATTACTCAGATCATGGTACTTCAAAGGAACCAAGAATGAATCCTTGCTTAGAGTGGATTCATTGGTTCCTTTGATGCATCTTGATCAAAGTGATTGTTTTTAAAGGTATTCAATCCTTTTGAAACTCACACTGGAAGGTATTTGATCAGGTTTTCTCTAGCTTCCAAGACTGCAAGTTCAGTTAAACTGCAAGAAATGAACAGACCAAACTTAAAACATGTACTGAAAAGTATGGAAACTGTCACAGAGCAATAGATGGTCATAACATGGACCTGGCAACATTAAAATTAATGACTGTGCCATTTGGGCATAAAAATTAAGAATTCCATCATATGAATAACTTGTCTCAAGGTAAAAACAATATTTTACTCACTCGCTACGCTCGTTCGTAAAATATTGTTTTGCCACTCAAAAATAAAATTCATATCTTCGAGCCACCGTGTAATATCCTCTATATAATAAGATTCCAAGATTAAGTATGAGCATTCACAGTAAGGTTGCCCTTGATTCACGACAACCAAGGATTTCACATTAGCAGAGTCATGCACTTCGTACCTTCCAATGTCTGGAGGCAATCGAATCAAAGAAACATCATTCAGACAGAGAGAAGTGAGATTCTTGAGCTGTGCAAATCCATCAGGAAGTCTGCAAGAAGTCAAACAAAATTACCATAGTATTACTTCTGTTAAGACTTAGCTCATTCCCGGGCTCAAAATTTTGAGTTGAGAATGGCAGAATCAAAAAAAGTCCAAAAATTAGTCTTCTTTGTTAGTTTTTCTTTCAAAGCAAACAAGAAAAGAAAAAATCTTGGATGCTAGCAAAGAATTAAGTGAATCAAGAGAAGATCATTAAATGCCCGAGTTTCGAGCAAAACTTTTTGGACAAGAACTCTTGGGTTTTGGACAACCAATTTTAATATAGTGCTTGTCTGAAGGACAAGTGGATAAGAAAATTTTCTCTTACTCTGAATAAACACCAAAATTGGGAAAAAAAAAGTTAATAAGCACTACCCCCAAATATAATCAAAATCAATAGACAGTAATTCTGTTAGTTTATGAGTCTCGCTTGCTTGGAAATAAGTTTTGTTGTCAAAGGCGCCAGAGCCGTTATACTACTTTTTTGTTTGGAATACAAAACAAGTGTTATATGTCATAATGTAAATACTCAAAAAGTAAAAATTGCAAGGAGAGACAGGCCGCACATCTTAGCCTCAAACATACATACTGATATTGCTTCATCCAGGGATTTTACACTCAAAAAATTGAGCAATGATTTTTATTGCTATCAGGGGCCCATGACTCTGTCAGTATAAATATACATAGCTTCTTTGTACTGGACCAAGATACGGCTCGGTACAGTATATGTTCAGCACAGGAAAAATGTATAAGTTTAACAGACCTTTATACAACACACAGTTAATTCAGTTTGCACGTATTCCTGCTGAATTTGTTGTCCGTTTTATAAGATATCAACATCGCGTGAAAGTAATTACATTTTCCATAGCTGCTTAGTATCTACTTTTAATATCTCCATGCAGTCTCAGATACAATGTTTAAGCAGTTTTTAGCATGATAAAAAGATCAGCATTGCTGGTGGGGTCGTGCATACAACAATTACAAGAAAGTAAGGAGTACTGAAAGCAAATGTACAATTAAAAATTAAAAACTGTTAAAGTTTTTTCTTTTATTACAGTATCACTGGGATAAAGTGTTTCATTTTCCAGGAAAATTTCACTTTCTCGTCAAAACAATCACTGACGCAGAGAGACTCGTATAAGTTTACTTGAATTTAGTGTTCAGTACAGCGAACGGTGTTATGTTCTGTGAAATTTATCTACAGTCTGCCACCCACATCACCACTGATCCACTATTTTTTCATTTCTTTTATTTTCAAGCTCTTTTTAACAGATCCTCGATCCTCGATCCCGATTTTCCAGTAAACTTTGAAGTTTATTATTTTTTTCTTTTGACCACTGAAGTGATCAGTTTTTCCAAATGTGTGTCAAGAAATATATCAGTCTTACAGAGTAATGTCAAAAGAGCATAAGTTTGAGTGGTATAACTTACACATTTCCTTTACAGACCAAAAAAACAACATAAAATCAAATTAGAGATGCTAGTAATGAATGCAAGATCTAGCAAAGGAGGATATACTAACAGCTATCCTATTACTATTCTGGAAAACCAGATAAAAATTATGCTAAAACTCATGCAAGCTATAAATAGCCTGCTAAGGCACACAAAGAGGTAATCTTATTATCAAGTACTGCAATTCAATGAATTTCTTCTTAATCCTGTCATAAGTACAGCAAACAGTTATGAAACATGAATTAGTCTGTTTCAAAAAAGGCTCTGTGATAAAACTGCAACAACTGCATATATAATGCTAGAGTCTGCGAAAAAAAAAAACAAACCTTGATGAACGTAAAAGGACAATTCTTTGTTTGCAAAGACAGAAATGTCAAAGGAAGGGCAACTACTTGATCCATTTCACTTCAAAAATACAAATGCTAATTTTTTCAAAGGAAATAACAGAAATGTATAATGACTAAGAAAAGGCCTTACAAGTCGGAAAAGTCATTATGTTTTAGAGAACAGTTAAAGCGTGCACTTGTCATTGGCATTTCACAAATGCAATCTGAAGAATGCTGACTGAATATACATATTATACAACAAAAATCACGAATGGAATCAACACCACTCCAGATTAAAAAAACTTGTAAATATACTTTATAAACTTTCAACGGCATAAATTTTATAAAATAGGATGACATGCCATCAAGATGGGTTTAATTCTGTTGCAGTTCTAGACTTTCAGGAAAAAGTATAAATTTGAAAATTTAAAAATATAAATGCATCATGTCAAATTGTTTACGTTTCTTTATGAAGTAATAAAAGATCAAGACACAGGAACTATTATAATATAAATCCAGCATATAACAAAGTTTACTAGTATTAATGGGGTACACAATAACTGAGATCTTTATGTTAAATGTATGAATTTACGCCAAAACAAAACTTTTGGTAGAAGGATTATAAGATTTTTCTGCATTTTGCGGTCAAGAGAGAGATAAATCGATTAAATGATGAAATGAAGTCGATCGACCATACAAGAAATTAGTGACTGGCATTTCCGACGTGCTAGAAACAGGAAAGCTAAGTTAAATTCGCGTTAATCTCCAGTGTTTATAGTAAGTAAAAATGTTTTGAGGGACGAGCGAAATTGTTTTGAAAGTAGGTATACGATTTGCACCTGCACGGTAAGCTACAAAGAACAAAATATCAACAAAGAGGAAACGGATACATGTAAATCTACGTTTGCACTTCATTTCAATTCGAATCCATCTACAACTGGAACTGATTTGCACGTTATTTGAGGAGGAATTTAAGCCAGAATTAAGGAAGCTCTGATTACCTACTGAAATGTTGAGTGGTTATGTTGTTATGTTAAAGCAGTGATTTTTTCATCTCAGACCCGAGTTAAAGGGTTTGCTTTATGAGCTACGAAAGACGGGAGTTGCATTATGAGGAAACTAAACTGTGTGTGTAAATTTTACATACACATCCCTGTTGTTTAGTTTAAACTATTTTTGTGTGAATCCCATCAGAGAACAGCATGAAAGGACAAAAGACAACCTTATAAAAAGGGCAAACCCTCGCTGATTGATCATTAGTTCTATTTCTGCTCATCAAATTGGTTCTAATCTAATATTCGATTAGTCGCGTGAGTAAAAATCCGAGAAGACTTCTAACTGACTATACGAATTTAAGCAAAACATAAGTAATTCAGTGACCTAACTTTCCCTAAACACGAAAGATAATACACACTTTTAAATAGCAGAAGCATAGAGCTTTGAACGAGTAATGTAGCGGAAAATCACAACAAATTAACCGGAGAATCGACCAAAGGCCGAGGGTCGCTCGCTCGTTTTCACATGCACAACTAGAACATAAACAAACTTTAGCAAAATCGAATGGGCTTCGGAAGGTCAACTTTTTACAAGTCGGCCTCACCAGTCTTTACAGAACATACAAAAGCCTCACCACACGTTGCTCTTTGACAATTAAAAATTGAAAATCTTGAGCGATCGGATAGATGACAGAGATAATTACAACAGACTCACTTCGACACGGGATTGCCGCTTAGGTCCAGTGTAGCTAGACTCTTGCAGAACTTTATATTCTCGGGAATATCGCATATATCTACAGAAAAATAAGACAAGAAATATTATTACATGGATCTATCACCTAAACGTGGCCTAATTTGCTAGTATAACTTATAGTAGCAGTCGATGACTTCATAAGCAGT
The DNA here is from genome assembly GCF_958299795.1 of Porites lutea. Taxonomy (NCBI): domain Eukaryota; kingdom Metazoa; phylum Cnidaria; class Anthozoa; order Scleractinia; family Poritidae; genus Porites; species Porites lutea. Next base: position 25,237,539 of record NC_133208.1, read on the forward strand.
AAGATCGTGCTATAACAATATCAACTTTTTATCTTAACGCACAGCGTACTGAAATGTCGGCACCCGCTCTGCAAATACATACACATGAAGACTAAAGCGTACTCTACTAAAGGTTTTCGAAAGTATAATTCGTTTATCAAACAATATCTAACTCGTAACTTACCATTTCTGCTAATGTCGAACTCTTGAAGGTTCGCTAAGTTGCCTATTTCTGGAGGTAACCGAGCGATCTCGTTGTCACTTAGCCCTAACCGTCGAAGGTTGTACAGGCGAAAGAACGGCTACACCGGGAGAAAAAAATCGTGTTATTAAATGCCTCCAAGACTATTATTTGACTGCATAAAGCTTTGAAATTACCCTCGGGAGATCTTTGATCTGGTTGGCGTCTAAGTAAAGCTCTTCCAAAGATCTATCGTATCGGTAAACCTCGTCGGGCACGAACGTAAGGTTACAGTGGCTCCTATCCAAGGAATCAACTTGCCGATTGCATCGCCAAAAAAGCAGCCAACGAAACATCTTCGCACTGGATGGAAGGACTTAGTGTTGAACTATCCACTTGTGGTCTAACGTTTGGTAGTTGTCCTAAAAATGGAGGTGTTATGAGTAGAGGAATATGCAGTGTGGTTTGTTCTTCTTTCTTATCATTTTGAGGAGACACGCTCAAGAATCAACACCATGTGACGTCACTAGCCGCCATTCCTCCCGCCCCATAATTCAGAGGGTGTAAGGCGTTAAAACCCTTTGCAAAGGAGTCTGGGATAATTCCCTCGCCCTAGAGGATAGGGGAGGACCAAGACCGGACCCGGAAGACGGCGGAAATCGAGCCTACCTAGAGGACTACCTGGAGGAAATAACAATTTGTAGGAGAATACCTATTTTAGACTACCGTCGAATGTGTTCCAAACTGAAAGACTTACGGTTTCGATCAAGTCTTTTTCTTCGCCGCTCGTGGTTTCAGCCTGCGACAGACGTCCGGGACATCCCGCTGCGCCCGCGAAAAACCTATGGCTCCTAGGGTTGATTAACCGAGGGACGGAGGAATCATCTAGATAGGATCAGTGATCTGAGATCCCTTGAATAATAACACTGCAAACGAACCTATTAGTCCTTTCCCGGGGTGGATTTTTCGGTACTTCTGAAGCTAGTTCTATGACCTGGGCCGATTCTGGATCATTGATCTTGATCCGGATCATCCCAATAAAATGCACCCCTAGAACTATAAAATTCAAACAAATAAGCCTTAAGGAGTTGCCATTAGAATTAAAGGAACTGATAGACTTAAGTGATGGGCTTTATTTCAACAGATAAACAGAATGTCTCTCTTGTTATTACTATTTGACGAAGGCATTTAAGTTTTTAGATTATTGAAACAAAAAAACTGGCCTAAAATATATAGAGGATATTACACGGTGGCGCGAAGATATGAATTTTATTTTCGAGTGGCAAAACAATATTTTACGAACGAGCGCAGAGAGTGAGTAAAATATTGTTTTTGCCACGAGAAAATAAAATTCATATCTTCAAGCCGCCGTGTAATGTTCTTTTTATTATATAGACAAAAAGACATTGATAAAATAATAGATTAGTAATTGTGATGACTCAAATTTACAGTACAGCAATATAAGACTTTGTTTACAATTAATAATCTTGATCGAGATATAACACTGAGCTGAATAGGGCTCTACAATGACAAAATATAAGCAAAACTTTGAAAAATGTGTAACTAAAATTCAAAAGACGCAAGACGCCTACAACTGATTTCGGGGGGAAATTACCGAAATTACGTCATCGATAAACTCACGTGTGAGATTATGGAAAATAAACCACTCAGGTCCCGGATTTAGTTTTCATGAATTTTACGAGTGGTATATTTTCCAGTAAAACACTCGCGTCTATATAATAAATGAAAATATTTCTTTCCTATCGACAGGACTTAGTGATGACAGGCTTATTAACTGTAGTTGTCTTATAAGTCGAGGGCACCTTTTCTTTTGGGAGAAATCGACTGCATGCCAGCGAGTTGACGGCGATGTTCCCATGTCCTGAACAAGAGAAGAAATTGCAGCGTTTATTAGTAGCTATAGACCGTAGAGCAAAGGTGAAGAAATTTGACAACTGTTACTGTTTGCTCTTGTTTTTGCGCTGGCTAGTCTTTTAAAAAATAATTACATACACTATATATTTTTAGTCTAAGTATTTTAGGGATACCTCTAGGCTCGAAACGTTTTGTAACAAGGGCTATTTATAGTTTAATAAGAGATCAGCTACTTTTGATTGTTATTGTTTTCTCATTAAATAGCACTGGTTTCATCAGCGATGACGATTTTTCAACATTTGTACCGAACAGGTGCAGTTTGGAAAGAACCTAAATTCGGTAAATGAAAGATAACGACCAAAGTAACCATTTGTTAGCGAAATAAAGCGTTTCAATAAAAAAACACAAGTATTCGAACCACACCCACCACCATTTTGGGATTTACCAGCACTTAGTGTGATAGGCGCACATAAGAAACTTTTATTGCCGGCTCCCGTTTTGCAACAGGGATAAAAGAGTTCATTTCTGTTATTTACTTATTTAGTTCTCTATTTGAATTCTCTAATCCAAACTTTATCGTCAAATAAATGATAGTTTTAACAATTTTTTCTCCGTAAATGGCATCAGTGCTTTACTGTCAAAAGGCGCGATATATATGCAGATCTAACGAGGAAACCGGGGATTAATACAAAGAAAGATATCCCTTATACGAGAAGCTTTACAATTCCATGAGCATGCTATGCCCTGTCGGATAGATTCTCCTGGATAGATTCAATCAGGAAAATAAATAAGCTCAAGAAAAAGAAACATTCGGCTAGAAAATGTTACCAACGGAAGCAGAATTAATTAAAGTGATGTAACCTATTTCATGTGGAATTCTCGAGCTGTTTTCCTTTGATATTCTCTTTCCAGGCCAGTCGTATTGACCTCTTCCAAGCGCAGAGGGATTTGAAACTTAGCCAGTCTAAAAATCTGTGGGACTGGCGTTTCTGGTTTCCTTATGTAACCCGATAAAAATTCAATTCTTTCGTCTTTCTTTTATCCTCATCGGAAACAACTTTATGTAACTTGCTGCGGAATATTCCTTTGATGCGCAACGATAAGGGATACAGCCCATGACAGCCGGGAGACAAATGTGGTTTACCTCGAAACTACCCGCGGATAGTTTTACTAGGCAGTAGGTAACCAAGAGAAAATGATCTAAGATTGAATTCCCTTACTTGACCCTCTTCCCATGAAAATTATTTGAAACCTATTCTAGGTTCCGTGTCATTCTGCGCGGCTATTTTAAGGACGCCATGTCATTGGTCGGTAAGAATAGCGTCATGCAATTTTAAACTCGGCGGGTAATTCATTTTACTGCCGATCACACACAAAAAGCAACATGACGTACGAACTTGGTATTACTTACAAACTCCACCCTCACCGAACCCTCACACTGCGTTTTTCCTTTGACAAAAACAAGGCGAAAGAGACTCTCTCACCTTGCCGCCCGTTGGAGGGTGGGGCGATGAACCGTACATTTTTTATGACTATTTTGTCGTTTCGTTTCACGAGAATAAGTAAGACAAGTAAACTCGACCGTGAAATATCACATGACATTGCTTTTATCCCATCCTAAGGGAAAAGCCCTGAGGAGGGGGATGACCCAAGGAAAGATGGCGGGTATCGTCCCGGGGGGATACTTACTTATTTAAGCCATATTTGTATGTGCCACTCCGAAGGGTAGGGTTTTTGCGCCGTTTCCGTCTGAAAACGGGTCTAGACTTTGCCCATTTTGGTCGATTTGGAATCGGGTATGGGTTTCGAGGGAACTACGGAAGCGTATTTATAGTCTCAATTCCAACAGATTAAGAAAGAAAGAGAGTATGCGAATTAAATGAATTTAAGAAATCTTCTTTATTTGCGTTCCAATCTAAGTAATGATGACATAATTAATTACTTGGAGACCAGGTCTGAAAACGGGTACTCGCTACTTGCACATCTCCCATAATGCACCGTATTTGTTCCCCCCCGCCCCCCCCCCCAACATTTTTGCACAACCTTTTTTTCATTCCTCCGTCGGGTATTACAGCCAATCCCAAGAGAAACTGAGATCAATGCCTAAGCAAAATTTTGGGGGCGGGCAAATAAGGTGCATTATGGGAGATGTGCAAGTGGCGTGTGGATTTTAAAGGCCGAGACTTAAAACAGCTGTGAAAAATGACATCAAAGGGTCAGGATTTGAAGAACCGGGCGGCACATCCCCACCAAAAATTCCTAAGTGTACCCCCTGGGGTATCGCCAGTAAGGTCTAATGAATATAGAGCATAACATGTACAATTACTGAAGAAAAAACCATTATAGGACATCACACTATTGGATGTTTAACTTTATTAACCCAATTGGAGGCCAATAGTACAGGTTTAATACCTTCAAGCTCCTTCGGACTTTAACAGCTATAGCCAATCCGTCAGAGTAAGCGAAAAGCAATATTCAACAGCTTGGTATACGTTTATACTGAAACTTGTTGATTGCGGCAGAACACAGTTACAAGAGAACGTTTACAGTCATAGCAGGTCAAGTTTACCCCCAAATATTGCACTGATGAATCGATTATTTGAAAAAGTTTTCCGCAACCTGTATCAAATTCACGACCGCATAATGAGCAGTGAATTTTGGCTAGGGCCTCTTAATATTCGCTCAGAGTGAAAAATCTTTAAATGAATAACATTACTTTGAATACATTTACATCAAATTCAAGAAATTAATGTGTTTCAGGGATTTGATAGCATGAGCCCCCATCCTAATCTCGTACACAGATCTCACTCTGTTTTACACTTTCCCTTGGCCGTGGGAGATCTGGGTACGAGATTACCCCCATCCCACCCCCAACATCCCTCTTACGTTAGCATCCTCATCTTGAAAGGGATATAAAGGGAAAGGGGAACGGGAAATTAGGGCGCGCAAGAGCGTGAGGGGCTCTTCCCCCACCTTGCGCGACCCCTCGCACTCTCTCTCACGCTTCAATTCCCCTTCCACCTCCCTACTTAACTGACCAAAGACTAGTTATAGTTATGTACAGGAATTTCATTGTTTGGATTTTTAATACAACGACACGATGATTACAACTAAAAGTGATAAAACGAAACGATACTGTACCGTATGCTGTTATCATATACAACAAATAAATATAAGTCTTAACATGCAAAATCGAAGAAGAACCACTAGACTGCAAAACAGTCGGTTTTTGTTTATTTTTCTCAAAAACGGTTTTGCAAGGCCCGAAGCACCGGCGTGATACTTTCGCGTGAAGCACATGGGCCAGGACATATGTGGCGCGCCTTCTTGCCGCGGGAAAACCTTCGCGTCTCTAAAAAGTCTTGCACGCCGTTTTCACCCTCACTCCAGCTAGACCTTTCCTTTAACCACTATTGCGCGCGCGCACACGTTGTCAACTTAGGCAATATACAGTCTAAGAAAACCACTTTCGCCTGATTGAGGACTCGCCGTGAGCAGCGGTTTCAATTTTTTGGTTATATGGTTGTGAGGCGTTTGCGGACGCATATATATATATATATGAGTATTTTCCAGTTATTTGAAAGGGCGTTTTGTTCAATCTTCCTATGTTTCATACTTTCTCTTTCTCGTCCAAAGTGCGATTTAGCGAGCCCTCCTTGTCGACCGTCAGATAACCTTCCTCTTTAAAATCCGACGTTTGGGGGCAACTCTCTAACATCTTTGGTAAAACATGTTCATGCTCTACGGAGTTTACATGACGATTAAAACAAGGGTCCAAAAGTTGCGTCGGTGAAGTATGTTCTTTGTTCAAATCTTCGCTGTATGTACACTTAGTCTCGTGGTCGCGCGTGTTCGCGTCGAAATATTCGCCGTATGTATCATTAAGCGCGTGCTCGCGCGAGATGTCACACACAGATGGATGGTGTCTTCTAATAGTGACGTCATAGCCTGACTTCCCGAGTCGTTCAAGTCGCTTCATTTCTTCCTTGTTTTCGATAAGGTATACATCTTTTATAGTGTCTCTAAAACTGACTCTTTTGGCTGCTATCATCTCCATACTTCCAAAAGGCACTGTTCGCAAATCTTTTTTCTCCTCGTAATCAGAATTATCCGAGCCATACATTTCGTGCCACTTTCGGTTCGCTTCTTCCAACATTTGTGCCTTCTTTTTCTTTTTCTTGCCTGCCTTTTTTACTTTCCAGCGTTTAAGTGGCCTTTGTTTGAGATCTCCAAACATAAGAGGCTCTTGCTGTGTGTCATTCTGACCACCGGAAGACTGCGTCTTTGCTGTAAAAGAGTATAGAAGAAAAATCAACGCCGAGAGGAGAGCAACGATGAGGATGACCATCACTATTGCTGCCAGCGTACGAAGATCCAGTCCCTCTGTTTTTGGCTTTGGTGGCTGCAAGCGTTCTCCAAAAAGCCAATTGAAAATGTTCATTGCCTTTATCCGTGAGCAAGATATTAATTCAGAAAAAAACCATAGCTAAAATAATGATTCGACGTCAATTTTCTCTATTTGCGTCTCTGCCCTTTTGTAGTTTTTATACTCCAAGTAAAGCAAAGACATGAACTAAGACAACTAAAGAAAGACATCGATGCATCAATCTGAGTTTAGCGCAGTACGCGTACGAGTAGAATGTCTTAGCATGGATATGACAGAAGCTGATTAAGTAATAAATAAATTGATTTGGTATAATTAATTAAGTGCTTAACGCCATAAATAGACAGCATAATTATACAACTTTTGGTCTCATCAAAAGTTGCAATTATATATTGCATTATTATCGTCCTTCTGGCCCTTTCTTTTTCTTTCCAGCTTTCTGTAGCAGTGCCCACAACAAATTTTGAGTGTGCTTGTTTACTTTCTGCCTTAGTAAATAACGGAGACTACCAAATGATCGACAGTATTACGGCGTTTCCTTCGGTATGAAGGCTTTCCATTTTTAAATAAAGATATTTCTTTACGCTCAACAGTACGCGATGCCTTTATGTACAAAAATCCTGTCGAACCGTCCTGAACTAGGTATATAGTGAGAAGTACCACAGGCGCATCGAGACACTCAAGGCTGAAGGCTGAGCCTAGCACTGAACACCCTAAGTGAGAACGAAATCTGCAATTTCTACCCCTAAGCGTGACGAAAGGTATCCCAACTACCCCGTTCACCGGTGATATGGGAGCCCTCCCCAGGGGGTGGGGGGAGGAAAGGTCCGTTTATTTCTCATGCGCATGCTACGCAGCCTATCCCCTTCTGTAATTTTAGGACCCTTTACGATCTGAGTCGTCAGGGCTGATCGCTGATTAGCTATAGTCTGAAATGTCGGTCGTCTCCTCCCCTTAATTAGTAGCCTGCGTGGCTTCTCTCGCATTTAAAACTCCCTTTCCCTTTCAAACGCCTACCGCAGGCTACCTAATTAGCCTGTGGGGGCTGATTAGGGACGGACCATTAGAAAAGTTATAGGGGGAGGGGGATTTTCGAGCCGCACGAATTTTTTTCGTTATCAAATTCCTTGTATGAATTTTTTTTAGGCCATAGCATGAAAATTTTTGAGGATTAATTGGCGTGAATGAAATTTTTTTCATTTAATTTTCCCTGGCGCGAATGTTTGTTTTTGTACTTCGCCCCCCCCCCCCCCCCCCCCGATAAGGCTGACAATTAAGACTAATCGCTGATTATCGCGACGACACCGCTCTCTTACCCTGCGTCGCATACGCTCTAAACCTTCTATATAGAACGTGGACTATGCAAATGGTTTAGACTAGTGCGTGGGCCGGCTGCAACGCAGGCTACGCTCTCTCGGCGAAATGGCGGCTGGCGAATGAGCGCAGAAAAGGAAGAAGGGCGGAAAAGTCCCTTTTCCGCGTGCAACAAAGGAAATAGGAGACGTCTGCACGCAGGCTAAGTGCTAGCAAATTACTCAACCGCCACGACCACTAGGAACCAGATGTAGATGGTTACACAGTCAGGACAAGCATTCCTTATTCTAAACGCCAGCATGCTACGCAAGCTACATTTTGCGAGGAAACCAGTAGTCGGCTGTTTTCACAGGCTAAATGATTACGGGAACTGTTTTTGTTGATCGATTGATAGGCCCGTTATTTTCTTGGCAATCGTATACTTGGGGAAACCTTTTTACAAATTTTATCGACATGCTCCGAAAGAACGATTAGGAAGTTTTTTTTTTGTATAATTGACCTAACTATCACCACGTCAGACTGGCAGGACGGGGAAATGGACTCCGAACCGAGATCATTATAAACCTGATTAGACCAATATTTTGAGTGGATGGTTCTTGTACGAGACTTACGGGCCGGGCAGGATCGTAAACTCGTGGGGCCATAAAAGGATATCGGCCATGACGGGCGCCCGTAAGAATATAAGTGACTTTGAGATATTCAGATGTTGGTACAAAGTGTCTGATGAAACAGGTCTTTAGCTTGCCACTTTTTAAAATATATGCACGTGATGTTAATTGCGGTCTATTGTAGTGCAAAGTCTTCCGACCCTCGCCCGACTTATCACGTGTTTACTCAGGTTATTTGGGCATACACCAGGCATACACAAAACATACATGCCTTTATCGTACGTTTTGGTCCATAAGTTAGTCAGTGGTTCACGAAATGCTGCAAAAACGCAATTGAAACAGTGGAGGTAAAATAAAAGGAGGACAATTTTTTGCTTACGAGGCACGAGGGAAGAGATTTCCGCTCTCCCTCACCGTACCCGGGAGAGGACCAAAGGACTTCCTTCCTCGACCCAGTTTTCTCTCCAATGGTATAAGAACCTGTGCGAACTGAAAGTGAGAGAGATTTTTGATGGACTGTAAGTGTTGTCATTCTCCTTTTTGAATGGAACCGTAACTTAGAAAATGGGCTCAACTTGGAAGACATAGAAGCGGCATTGGACAATGAACTATTTTGGCCGGTTGGTGTCGAACGTTCGTGGTTTTTACAGCGAGATAAACTCCGCTACTCTCACCGGCGCCATCGATGTTGTGGTCGTTCGGCGTGAGGATGGTTCGTTCATTGGTTCTCCGTTCCACGTTAGATTTGGAAAACTTGGCGTTCTCCGTAGTCGAGAGAAAATCGTGAGTTGTTTTATTTACCTTTCATATTCAAATCCTTCTGTTTACATCATTCAGGAAAATATATTGGAATTACTCGATCGATCTCAAGATCGATACGCAGTTCAGTAAACGTAAATATTGGTGAGAAAACAAGACAATCCTCCTGCTAACTGTTCGAGTTTTTTAGCATTAGCAAGGTCACAAATTTCTCTCTTCTGATACTCTTTACTAGCCTATGCCCTCTTAAAAGATTTCTTAATTGTTTTTGCTCAAAACCCAAGTATCCCAAGGGTTAAAGATACAGCTTTTTGGACTGTTAATCGCGTCATCGACTCAATTTGTCGTTTTCCTCAGTATCAGCTATCTGCGAAAGAGTTTGTTGATTATCGTCAGAAAATCGAAGGACTTTTGATTTCACGGTTTCAACTATAAGAATGTAAGATTTGGGATCAAATTTAAGTGCATGGAGAACGCGAAGTACGTTGTACGCTATTGACAATGAATGAATCATTACATGTAGCCTATCTCTCGTCGTCAATCATTCACTCAATCCTTCACTCACGCTTATTTGGCATTATAAACTTACGGTCATTGGAAATTTTATTGTGCAACGTATTTTCATTTCGTAACGTATTATAAAAGCGGAAAAATAGAAGTAAATAATTAAAATATAAAGCAGTGGTAAACATTCTGTAAGTAATATTTTAGAATGTTGGCTGTAAAGCGTCTCAGAAAACCCAACATTTTGTTTTTGTTATTAAGCAATACAGCGAATGTAGATGTTCGTCGGCTGAATTGTATGACTTTATTTTATTTTCACAATTTTTCCCTAATCCTCCTTATTTGCCATGGACGTTTTCCCTTTGTGTTTGCTCAGCTCTAAATCCTTTAAATCTATTGGTTATTGAAATGACACCACCGAGTACACACCCCCAAGAAGTCATTGTCTTCAATGAATAATCGTTGGAATGCTTTGGAGGTCAGTTGTCCATGAAATTTAACAATACAGCAGAAAGTAAACTTGCTTTGTCCTTGTGGTTTTATGAATGCCAAATAATACTTTGGGTAACGTCATAGTAGAAGGAAATATAATATATACAAGGCCATGACGTTTGCAGTCACTGTGACCTTTGCCAGCTTCCTAATTGAGGACATGTTTATTTTGTTTAATCATGAATTAAATCTACCTGATTTACTTTTTAGGGAAGCTTATATAATTATTGGATGAGGCTGAGTATCTTCTGAAGAATTATGGAGATCGAGGAGTAATCGGTCTTGGCAGATAACTCCCTCCAAGATCTCAAAAATTCCTCAGATGATGCAAAAGCCGAATTCAATACTTGTTTTGTTATTCATTCAAAATAATTCCTAGTTTAAAAACAAGCTTATACATGCTTAGCTTACCTCCATGGATGTTAAGTTCATTTTTAATTGACTGTTAATCAGCATGTTTAGGAGATACAATTGTTGTTCAGTATTGCAAATATTCTCGTAATAGCAAATGTCATCCATCGAGTTGTCTTCTTGCTGTTCTTGCTATGCTTTTAGCCAATGGTTTGCTTACTTCTTCCTCATAAAACTAGCCTGTGTAGCAAGCGTTTCTGCGCAACTTCATCAAGAAAGTTGGGACAAGAGCAAAAAAAAAAGAATTACAGGGGGAGGGGAAGGAGGAGGGGAAAGAAGGATCCTCTTCTTCCCTTCCCCTCTCCCTACCACCTTTTTTTTGGCTCCTGCTCTAACTTTCATGCAATAACTCGATTGGAAACACTTGCTACGCAGGCTATCATAAAACGAGTGAAATGTTCTGCCATTTTGTACTCACTACCAAAACAACTCAACCTCAGGTCTTCCCAGGTCTTCTCTGTTAACTGGTCAGTTTTCTGAGAATTATCCTGCCTGACTGATATCATTTTTCACCTATCCCAAAATTCTTCCAAATTTTGTTGACAGTAGCTGGTTTTGATGAATTATGCTGTGGGGTTTTAGCCAGTCAGGAATGGAGAAATATTTTGAATAAATAATAATTATTGTTATACTCTTATAAATATTTATAAACAAGGCTATACCAGCCTGTAAATGGCAATGAATAATCTGGGTGTATATTTCATCCTCCTCTTACAATCATCACAATAAGAATTAAGCAGAGGGTGAGCTACTTTTCTAATCCCATTCATTCTCTTATAATAATTGAAATCCAAACACTGTTTCTCCATATTATATTTTGGTAATCTGCAAATTAATTGATTTAATGTTGCTTTTAAGATGGTTTTGTGGTTTTCTTTTTCTGTTGAACAATTTTCCTCTGCAGAGTTTGGAATATGCAACATAAAGCTGCGTATAGCTGATAAGATCAAAGCACACTGATGACTTGCCTAGACCCTTGCTTATTGGGCAAGTGAACTTGTCCCAAACTACCGGACAGACCTTTTTCTGAGCCCTGTGAATGATCCTTTATGAACAAATAATAATTTTGTTTGTTCTTTTTTTGTGACAGGTTGATATAGAGATCAATGGCGAGCCAGTTGAGCTTCAGATGAAACTTGGTGAGGCTGGTGAAGCTTTCTTTGTTGAAGAAATTGAAAACGATATATCAGACAGTCTAAGCACGTCTCCTCTGCCCTCTGCTGAGACTCTCAAAGATGCCAAAAAAGACCACAGAGCCTCATGTGAGGTAAGCTTTGACGTGCTTTAGAGTTATAGTTTTATAGGTGTGTGATGTCATCCAACGGACAGTATAGATTCAGCGCTGTTACTAGAGAGCTTTAGAACAAGTACGAGTAGGACATTTAACTTAAAAGTTTTTGCACGTGTTTCTCAAAAAAAAAGACACCCCAAAAAGCTTCATTTTACTTTTTTTCACCAAAAAATTTAGTACGGTTAATTTGTACTGAAAGAGGTTAAGCCCTCTCCCGATAGCAAACGATAAAATTGCTTACTTTTGATAACTTGTTTCCACCACCACAACATTCTTGCTCAAACTTGTCGTAGAGTGATGACGACTACTACATTTTCCGGCCAAAATGACGCTGGTTCAAGTGTGAGCAATATTTGGTATTGAGAAAATCTTGTCCTTGTAGTCGTCCTTGTCTCAGAATCTAAAGCTTTCTATTGAGATTTCAAGGTGCTGCAGGCCATGGGTAAATTGTCACGGGTAATCCCTTAATTTGTCAGGGGTAATCCCTTATATGGCCTAGACGGGGGTGTGCTGCTGGACAGGGTATGGTTTTTAACCTCTCTGTCCCAAACAGGGTGTATAATACATTTTGTGTGAGTCTATCTGAAGGGTATTGCCTGGTCTATTGATTTGATCTGCAAGGTAAATTTTGTTTGTTCTCCAAGTTTACAAAAGCCTAGGCATGTAACATGAATTTGCTCTACTGGAATTGCCAATAAATGGCTTTAAAACAAGATGGTGTGCATTTTCTCCTTTGCCCTAAACAGGGTATTAAAATAAAGGTGTTGTCCTAAATGGGAAATTTTTAGGAAATTGTCCTAAACAGTGACAGGGGTACAAACCCCCAGTGGTTCACCTATACCCAAATATTGGTCAAGTATCCCCCGGTGTGTATGCAGTTAGCTAGATGGGGGATTGAACAGCTTTGACGATTTTCTGGTTCTTTTTCCTCGTGCCTCCGGTAAGAGTCGCTGAGGGGTCATACTCATAGTAGCCAAGATCCTCGATGCCCACCTCTTAGTAACAGCCCTAAGATTCACTGGTAAGTGTACTGATGTTGAATGACATCAATGTGTTTTCTGCTTAGGTGAGTGGAAGTAACTCAACTGTCAGCACGGAAAATAGCCACACTACAATACAAGAAAATGCAGAAAAGGAATCTTGTACAACATCCATCTCAGGAAAAGAACAAAATGCTGATCAAGAAAAAGAGAGTGCGTTGTCACAAGAAACTGCAGGAAATGACAGTGGAACAGATGAAAGAACTGTTGATCAGGCCATTAAAACAGAAAATGAAAAATCCAAGGATGACAATCACAGTGATCCAGAAACAGGAGAACTTGAGGAGTCACTGTTGTTATCAGTTAAAGAGCCAACTGGTGATTTTTCCGACAACAGAAAGATTTCTTTTGGGGAAGTTTTGTCAGAACCTGAAACCACTGCAGAGGTAAGATCAGGTGGATTCCTTAATAGACCTGAGGGGGCCTGTCATTACTGTTGGGAATTGGCTGAGATTTCTGATTTTTCATGCTCTGGGGAGCAAGGGATGGTGCAGTGGTGAGAGTGTCGCCTCCCACTAATGTGGCCCAGGTTCAAATCCCCGCGTCAACGCCATATGTGGGTTGAATTTGTTGTTGGTTCTCTCCTTTGCTCCGGGAGGTTTTTCTCCGGGTACTCTGGTTTTCCCCTCTCCTGAAAAAGCAACATTTCCAAATCCCAATTCGACCAGGAATCAGGTAGATGAAGAACCACTTTGTGGATGTGCTTCCTCCAAATCATTATTTATTTATTTATTTATTTATTTTATTTAAACGATCATTGCAAGTAATCAGAATGATCCACCTGTTAGTTCAGCAGTTACAATAATGGGAAAATCTCTTTATAAGAATTCCGTTTAGAATGGCTGCTGTATTGTACATGTGTTTTAGGACATGACAAAAACTAAGAAATATGGCCGAAAAGAGACATGAGTGGATTCAACCCTGCTTTGCATAGAGTTCCAGTAGCTCATTAGAACTTGGAGGGTTGTGAATTTGATTCTCAGCTGGAGCTCAGAATTTTGTTCTGTGCATTTTGGGGGGTGATCAAATTCTCTCTCGTCTTTAAGTATGATGCCATTAGAAAGGCAACAAACAAGTTTTTAATATGTTTATTTGCGGTCAAAAAATTTGTTTTTCCCTGATGTACCGGTATATATATATTTAGTATATACTAAAACAGTGGATAGTGTTTTTCGCGCGCTCTGATTGGCTACTCAATCAGTGAATATCCTGCACTATTCACTGATTCACCTCCAGTTCCTCGGAGCGAGCGACTCCAAACTCGTGTAAGTTGCAAGCAAAATGTCTTTCCGGTTTGCTGCCGTAAACAAACAAAGAAATTTCACAACTAATCAAGCAAGCTGTTTCCGAAATACACGAAGAAGGTGACGAAGTTCGGATTGGAAGTTTTAACAGGTAAAGCTTTGTCTTTTTGACACGAATTTATCGATAAAACCGGTGAAAAAGTTTTTTGTTTACAAATGCAAATTAAGCTTAAGTCTTGCTTACTTTATTTAGTTGAGTTGTTCATAAATAAGCTTAAGACTAAATTTAATAATCTTTTTTTTATAGAATGATTTTAAATACAAAAAGAATTCACAACTCCTTTTGAAGAAATTTCCCCGCAAGAGCTAAACAAATGCCTTCAAAAGTTTTAGTTGCCGGCAAGAAAAAGCGACGGCCGCGGCCGCCCGGTCATTAGGCGCCAAAATTGTAATCGTTGGCAACAGTATTTGAGTTAAAAATCGTCGTTTTTGTGCTCAATTATCTCACTGTTTTAGTATATACTAAAACAATTATTCACCTCAGTGTCGGTGGCTAGTCGTGGATATTTACCTCACTGCTTCGCAGTTCGGTAAATATCCAGGACTAGCCACCTCCACTTCGGTGAATAATTGTTATTTATTCATATAGTAACATAGATAACATGAGGAAAATATTATCAGTTTTGAGTGACAGAGATTGTTGCATCCATTTTTTATTGATTTCAGGCAACACTTGATGGACCTTCATCCAAGTCAGATAGTATCCCAATCCCAGTGCGACGACAAGTTGATCCACAGGACTGCCTGTCTGATAGTGAAACTTTGGTATGAAAATAATGTTACTACTGTAACAGTAGGTAGTAAAAGATTGAACTCAGTTTCCTTGCTACATTAGACTATCCCATCAGACAATAATTGTAATTCCATTATTTTTTATTGTTTACATATTTGAGCTGTATCTGAAATCATGTAATCTTGCTATAGCACATTTATTGTTGTGATTGAACCAGGGTTCAAAAAAAAGGCTAGGACAAGAAGATTTCTTTGTCTAACAAAATCAATAACTTAGACAAGCAAGAAGTGGCCCCGGGCAAGGAAAATGTGAGAGCTTCAGACTTCTTGCCCAAAGGACAAGCTGGAAAATAATGAAGGTTTTTTTTCAAGCCCTGTTGAACATCCACATTGTACATGTATGGTGATATGGCTCTGTAATTATTTTAGTGGAGAGACTCAAGTTCTAGTGGTTTTAGCAGAGAGTTTTATCCATTGTCAGATCTTGATTCACCCATTGGTACACCACCAAATCACAGGTAAGAGGATCCCCATAAGATTCCTTTATATACAGGGTATTGTCAGGATTGCCTTAACTGCGATTGCATCCAGTCAGAGATCTTAGAATGATTGGGAAAGCTTGTCCAATATTGCATTTTATCACCTACAGGGCTGTCCTTCAGCAGTGCCTGTTGCACTAAGATATCTCGGAAAGTGTTATCAGCCGCGGCCTTTGGCTCGACTGATAGCAATTACCTTGACATTGATTATTCTGGATATCTCTAAAACACCATGCAATATGTACCATAAATCCTCTTTTTAGCCCCCCTCTCAAATAAGCCCCCTCCATCTAATGAGTCCCCACTTTTCAGAGGAGCAAAGTTAATAACCCCTCCTCTCCATTAAACCCCCCTCTCCTCCCCTAATTATTCTTCACTAATAAATGATCGAATGTATTATTAATCACGACTGTAAAACTTCATGTGGACTGATCCAGGATGGTTTATTCACCAACTGGAAGTTAGGATTTGTTATTGATCCTTGGCTGCATGACCTCCAACTTCTTGCATTTGAGTTGTTTCACTTTGCATTATAGTTCTTTATGGAGAAGTGATACCATTGTCTTTGCTAAATTAAATAGGCCCCCCTCCTCTCAAATAAGCCCCCCATCTATATTAAGCCGCCCCCTTCAAATGTGCTTAAAATAAATACTCCTCCCCCCCCCACCCCCGGAGGGGCTTAATAGAGGATTTACAGTAAAGTCTGAGTGTTCATATGAAAGCTACAGAGCAGCACTTGTCATGTTTGTTGAGCTAGACATGGTATCTCTGATGTACCCCTTTACGTTTAGAGTCTCTGGATAAAATGTTATCAACCAAATCTGCTTTAGATTTAGAATATTTGGTTCTGAAATGAATAGTGAAGCCACAAAACATTCAATTCACAGTGATCTCTTACTGTGTTTTGTCTTCTTTGACTCTTTCAGTGATGCACAGGTCCACCATCCTCCAGATCCTCAGCGTTACCTGAGTGACTCTGAAGTAGAGTTGAAGCAGTGTCAGGAGAGCTTTACAAGGGAGAGTGAGATTAGATGGGCCTGGGGTAAACTTCCACAGGTAAGTCATGACCACTGCATTAGCCTAAGAAAACCACTATTGTTTTCGCTGTGAAATGATGTCTGAGGAATGAAATTCCATACTGATGATGCAACACTACACAGATCTTGGTAGTACTTCTGATTTAAGTTTATGATCACTGCATTAGTTAGACCATTTCTGGGCCCAATTTACTCACTTGTCAAACACGTTAAACTCTCAATCTTGTCTCAACAAATGCAGGTTTGCTTTAAGTTTCAGTTTTGTTTTCAAAATAATATTCTCATGGTTTTGTAGACTCCCTAATGAGTGGTTTTTAGTGGAATGACAGAAGAATTTATCTGATCTCACAGAGGGCCTCTTATTACTTGCATTACTTGAAGTGTACATGTCCCTTTGATGTCATGCTGTAACTTTTACAGTTTTGCCCTCTCAGGGATTTTTTTGAAAGAAACAGTTACTTTGTTAGACAGCTATTGAGTACAAAGGACATACCCAAATGTCTTCAGTACTTACAGCGTTGTCCATATTATTTTCGGTGGTAGGATTTTCTATGGTGTTAGGTATGTTTTGGTAATCAACAACAACAGTTTTAAACTAAAGATTATTTAATAATTTTCAGGGTCCAGAAGGAAGTTTCTTGCCAGAGCGCATGTCTGCAGGTATGGATTCAATGAGTACACATCTTTTCTGCTATTTTAAAAGTGAGAAAAGTACCCTAGACTGGCTACAAGCATCAAATACCAAGGAACAATAGTGTGATCATTCACGTACATCCTGTTACATTAATTTCATTTATTACATTATTGGGCACGCACTTTACTGCGTCTAGCAACAAAAAGGCAACATGCCCTCTTATTTTCATGAAGAAAGTTTCTACTTGGTAGGAGTGGTAATTTGAAATTATCTTTTAATAGTTTTTCAATTGATTCTTAACTGTCTTTACAATCATTACCTGTTTCTTTTTGTTGACTTCACAGACATGATAAAAGAAGACATTAAACATGTTCATAAATCTAAGAGGAGAGAAGCCTCTTTCAAATCACATCATAAGGTAAATTGCTGAATACTTACTTTAGGTAATTCCACATGTTCACCATCTAAAATGTAATGTTGAACTTTTTTAACCTTTTAATGTTTGCTCATCTGCTCTGACTATTCAAATGTAACCTCTTTAACAGTATGCTTTCATATGGTGTTGTACTCCTTTTTACAAAGTTCACCAAATGCATGTGGGTTTTTTTATTTAGATTTTGGGCATGTAGGATTTAAAGCTGATTATACCCTCAATCTTCTCCTGGACTCAATGCCAACTTCTGTCCCATTTGCCACTCCCTTTTCCCAGCTCTCATTTCCTCTCCACAACATCAGTTCACCTCTTTCCCATTGCTTTCCCCAGTTTTGTTTGTTTTATGCACCTATCAATGTAAATCCTGTTGGGGGGGGGGGGGGGAATGCAGGCAAGGGGCGGGGATTTGATGCCTGAGACTATCCCCCCTGTCGGTCTTTTGATCGTGCGAAGCGACCCCGGAGCCCCAGGGTCGGGACATTTGACTTTGACCGACAGAAGCCTGGTATCAATTCAGAATCGCTTATTAAGTCAGTCCCTCGAGGCTTTCTGAAAGTTACGCTGTTGCAGAAAGGTATGAACTTTTCATTTGTTTTAATCGCCATAATCCGATACTTTAAACTGTCATCTAAACAGATAATGTCTATTTTGAGAAAGTTTTTATCTTCAAGTTCCCATATGATTGTAAAACTCGATTGAAATGGAATTCGACTATGAAGGTCAGAGGATTTTTTAAGGGTCACTGATCCGACATGTTGAGCAGATGTTATAAAGCATTTTACGTTTCATTAATATTATAATAGCACAGTCAATCTTCCTGGAGTGATTTTGTTGTTCAAAATAAGAGATGCTAAGGGAAAGAGAAAATACTTAATTACAGCGAGTAATTTAATGGAGCTTACGTTAACCTTAAATAAAAGAAGTAAGAACATACATTTGAAATATTCTTTTAATTCGTTTTATATAGTGTTATAGTATTGTTTGTTAGTTTTTTCCCCTGAGGTGGGGGCTTTTTTGACACTTTTGATTGACCTTTCGTTTCCCACCCTGGGGAGTTAGATCAAAAAATTTTAAAATTTGTCAAATCCCCACCCCTTGCCTGCACTCCCCCCCCCCCCCCCCCACGGGGTTTACATTGATAGGTGCATTGCCCTTCTCTCTTGTGGTCCCCACCCACCTTTCCTGGTTATCGTCTGATCCCTGAATATTTCCAAAGTTTTTCATTTCGTTCTCCTGGTTTCACTTTCAAGAATTCTGTCTTTTTTCCACATGCTCTCTATAACTATCTCCCACACATTTCTTCCACTCATTTCCTATTCCCTTTTTTTCTGTTTTACTTCTGTCTCTATACCTCCCATTTCCTGTCCCTTTCTGCCCCCCACCAAGTGTCACCCATGCTACCATAATTCTTTCACTTCTTGAATATATCATCACTTGAATTTCTTACAGTCTGGTGGGCAAGGAATTCTTTTGGATGACCTGAGAACTGTGGATCATGAAGTAGCAGCTCTATATCTTCATCAGGCTTTGTAAGTTTGTTTGTTTTTTTTCATTGAGTATTTTAGTAAGATTTAGCAAGAGATGCTAGATATAGAGAAGGTGATTATGACTGTAAATCAATGCTGCAGTGGAGGTAAAGGATCCAGGGATTATCTTCAGCTTATAAAAATCTGACCACCTCGTTGTTGTGGTAGAGAAAACAACATTGACCACACTATTGTATCCCTGGCTTTGTTTGTCACTTCTCTACAGGTGTACATGATGTACAGACTTTACCCAAAAAGAGACCAACTTGACAAATGAGTCTTCCAGATAAAACACCTTATTCCAAAATTTCATGGTGGCAGGGTTCTTTGATGTTTATGTTGCTTTCTTTGCCTCGATTGCATCTGCAGAATTTAAAAGAACTTTTACCTTGAAACAAGGGTTTGAGGGCCAGTTATTATGAAGATGAAAGTATGATCTTGCCACCAGTTTAGAATGAGATGTATGTTATGTGACAATACTCCTTAAAACTGGTCCTGATATAATGGGCAAAGGTTTGATGTAAGTTGCCCTTCACGTGCATTGACGGTAGCGGGCAGGGAATCGAACAGCTAGGAAGTTCTGCACTTGCACTTTGCACTTTTTTAGTTGAGTGTCAATGTATTTAGCACAAAAGTACTTGTTGGGGACACTGTTTTTATGTCTATTACTGGAGACGGGAACTTCACTTTATGTAGTCATTTGAGCATGTGAACGTCTAGCTATTTGCAGGGCAAAGGCAGTACCTTCATTTCTCAGTCATTTTAAGACCCTGAGTGTTGGTCCAGTCCCAGGAGTCAAACCCGCGACCTCCGTTTCTGCAGTCAAGCACTCTACCAACTGAGCTAATCCTGCTGCAGTTGGAGGTTTCTTTTGGTTCTTTTTTCCATGAAAGTAGCCGGAGTTCATACAGATACTCATAGTAGCAAGGGTAAATCCCCCATCGGTAGTCCTTAGTGACTGCCCTTGCACAGGGTCCCTTTAATTTCTATGTACCTTGCCATAATTATAGAGACTCTAAACTACAGCAGCAGCAGCAACAACAAAGTGGCTCAGGATCAGATGACAGAGAGTCAGGCTTAGGTCAGTCACTTCCCTGTTCACCCACAGTTGAGGAAGGATCTAAAGACTCAAGGTATTTATTGAATCTATTGAATCCATTGAATTTATTGAATCTCTCTTGCTTTCTCCTTTTTTTACCTTAATTTAATTGCAGTTATTTTCTTTTCGTATCATTCTGGACCTGCCCAGACTAGCAACAGCTATTTGCAGTGCCAGGACATAATAAAGTCTTGAAGTTTTGAAGTCTTATTAAGGATTACTCATCAATGACAAACATTATTTACTTTCAATATTTCCACTGAGCCTTACAATGTATTTAATCTGTCCCTTTCCCATCCCTCTTACTTACTTCCTAAACTACAAAATAAAAATAATGTACATCCGCCTCCCATTGCTCCCCACTCCTGCAGATTGCTTATAAAGCAACACTACATTATATTCCTAGGGAATGTTTCTTGGTAGTTTCTGCATGCTATTAATTTGTTCTTGGTCATGTTTTGTCATTTGTCTGTCATTCACAATAACTAGAGGAGTGTACTACTAACTGTAAACATTGTGGAATTTTTAAGGACAAAAACACAGATCTATGTTTCTCTCTAGAAATATTCTCAGTGCTTCTCAGGGATTAGGCAGCTGTATTCACAGGCTATCCATTTTATTGGATAGAACAGGGTTTGGTCCTGAAACTCCTGCAATTCTTGGAGAACTGAAACATGCCAAAATTCTGGGAAAACACCTGCAATGTCGTAACTGAATTGGATTAATTTTCCGTTGCTTGTAAACATTTTGATCAGTGCTCTGAATTCTTAAATCTTGGCAACTTGAAGAAGAACCCCCCCCCCCCCCCTCCTTTAAACAAAGAGATGGTTCATAAAAAAATCCTTAAATATATTAGTGTCTAATGTTGGTTTTCAAACTTGCTATTATTTTATTGACAGTATTGGGGAATACCATGACATTGCCATGTCATTATGTGGGGACCTCAAAAATGGCAAAGTACCCTTAGGTAAGCTCATCTATTCCATAAAACACCTAAAATAAGCCGCTCTTTCCAAATGTTCAGTACCAAAAAGCCTCCCGTTTTTAAGCCCCCTCGTACTTGAACCCCAAGGTTTTATATTTAGGATTCACCATCAAACACCAACTACAGTGTATACTATACTATATCAGAACTGCACAAGGCAAGCTCAGACGTGAGTTTTCACATGGTAAAGTTTCATTAACCTTGAGATTCCGTTGGAAAATGTTTTTTTATGTTAGAGAAACTATTGTCATTAAGCTTTTATTAGTACTAGCATTTATGTCAAGTATGGTATTCTGTTTTCTAGTCTGTGTAACTGGCAAGATTGTTAGTACGCACAGGGTACTTTTTTGGCAGTAGAGGGCCACATGGGTTTTTTTTGTGTGGCAAAGCCAAAACGGATCTTGCTCCCAATCTTCCAAAAGCTCTGCCAGGAAAAAACAAACTGCACTTACTTGCTAATCCCGCCAGCTACTTCATCTTTAATTTATTTACCATAAGGATGTGTGTTTTTGTGTGCTTGCAGAAAGTTTTATAAAGTCCATGGTGACGTACGATGACTTGTCTAACAATCCAGCATTGCTCTCAGACCCAAAGCTTGTTATCAGAATAAATGACAGGTATATATTGTTGTTGAAAAAGGTATCACAACCCCAGACCATGCCATCAGCTCCACAGCTGTTTATCACTTTACGTCCTTGTTTCATTAGGGGCCTTAAGTTAAACTGCCATTTCTTCCTATTGGTTTGGGTAGAGCAGCATGTTTGCGATTATTCATGGGTTAGTCATGTAAACAGCAAAGATGGTTTTCCAGATGTAGTGATTTCAACATCATTCTTCCCTTGACCCTAGCTGTTTCTCCAGGGTAGAGGTACTTTGTAGTCCCTTCTGAGCCATTTTTAATCTCATCATGCATTACACACAAAAACTGCTGCATCAGAGACTAGGGTACATGTTTATATAATTTACCTGGTGTATCCTAAAGTGTCTATCGTTTGTACTCACTAATGCTGATATTGGGAAAGTTCTATTCACTCCACGAATTCAACAAGGAGATAAAATTTTAACCACCTCTCCACCCTTATCTGCAAACTTAATTTGGCATCATATTCATTTCATAAAACTTTAGACTCTCTTTCTCCTACCCGTTACTTGCGTTTGTAAATCAGCTGTTACACTTTTAAGTGGTTGTTGCATTTCTTATTATTTATAAGTTGTCTCAATCTGTTCTTTTTCTGCTTTTTACAGGTATTATAACTGGCAGATAGCTGCTCCAATGTTGATGTCTCATGTGGTTTTTCAGAGACCTCTCAAACCGGTAATCGTTGTATTTTCCATATTGTTGTGGAAAAAGTGTTGTCATAATATAAAGCTTAAGGCTTCTGGGTACTTATATGTGTTCACACTAATATAACAGCATAATTATGTAATATGCCAGTGTATCTCCCTGCTGTGATACATTACAAGAGGTTTTTGCCGTCTCTTTGTACTACTATGCCAGCGTTGCACTACTTAATAAAACAAAGAAAACCCGATAGCAGAGCGGAAAAACAAAATATTTTTTATTTAGCTTGTTATCCTGATTTAGGTGAAATCTGTTTTTCTTAATATAATTTCAAACATCAACCGTTTGTACAGGTGTTAGTTTGTTGTTTCAATAACATTTAGATTCTTATTAACAGGAAGCTTGTCAGACCCTTGTGAAACAGCATATGCCAAAAAAGGTACGTATAAACTTCAACAAGCCCCCTTTGCTCTTTACGACTTTGGTACAGTATATTGCAAAAAAAATAATTCACACGCTGCATTTTTCTAGGAAAAGAGAAGGAGCTATAGAAATATGTATTACTGGTTTTCTTGGAGGGCAAATGAAGAGAAGGTGAGATTCACTTGCAACTTACCGTACGTGTAATTGTAATTACATTGTTTACCTACCCATAGAATTATTCTCCACAACGAAATAGTGATAACTGCCACTGTGAGATTGATGACGGATGGTAAAGACGATAACGACGATAGCGATGATGATGATCCGCGTAGCCAATTGATAAAAATCGGTATTGATTGATAAATCGATATAAGTCGGTAAATCTTATTGATTGATATCGATTGCATTGATTAATCGGTAGAAATCGATGACACACTCGTTTCGTTGATCGATTTATCTTGATTTTTACCGATTTCATCGATTTATATTGGAAGATACATCTTTTTATCTGTTCTCTCAGAAAATGAAAACTGAATTCATGCAAACAGTAAATTTATTTCCAACTGAGTTGCAATTGAGAGTCGAAGGATCAAACAATAATCACTTTTTAAAAAATCCGCAAAAGTCATCCCCAAAGATCTGAAACGAGAAGTCTCGTGCTAAAACGTTAGGTAGAAATTAAGCCCAGTGTGTCTGTTTTAGGATCCGTCATCCAATTTTTATTTTCAGAGTTCTGACGAAGAGAACGATGATATCAAAAAGGATAAGCCGCGCCCTAGAGTGCATAGCAGTACCGCTAGGAAACAGTTGAGCATTCAAGAGTCAAAGATTCAAGATGAAAATGAAAGCAGAGAGAGAACAACATCAGAATGCATCAGTGGCAATGAATCTGACTTTCCCAAAGGAAAGTACAGGAAGGTCACTCGGCTATCATCAGATCAAATTGTAAGAAGGGCTATTCACTTGATACCGTAATGACTTTCATTCTAGAACGAGCTCATTCCATCTCCATAATTATTCCTCTGTATCTGTTTACATGATGCCGAAACGACATTCCGTTCCCGTACAAGTTATTCCGGAATGAGTTCACTCCGGTTTTCATTTTGAATGAAATTCTCGTTCTGGTACGAAAGTCATTCCGATATCATACAAATAGCCCCTAAGAAGGGCTAAGACTTTGGGGGCGAAGTTGCTAGAAGACCGATTAGCGTTCACCTTGGGTTAGAGTTTTAACTAACGATTGCATTTACTTTCTCATGGGCTGTTCAGCACTGTCATTTTGGATTGACGTTCTCTATGTAAAATCTCAATAGTAGGTTAAGAGCTCTAGGTTAGTTGGTGCTGGAAATCGTTGGAGAAATGCGGACCTGGGCCGGCGTTTTCCTAGGCCAGCTAGCTGTTATTCTAGGTTAAATCTCGGTGGCTGTAATTAATAGACCAATGCGTTCTTTTGGTAACTAACCCTGGATTCGCACCAATCGTCTTTAAAGCAACTTTGCATATTAGCTTAAAACTCCCACACACCAAGTTTTAGAGAACTGTACCACAATTTCTGCTGCCGTTTCCTCTGGAACATACTGATAACAGCGCCTCCATCCTGGTTGTTTGAACTTATGCTGCCGGATAAAACAAAGCTTTCATCAACGTTTGTGAATGAGTTTATTTTAAATGGGCCATACCACGTGTGACCCAGATCCCCATCGATTCGGGTATCGGACAAGTTCGCTCATAGATATGTTGGGGATAATTTGTACCTTCCACCAATCGTGTGTCATGTTGGGTTGGTCAGACCTGATGTAGACGGCCTCCTCACCCATAACCTCCCCCCCCCCCCCTCCCCACCCTCACCCCGCCCTTTCGAATCAACCTCGTTCAAACTTGAGGTTTCTGAAGAAACACAGAGTGGTCGATCTGATATTTGTGTATATTCCTAAACGCTTCCGCGTTTATAGCATTCTTCCTGTTGTGTTCCATAAATCTTAATTTCATCAACCTCTGTTGGTTTGTCCACAATCGGTGACAAAATTAGTCGAGATATTTTCCTCTAAACAGCCTTTCTGACGTTTTGCCGACTTCAAAAGAGGAAAATAAAGCTTTCCCTCCCCCACCCCCTCCATGCAATGTTGTACCACTGTTCAAGCTAGTTGCAGGAAACAGCAACCACTCTAACTTTGAACAGAGTGGATGGGGGGAGGGGTGTGGATTGTTTTGTTCTCTGAAGTTACCCCATTTGAGGACAGTGTCTCAAAAATGTTACCGGCGATTGTAGCTTTATTTTTTATTTTATTTTATTTTTTATTGTAAAAGGCAGTTCCTTTAGCCGCTTTGGTGCCTTTAGCGCCCTACATTATCATTATTTTGTCTTTCTTCCCTTCTCAGAAAAGTTTAAACCTTAAAGAAGGAGCCAATAGCATAACCTTCTCAGTAACAACAAAATATCAGGTACAATGCTTCATCACTTGATTGTGTTTTTATTAATTTGGAATTGCGTTTTAATACCTCTGGGAAAAGCCAAGATATATTTTCTATCAGATTGTTGGTTTCTATGTGGCCACTCTATCGTTCACGCTGCTAAATTACCTTTAGTGTTTTTGAATTTAATAGGCCATTTGCATGATGACGTCATTTTACTACTGCGACCAGAATCCTTCAGGACTTTGCTTTCTTGTGCAAATTAGGGCTTTTGTTAATGAAAGGAAAAACGAAAAGGATTCTGGTCGAAGTAGTAAAATGACGTCATCGTGCAAATGGCCTATTGCTTCAGCTCTATGAAACTGAAGTTACTCTAATATCATTTAGCATCAATTTCGAGTCTCGGATTTTAACCTTTACTACAGCGCATTTTTTTTTTTTTTTTTTAGGGTACCGCAATGTGCATGGCGACCATTTATCTCTGGAACCACAATGATAAGATTGTTATCTCAGACATTGATGGTACAATAACTAAGTAAGTGATGTCTTTAACCCGTTAAGTTCCAATGGTGACCAACATCAATTTTCTCCTAACGATATCTATACATTGTCAAGAGATTATGTTATGAGAATTAATAAAATGATCACCAAAGAGATAATGCCTTGATCTTTTATCAAATTCTCTCAACACATTCTTTACAGAAATGTATAGAGATCAGTTTGGAGAAGTTGTATGTGGATATTGGGGCTTAAAGGGTTAAAACAATCTAGGACATTGCAAAAATCCCTCTTTCGAAAGAGCAGTTCTATGTTTGAATAACTTAAGGACTAGGAATAAATATTTCACAATACAATTTTTTTTTCAGGTCTGATGTTTTGGGTCAAATTTTACCAGTAGTAGGACAGGCTTGGGCACAGTCTGGAGTAGTACGTGTTTTATTTCATTGTTGTTGTTGTTGTTGTTGTTGTTATTATTGTTCCATTATCCCTGTAACTCATAGAAACGTTTAAAACGAGAGAGACAAAAACAAAACGGGAACTTGCAGGTTTTTTGTTACTCTGGATATCAAGTGAAAGGGCTGAAGAAGTTTCATTTGAATGGTCACACCACAGGATTTCATCTACAGACTCAAAAGTTAGAACTACATACTAAATAAATAGTACCATGTGAAAGTACTGTTGAAGACGTTTCATTTGAATGGTAACACCATAGGATTTCATCCACAGACTCAAACTCAGACTTTTTTGTCACCCAGCAATTTCTCAGCGATGGCTGATATTTCCTTCAACATTGCTTTCAAAGAGCTGAAAATTGCACAAATTGCTCAAGGTAATCAGTTCTTTCAACTTTTGAATTATGTTAGTTCGTATACATGTATACGGCTTCTATGAGTTAAGTCGTATGCTAATGAGGAAAAATGTAAACGATGACTTCAGCAAAGTTATTGAAAGGTTTCATTGTGGGATCTTTTGACTCCGTTTCCTTGTGCATTGCAGGCTCATTTCTTTTGTAAGATCCAGCAGAACGGGTACAAGGTTCTTTATTTATCAGCCCGAGCTATTGGACAGGTAAGGACCAGCCTCACTGTTTCTTTCAACACAGACCGGAAAGAGCGCGACAAACAGCGAGTGCGCGAGCGCG
>NC_133208.1:25269424-25321924 GCF_958299795.1 Porites lutea
ATTCAGTAACGTGTAAGTTGTGTGTGAATTTGCCATTGACTTGACTTGTACGACTTGAAGAATTACGAAGAAGGAGGAAAGTGTAATCGGCGAAGGCAGATAAAACAAAACCCTTCAAAATCAGCGTAATTCCACATTATACATTCGAAATATTTCCAAGTTGATCGCATCCCTACTTCTACCTAACCTTTCGTCAAAGCAATCACCACTTCTTTGGCACTTTTAGGGATATAAAATATTCTTCACAAAGCAGTTGACATCTTTCATTGGTTTTATCTTTTGCGTACGTTTTAATTCCGTTTTTTTTTTTTGTCTTCTCCAAACAGTTGAAATTTCCAGCCATTTTTGTACGCCTCAGCCACCCCTTTTGTTTCGTGACGTCATTCGTCCAAAAATTCTCATTTATTTCCCGAATGACGTTAAACAGCGTAAGCTTTAAACAAAGATTAAACGGCGGATTTTAGCCGACCAGAAACGGCGAAATATTTTGAATAACAACAATGTTGATGATGATTATTATTATCTTAATTTGTGGCCACCAGCATCCTTTTTTATATTTAAAGACAACAGCATTTTTCTTGCAAACTTATTAACAACACGAGCAGTAATATATAATAAGGAAGTCCAAAGGCAGTGTTACGTATGAAAACTTATTTATGTACCAAGAAATTATAGTGACTTGCACATAATTTCTTGAAACGATATATAATCCATATTGTCTGGAAAACGGCTATACCGATTGAGTGAATCTTAAAATAGGGATATTTTTATGTACCAGGAAATTCAACGACTGTTATTAAAAGAATGAGAGGAGAACTTATGTTGTTTTTGATAGCTGATGTTGGTGTCCATTCAATTATTGTGGTGAAATACAACGATTTCCTGAAATGCACTGCTCTGCTTTGTGATTAGCTATAGGTGGTTTTCACGTTACGTCATCGCCGCCATGCTGGTGGACGGTAAACAAAAGATCGCTCATTAGCTCGCTTTGTTTGTCCACCAGCATTTGTTCATTTCACCATTGTTACTTGTGTCCCCCGAGATTGCATGAAAACCACCTATAGAAATACTGCGCCACTTTCCCAGACAATGAGATTTAAACCTCCTGAAACTCTTATTTATCATGACTTGCAAGCTTGTTTTCCCGCGCTTGAACAGACAGCTGCCTGCACTTGCTTTGAAATCTGGTTGGTCAGTTCTCTTCAGTGGCTACACTTACTGTGTCAGAGCAACTTTGTGTAGAGAGTTCATTTGGTTAGACAACTGCTCTGTTTGAAGAATTTGCATCTCCGAGTGTTTCAAATATTGCTAAAGCTAGTTATATAATAAAGAGTATTATGGTAGGCCTATCCTGCCTGAATCGCGGGAAAACGTACGCTGGAAAGTCTTAAGTTTACTCCGGATTGGTTCAAAAAGTAGCGTTAGATTTTCTGACCATTCAAAGAGCGTTGCAAGGCCAAAGAAAGTGGACATGGAAAACACGCGTTATTTATGGTTTGTGCGACCCGTTTGGTCCAAAGTACTTCTCTTAGCCGTGTTTCTTCCAGCTACCTGCGTCTTCTCAGTGCGAGATACATGTACCGAAAGGGTATTGAGGCTTTTCTTGGAGTTCGTGAACCTCGCAGAATATAACAAGGGCTAGGCTAAAACAGTTCCCACAAGTCGAACTGCAAAAGCCGAAATATGAGCCAAGTGCGAACCTCCGCCACCCTCTCCCCACTGACTTCTTGATTTTTATAATAGCCGGAAGGACATATTGAGAGTCTTTCTAGACTAAATATTATAAAATTATCAGTTCTCGCGATTAACCCAACCGTTCGTAATCTGATGATAAGTTTTATCTTGTCTGATAAAATTGTTCAGATTAAAATTCTTGCAATGTTGGGCCTGTCTTTGATGCTGTCTTTATCGTTTCCAATGTTGTTTTCCTAGCTATATTGCACTTTTATATTGAAGAGTCAACCGTATCCATTGCGTGGCATCACGTACGCCATAGGTCTTCATTTACTTTTAATTTCTTTTTTTATATAGCTGCAAAAACAGCGGCGTTCTTATATTAAGGATGTATAAAATGGTCCTTTTTTGTTGAAAATTTAATACTGTACCAAAAAAAACAAAAACAGCTCGACTGCAATCTGAAAATTATGGGAGAAATCCGAAGTGACTTTCTTTTATGTTGAAGTAAACATGGCTTGTTCGCTTTGGAAGTTTTGAATGGAATGTCAGGGAAATCTAGTCACTGACTTGGGTCACTTTACATGAACGAAAACCGAACGTGCAGATGAGTAATGTACGCCTAACGTTTTCGAATCTCTTTCGAGGATCACGTGACCAGGTTAATAAACCGTTAAGCACGACAAATCGATCGATCGATGAATGCAAACTGTTCTAGCAAAGTCAAAAGTAACTGCTGGTTACCAACTCTTGGCGCACGGTTTACAATCGACGCTGCCCGTCCTTGGTCCATAAATTCTTCTTTTATTTTCAATCACTGACTTCCAAACTGAGAGCTTCGGGTTCTATAAAACGTGGAAATTTGATGTAGTTCGATGGTGTATCAAAGTTTATCAATCACAGACTGCTGGATTTTCAAACATTCGTTTTACCGGCGATATGAAAGTGTTCCTCTGTTTCTGAATAAACAAGTCCGATTTATTTATAGAGAAATCCAAAGAAAAATATTAATATATGGTATCATTTACCGGTTGGGCAACTCTGCATGTCACGTTCTCGTTACTTATCTGCTATTGATATTACTATATATTGTACATTATTCAATTAGTGAACCTGACTTTAAGTGTTCCACATTTAGCATCCAATATTTTAGCCATCACCAAAACAAACTGGACACACCTTATGTTTTTATTTCTCCCGTCAAACTCGCTTTTGTTATCTTCCAGTTCCCCTGCGATAACTTTAAAGAGAAGGTGACATGCACTGCCCCTCATAACTAGTGACCAGTTTAGTGAATTACTCTGGCCTGGTTGCAGTTATTTGGCTCGTGGAGTGCAAACATTTGAAATTAATGCACCAGGTGTTCGAAATCCGGTGTAATGCGGCGCCTTTCAGTCCGTATTCAATCCATTTTGGTCCCTCGGTAGGCGGAGACTACGGTCTCCGCTTCCCGGACCAGGGTATATGCGGCCGGGGCAGTAGTCACTCTGATCTAGACTGCCTCCCCGCAAGCAGAGGCCTCTTTTCCCTGGTATTCGGCAGCTTATAATTAGAGGTGTAAAAACGCTGGATCAGTGTAAAGTTAAAGTAATCGCTTGGAATTACTAAACCGATTCTACGTTGCATTCGC
Source organism: Porites lutea (assembly GCF_958299795.1). Taxonomy (NCBI): domain Eukaryota; kingdom Metazoa; phylum Cnidaria; class Anthozoa; order Scleractinia; family Poritidae; genus Porites; species Porites lutea. Next base: position 25,272,729 of record NC_133208.1, read on the forward strand.
TGCTCGTGGCTATCAGAACTCTTAATACACAGAGGTTTCTGTATCTTTCCTACGACAATTTTATTTTTTGTCTTAAGACTTAACGTATCATTGTAGTTGTCTGTTGTGTTTCATTGTTTTTAAAATAGCTTGCATACTTGTATCGAGAAATAAAGGACCAATAGCAATGATCGTCCTTTTTTAAAAAAACTGCTGAAGACTGTATTCGGCTAAAGCATGAGATATTAGTTGCTGTTATCTTGCATTCTGTGACTAGGAACTAGATTATTTTGAGGTCTCTCCCGTGTATTATAGGTAATCTGGATTACGAAATCTGGAAATTTTTTGCTTGTGGAATTCTAAATCCTGAGCTTTGGAATCTGGAATTCAGCTCAAGGGATCCCAAATCCCGCTAGTGATTGGAATCCGGGAATCCACAACAAGGCTCTCTTGGATTACCTTACATGTGCAGACGGCCTAAAATGGGGCGATCAAATAGTAATTATTATTTTCTATGTCCATCGAGAGTTGGCCTGCTCCGAAATCAATGTGCTCTTTCACGGCTATTATCATATTTGTCTTGATCCCTTGTTACGCTCGGCGATAACAAAACTGACAAGATTCAAGATGACATTCTGAAAAAGGAGTTGTTTACCATTTACAAAAAGTTTCCGGAAAATCAGGTTGGTTAAATGGAACACGACTTTTTGGGTCGGGTCGTTTCGGTGGCAAATTTCCGAGAGCAACGAAACATCGGAAAAGGTAGTCCTAATGTTCCAAACGGAAATTCGTGTTCCATTTTTTCAAAGTCATTTTTGACACTGCCATCTTCACGCCTTCGCGGTCGTTTTTCGGAAAATGAAACTGCAAATGGTAAACACGATTCCGGGACGAAATTAACCAGTCCTGAATTTTGCGTACCATTTGCCCAAACCGTGGACCGACCGGTTTGTTCATGTAAATGGTAAGCGATCAGGGCCTGGAGTACAGTGTGTCGGGGGCAGGGGAGTTCACCATTCACTTTGGTACAGGGATTGGGCTACTCATTTGCTTTCACCTCCATAAACAGGGAATGCCCCGGTCATGCCCGAAGGGGGTCCGATGGTTTCAAATGACTGGTGCGTTTGGTATAAACTTTTCACAGTCGGTATTGTCGCCTTTCTTTTGGAGTTAACATTCTAACGCTCTTTAATTACAAAAAGCAGCGAATTTGCGAGGACGCTGCCTGATCTAACGTGAGCCGCCCTTGATCAAAATAGTCTGAAAATCAATATTTAGGATTTAACATTTTTTCACGCTTGCTCTCTGAGCGACCATGTCTGAACTTATCAAGATCTCTTCCTGAGGGTATTATAAAGGTCACAGAGAGGGCTGTTTACGAAGCAGATCGTTAAGTGAACGTCAAGAGATTTTTCTCTTTCTCTTCAAATGCTCTAGAGTCGTGGGTAACAGCAACAAGGAAGTACGCTTTGTGCAGGTTCTTTTAAGGAGAAAAAAAAATAAAGAAACGGCTTTGTCTGACTGTGTTTTAACAGGGCAGTTTCGCGCGCTTGAAATATTTTAAGGTGATCAGCCATGACCCGACAAGGGGCTTAGAAATTAAGCGTGTTTTCCGCAGGTGTCTTGCTTGTTTGTGTTGACATATTATTTTAGTAACTTATCCACGGCCAAGGAACGAAAACAAGATCGTGGGAAACGGATATAGTTCACTATATTTTTTTTTCTAGGGTTAACGGTCGCCAAGCTCAGTATAGTGCTTGTTTATCACCTTTCGAATGATAAAAGAATGCCAGGAAATGCTGGTTCGACTAGACTTTTTTTTCTCGTAGCAGAGAAAAAAAGCTGCAGATGTTTTCTTGAAGATACTAAATTGTGATTTAGTATCATCAACGAAGAAGAACTGTTTGGGTATTGATCTGCGGTCGCAATCGCCTTTTTTTAAGGTGATTAGTGTGCATGAATCCTCTTGTTTACGTGATACATTTTGCTGCCCATTTTATAGTGTGAAGATACATTTTTCTTATGCAATACATAACAACATTGTTTTAGTTACAATACAGCCCTGTATTGCATTGCATGCTTCCTTCCTCCCCTGTCTTCCTTCCATCGTTCTTTAGAGGTCGGTTTACCCTTTTGAAGCAGCTGCAAATAAAACTAAACAGCGACTTTAAACGTGTGAAAGAAAGAGTCCTCGTAAATTGGGGGTATGGAATTAGCTAACAACTAGACAAGCCAGAGGATACTATTCCATTTATTCACCCTTACTGAAAAATAATGGTCTCCTTAAGTTACCAGGATCTTTCGCAACACGAATCTCTATACCCGCTGTGGGAAACCAAATTGACTTGCCTTATTTGCAATAGCATGCAATACTCTCCTTGAGATTTTAAAGGAACAGGATAAGATATAAGAGGAACCGGATGACCGGGCATAGCCTAGCTAACATTGCATGGTGGATAGAATCGGCGTGAGTGCGAGAATCGAATGATAATAAGAAAAACAATGCTTTAGTCATGTGCGTGCGGTGTACACTTTGTTACATTTCTCTGCTATCATCAGGACTATCAGTACAAAATGTACAGTTTTAATTTATTATCGATAACAGGAGTAAACAGGAAGGCAGGGACGGATCCAAGAAACTCCAAACTTGGCAAGAGAACCTGCCTTAAACATTTGAAAATCAAAACAAGAACTACGAGGATACATACCTTAATAGCGAAAAATGAGGAGGGGGCGGGGGAGGAGGGGAGGAAGGAAAGGGGGCGGGGGAGGGGAGGAGACTCCCTCAACTCTCAAGGTCCCTCAAGGTCTCTCAACCCGCCCCATATGGTTGTGCCATGCGTTCAGGATCTCGAATGCCATGATAATATCGATCTTATACGTTTATGAGACAACGAAAATTTCATACTAAAATTGTTTAATAGCTTACACATGTTTTGTTTGAAGCAACTTACTATGGCGAGAGCATTGTTGCCGTCGGATTAGATTACGAAGCACTGAATGAACGGCACGCAGTTAAACCTCTACATAAATGCCCCCAGGACTTTTTTTGCTTAAAAAATCCAGCCCTTGTTTATTTAGATTTCATTTATTTTTTAGGACAGCTCTTTCTGTCATAACCAGAAACTATTTTTCCTCACGAGCCCATGGTTTCCTTTGATAATTGATTTATCCGGAAAAAATACGGCAACGTGCCATAACAAGCCAAACAAGAATTATCATAGACAATGGCCAAACGTTAGCCTGTTTCAGGCTCTCAGATAGCCAGCCGTTAGCAACCATAGCGGTGTCCCTATATCTCCGCAAAGAACTACATGCCGAAAGAAAATCTTCCAGTTTTTCCGCCATGCAACGGATGAGCTCTCTTAGTACATGAGATCCTCTCATCGGCTCTAGGTTACTGGCAGTGTTTGAAAGATTATCCGATTTATTTGCGAGAATCAATCTGTGCCTAACTCGCTACCTATGAAGCATCTCTTATCAAAAAGCTTGGGTTGGTGGACAATGTTTGGCAAAATAAAGAATTTTATAAACAGACGTGAACCTGGTAGCCAGTCGCTACTTCGACAGAGGGCTTCACATGCATGGTGTTACTAATGATTTGAATTTGTATTTCTCTCTTAGAATCTTTTTGCAAACAATGACCGAATGAGCAAAATACATGCTCTTTAGTTTCTTTACGAAAAAAATCAGTCCTTGTTTAGGACAAGCTTGAATGAAATTGTATCCCCTGTTTGGTGAGAGATAATCTGCATCACAAGCACTGTCTACAGTACTTGAACTACATCTTGGTTTTGAGTGACAGCGAGAGAGAGACCATAGGTGGTGCCTCTTATCCATATATAAATGGAGGCTAGAGGGACTGGAAAATGCCACAAACGGTACATCAGACCCCTCTAATCTTTGTTGAGAATCCCTTTATTGAAGCATACTCCATAAGAGAGTTGAGCAGTGAAAGAAAGAAATTATGCACTTCATGCACGAGACATGCGATGCATGACTAACACGTTGGCACGTGACTGCTAAAAAATACAAAACTTGTTTTGACAGCGCCCCCTTCACTCCCTGCCCACAGCCCCCATCGAGTTAATAAACGTGCAAAACTCGAATGTCTCGTTTAGTTCTTGTTTCAAAGTAGGAATTAGAGATAAATGTAGCTCGTTAGGATGATCTGCAGCGTACACAATAGAACAAAGATTGTGTATAATGGCGAAATTGCAGGTAATCGATGGACTCCCGAGCACTTAGATAATATGATAATAATACTAGAACACCCACTTTTTTTCTCGGTTGTTGCGGATTCCTGTTGAGCTCTTGCGAAGGACGCGATAAAGGGAACAAACCCTTTTTTAATAAAGTAAAAATGATAATAAAGATAAATAACAAGAGCGCTCATTTTTTAAAATAGCGAGACGGATATTTGTTACGCATCCGAGCAAGATTGTTGGACACGCGCCAAGTTCGCGCACGAGATCGAGAAGTGTGATCGCTCTTATTAAAGGGACATTGCATTGACGTTTCTTAAAATTTCAGTTGAACTCTTGCCTTTTAACGCTTTGTTTCACACTAATGGCGAAAACAGCTTGCTTTAATGATCAAAAGCGCTTTAAGGTTTCTAGTGGTGTAAAATGTAAATAGAAAAGTTCGCGTGACAGATCGAGACAAGTAACTGACAGCAGGTTCGCAGAAATTTTTATCGATTCCGTATGATACGTTGAGCAAATATCGTAACGAAACAAGTACACGTTTTTCATAAATGGAATTTATTCAATAATAATCTCATTTGTTCCGCAAAGGTGGGGTCAAAAATTGTAAATTATTTTTCGTTGCGTTGCGAGTGTGTATTGTCACTTCTTAACAATCACTGCTGGATAAATTTGCATTATCTTCCTAGAAATTTGTAAACATTATTGTTAAATTAAAAGAAAGCATTTCTTAGATCAGACTGTTTCGGCTACGTGACTTGGTTATTAGATATGTTTTTGAACTCTACCCACAATAAGAGGTCACAGATAAAGCTTCTTCAACTATTGTCCATTCAAAATCCAGCTAGATATGTTGCAAAGTAGCCTTATTTTAGGTGCCAAGTTTCGCTAAGCGTGCTCGCATCCAAGTTTCCATTTCTTTGTTCAGGCTGGCGCATTTCCTTATGTATGAGGTTTCAGTCTGATGTTATAATATATTTTTTTCTTCTCTTTCTGTCTTTCGTTCTTCTTCTATTATTATTTTTTTCTTTTGAGTGTGTAACCGGTGTCCGTCTTGTGTCCAAACTCTCACCATGGGGGCGGATAAATACCAGCCTCGTGCCTCAGTTAGAGAGTCACGTTACGTGGGATTTACGCCGGCCGGCACGATCTCGTAGAACAGAGTTGATTACTTTTACGGTAGTCTGATAGATAAACAGGGCAAAGGTCCGAGATCTGTAGATTGTTTTGAACTTCATTTCAGCGCAATTTATGAGGAAAATCAAATTCTTGAAGTTGTCGATTGCCGTTTTGCATTTGAAGGGCCCAACTAGCACATGATCGATATTTTGGCAGATGTGCGATATAGGCAGTCTCGTCGATCTCTTTCTTTATTTACTTTCTTCTTTCACGATATGTTTGTGAATATTTAATTTTTCGTAATTCGAGAGGCGTTTAAAAATATGTATTTTTTCTTTATCATTAAATAATGTGCATACTAAGCGAGAATCCGTGTATCTTGAATATATGTAAACAATAAACAACTACCTACCCGTAAAACGAAACTGCAGAGTTCTAAAAAGAAAAATCTGCCTTGTTTGTCAGTTTAATTGTAGCGGCGCCGTAAGGTCGGCAAATTTGCGATATGTTTGTTTCGTCGACCAATGATATCTCTTGTTTAACAATTACTTTAGACACCGCCCATGTCACTCCTCCAAATACAGCCAATCACTCCCCGGTATTTGTTTTGGCGAAACTTTCTACCGTAACGTTTGTCACATGGATTCGGCTCGAATTTCAAAAGCAAGACTTCCTTGAACGAAAACATTTCAAATAAGAGTAGCTTTTCCGGATCTGCCGGAATAAGATACCACGCGATGACAATAGCTTACCTTCTTCAAACCGAAACAAAAGAAATAACCATGTTTTTCAATAAAAGAAGTGCGTACGTGATGTCGACACGTCGCAAGCTCAAAATGTCAACAAAGCTGCTCAATAGGTTTAAAAATAGCAGATAATATTAGCCAATCAGACGTCATATCAAAAGGGGGTTGGACCAATAGAAATGGCCGTAGTATTTAAGCGAAGAAGTAAACCAATCAGAATTCGCGATAAAAGCTAATCACCACAGGGGTTGGTTGACGCCCCCAAAATCTACTGTAAAAACAACAACAAAACGATGATTTCAATCGGCTAGTTTCGTCCGAGAAGATTTTACCGGTTCCGTTCCAAAGGGAGAAAATATCCAATTTCTGTGAAATATTGACGAGTTTTTCCACTATTTGATGCAGAAAGAATGCTTTCACTCAGACGACGGCCTAAAAATTCGCTACTTGGTGTTCATGTGTGTGCACCGTGGAAGGATGGCTACTTCTACAGTGGCGTGATTGAGGCAGTGAAAAGCAAGCCAACCGGCGAACACACTTATACTATTTTATTTGAGGACGACTATATAGCCGAGGTAGATGAAGGAGAAATTGTTGGGCCAGGATTTCATCCTGTCGGTGTTAGAGCGGTAAAGGACGGACAGCGAGTTTTTATCTCGTTCAAAGGCCGCGAGGTTGAAGCGCGTGTCGTGAAGACCCGCTTAGAATTCAACGAAGTCTTGGTTCAAATCCTGGACCGGCCAGATACGGTCGTGGCCGTAAGACCAGACGAAATGCATCTCATGAAAGGGGAGCAGTTTTCTGAATCAATTCATAGGATTAGAACTCTGGATAATTCCAGTTCGAATATATCATGCCCCGTGCCATGCAAAATGAAAGCACATGGAATAGATTCATGCAAGTGAGTTTTACGTTAGAATGAGCACATACAAACTCTAACTAATCTGTATTTTCTTTCATCTACTGTTTTCTCGTCTTTGTTGAAGCTTTACAGTTAATAGGAAAGAGTCTTATTTCGTATTTTAAGACCCTTAGATCCCTGCATTTATATTCTTTTGTTCAGCTTTTTAGTTTTGTGGTACAGAGACATGCGTGCACTGAATTCCAAAGCTACTTTTTTTCAGGGGTTGCACAAAGAGACAAGAAAATGTAACGAGGAGCGAAGAAATGGCAGCTCTAGTTCTTACAGCTCTTTCGATATCCCCAGTTTTCAAGGATATGGATCAAAGTAGGTTCTTTGTTCAGAGAGTTATTCTTTTCATTGTAGTTTTGCTTGTCCTAGCTTAAATTCGCACGTTCTTATTTACAATTTATTTGCCATAACACTTTGAGGTGTTTTGCGAACTTCGACCTTCCGTCTAGAACTTATGCTGTGATAGCACTAATTTTTGCTGCCGTTCGCATTTAATTGATAATTTTGACAGAAATTTTTGTTTTTTTTTTTTCAGCGGCGGAGGCAAATTTTGGATTTCCTTTAACACCAGACTCCGGGTCTGATATGGCTCACTTTCCCAGCCCAGCAAACTCACCGACACGCTCGAGCTCTCCATCTCATTCGCACGATTTCTTCGACGGACCTCCTTCGCCAGTCGACGAAGGAATCGGATTTGAATTTCAGCGACTAGAGAATACACGAAAGAGAAAGGTAAGCGTTCGTTTTGTGGAACTCGACATAACACTGTACAAATCAAGTTGGGGTAATGTTGTTTACTCCTATGACCTCTGGCTTCTCACTCTTTTACCTGTATAGTATTCGGACGAGGATAATAAACCAACACTCTAAACCTACCTTACTTGGTTTTGCAGCTGTGAAGATGTCTGGGAGAGGGTTGATCTGTTCTTTATTCTCTCAACAACTTCACACCTTTAAATAAAGTCCTCGCACGGCACCTCTCGTGCTTTGCTGTTTGTTTGCGGTTAATGTTCCGGTTACCGGTTGAGTTACTTTCTCTCCGAGATTTTAGTTCTTCGTCCTTAAGAAGCCTATACACTGTTAGTAGCCATACAATGAGGTAATCATGTCTTAATTTATGTATTTTCAGAATTCCACCTCATCGAACCCCAATCTCAAGACTTTGTACAAATGTACATGGCCCGGCTGTGGGAAAACCCTCTCAACTGCTCCTGGAATAATTCGTCATGTCAGAACAATTCATCTCGGGTAAGTGCACGTTTTTAGGTTCTTGTTAAAAAGAGTTTTACCGTCGCTTCTCTTTCGGTTGCACCGTTGGGTCTTTTAGTTAGAGTCTCCAAGTGTGTTTGTTATTTTTGTTCGCTTTTTGAGCGATCGCCGCTAATATTTGCAACTACAAGCATTTTATGCTTTTTATATCCCATGACTTATGGCGCGTCCGACTTTTTCAAACGATGAAGTCTTATAATTTTCTTGCAAGGTTTTGAACGTTGTGAAAAGGTTTATTAGTTGGATATATTTCGAGTTTTGTTTTAAGCGAGAAGGGATGAAAGTGAGTGTAGGAAGTGAAGTGTATTTGCGCTGATGCTCAAGTTTTCCGGGGCTGACCTCGTAACTACTTGATCGAAAAAGTGAAACAGCCATGAAGAATTTGTTCCTTTTTTGCGTTGCAGGCCCAAAAGTTCAGTCGAAGATGGGTACAGTGATGGTGAGGAAGACTTCTATTTTAATGAAATCGACTTAGACGAAGACGACGATGTTTTTCCAGCCCCACTCGCTCTTTCTCCAACCCCGACTCAGTCGCATTTCGACATGGTGAAAAGTCCCTGGTCGGAGCCTGGTGTAATCACTTCTCCAACTTACGGCTCTCTTCAGCACCCACGATTCAACTGGGATGTTCAAGCGCTCAGCCGGCTCCCGCCCACGCCGCCGGCTTCGAAAGTGAGCGGGAAAACTAGCCCTCCCGCAAGAATCCAAACACATGCCAGTCACCACGTTGTTCGAAAAGTCCGAGGCGAAAGCAAAAAGTGTCGTAAAGTTTACGGGATGGAAAACAGGCACCTTTGGTGCACGCAGTGCCGTTGGAAAAAAGCTTGCGTGCGATTTGCAGATTGAACTGTTCGACCGGCGAACGAAATTAACAATATCTCGTTCACTCACCTAGCAAATATTATATTTATATCCATGATAGCATGTTCGTATTAAACACCGAATATAAACATTTATAGTCGTAAAGTAAAATCAAGGACTTGTACATAGGTTAAATATTTTATGAAATCGTTCTATTTTTTATATATCGCAGTCTTGCAACAAGAGAATCTGCGAAAAAGGAATATTTCGTTCGTACAGAAGCGGTGATCGTTGAGAGGTCTGGCAGACGGAAAATGTTATTGATATGAAATGTAAATGTACTTTGCGACTAGCTAAGCTTTCGGACGCGTATTTGTTACAACATCTCCAAGATAGTATTATAAATTTTTTGGCATATATCATTGAATGCTATCGAAACTGGTAAGGAATTATTAAAGACAAAAATATTTGAAAGTTAACGTATCTTCAATAAAAATTTACATGTGGGTTTATGACTCGAGTAATTATTCAATAAACATGTGCCATTATTCACACGAGGAAAAGTCACACCACCCAAGGAATGATTGAACATTGTACCTATTTGAGTAAAATTTTAAAATCGGCGAAGCTTGTCAGAGCGGAAATACGGCGAAATTTGCCTGGGCAGTTGTGGTTAAGGCGCGCGTTTCGCGTTAAAGATGCCCTACTGTTCAGCGGGATGCACGTGCCATAATGAAGTTTCAACCTTAAAGGCTTTTTCCATTCATGACAAAAGCACGTCACGAGAGGAGAACTATGAAAAAAGGTCAGTTTTCTAGTTGGTTTCTATTTGTACTCTATTTTTTGTATGAAATTAAGCGTTCAATTGAATTGCAGCCTTGTTGCTTCCATGCACGGCCTGGCTCCGACGAACCTTCAACCTTTGACATTAAATGTGATTGGTTAATGCACGTGCGAGACAATACGACTGTCGTTCAATCAATCAACCCTTGACAGAAATAAATATTAAATAACCTTTACTCCCCTCATTTCATATGCTAGTCATGTCCCGTTGTTTTTCAGCAATTTTTGGTCATCTTTGAGGCTCATCAATTACAAATGGTTCCATTTTGGACGGAAATATCGAAAGACCAAAGCATTTTGCGGAGGAAACTTATGATATCTGAAATTTTTTGTGCCGGTTTTCGTGGTAAACAACTTTAGTTGCCCTTCAATGATTGGTTATTTTTGGAGGTGTGTCACTTCCGCCTAAAACAAAAACAATATAGGCTGTTTTGTTTGCCGGCTTTTCGCACGTGATGTAAACATCTTCGACCGGCGGCTGTAATGACATACAGCAATCAAAGCGAAAAAAACACTTTTAAAACATAACTCGATTGTTCTTTCCGACCCTGCTGAGTGTAAAAGCTAATTATTTGAAATTATGGTTCCTGGAAGGAATGGCTATTTAAAAAGACAGTAAAAACAAGTTCCTCGAGGTGAATGATGAATGTCTTGCTGCTTTCATGAAACCGAAAGCAAATTTTATGCTTACTCAATGATTATTTCGGTACCTGGCAACTTCTAATCTCTACGTGATTCATAACACTATATGCTATAAATGAAAACAAATTTAACTAGCTTTTGTCGGTTTTTCGTTTGAACTGAGCTTGATTTAAGCGAACCCACAGTTCACTAAAGTTCAGTTGTCATTCTAGTCTAGGTATAAAGAAAAAAAGAAGCGAATTTCATTGTATTAGCATTGTTCTTAACTTGTTATGACTACGAAGTATGACTAATCCCAATCTTTATCGTGGCTTTCTTCTAAACGGATAATAGCTGATGCCATCCGAGCTCTTTTAATAGCTCACATGATCAAGGGTTGATTTTAGCGGTTTTTCGACACGAAAACTTCCACAAAATGATGATTTTCGCGATAAAAAAAGCTCATATTCTAAGGGGAACTAAAGGCTGGTTTACGAGCTAAAAAATTGCCATCTGCTTTCAAAAAAAATGTACTGGTTTTTCATATTTGTACGATCGAACTGCTGAACAGTGCAAACAGTCACGTAAGCGAGCAAGGACAAAGACCCCCACGATTTTTTGGTAAAAGGTGAAAAGACAAACGCGACAAAAAAACACATTGAATTAGTAAATTTATTTTTTTGCTTTCGATCTACGACAAATATATGTATATTTAAAATACCGCATATTGCAGTCATTTTCACTTTGTTTTTTAATTGCACGTTTTAACGAATTTCAAAAGACTATTTTTACCTTGAGGTCGTGAATGTGTGTTCTTGCGGTTTGGCACAACAAAGGACTTTTATTGTTTTTCAACAGAACCAGGAAAACAATTATAAAAAAAACGCAGAGATTTTGAACGTTTTATTTCTCTTATCTCTGTCTGCATATCATCTTGAAACAATACTCGCTTCAGTATACCAAGCCCAAAACGGTCTCAAAATCTACAAGCAAAGTTTCAGTACGGTCTAAGTGGTCACGTTCTCAAGAGCTCTTTGATCAATATTTCGGAGGAAACAAATGCTACAAAAGTGACAATTTTGCAGCGGTTTGCTCCACAGCTTCCACAACAGACCGTGCAAAATAATAAACGCGAGTGAAGTTATACCTGAAGTCATTTCGTGACCTACGAGTAACAGTCCGGAACCGGCTGTTTATCTTGCATAAATAAACAATGAACATCCGGGATACAGATTGAAAGCATTCTTGCAACTCAGAGCGATTCTTGCATCAGCGAAAAGAAAATGTTTTATTGCATTATTTGGCTTTAATTTTCTTAATCATTCCTATGACAAAACATGTCAGTCACGCACAGGATTTTAGTTAGTACCTATCCCATCTTTTTCTCCCCCAATTTTTTTCTACTGTTAATTGTTTTGACACTCGAGCTTCCTTTTGTCAGACGCTTAAAATAAGCATTTTAAGTTGATGAGTCTTCTATTTTTCTCTTTCAGTTGTCTAAATGTCTATATTGGTTTATAATTGAGCAGTTATTATTTTAAGGAAGATATTAAACAATTATTCTCAGTGCCTTGAACGGTAGTCCCGATTCGTAGCCGAGGCGTTACTCAATCATATTATCCAAAGGTATATCATAATCCATTTTGACTTTGTTAAAAAAAAATCTGGGAACTGAAATCGAGAAGCGACAACCATTTTTTAAGACAGTTGTGTACCTTATCGGGAAACGTCGAGGCTCGCGGCTGACCTTAAAGAATTTGCTGACATTTGTGTCGTATTAGTGACCCACAGAGACGCGTTTACTTTCAACCTAAACAGTTGGTTAATTCGTGAAATCTTGAAAAAGTAACAATAATAACCGCACCGCCCTTGAGCTGTGATTTTCTCTTGTGGGCAATATTAGGGAGCTCAACTTTCAATACGACTAAGCAATATCGGCCGGCTCTGGAGATAAAAAAAAGTCCCTTCATTGACAGAACGAAAACGTGCCTCATTTCATTTATTTGAATGAAAGCCGAAATAACAAGCACCTAACAATACAGTTGTTTAATTTAGACAAAAGAACAATACATGGCCAGTACAACAAAAGGTTCTTGAGTATACCTAAGTACCCGGCGAAAAAAGCTAATTTGGAAAAAATATTTTACTAAAATGTTTTCGTGAAATAAAAAATGAAATTAAACTACAGGAAGACCTCAGGGAAAAACCCTTTCAACTCACACAATCAGAAGTTAATTTAAACTCCTGACTAACCACAGCCCCGGTAAGTGGAATTTTCATGTAAGATGTCACACTCACTCAGATATTTCATCATCACTGGATTCTAATTTTAAGGGGCCATTTCACCTATCAGGCAACAAAATAAACAGAACCAATGTTGCACAAGTATTTTTTATTTTATTTACAAAAATTGGTTTGTTTCATTGCTTTTGTTCAAGCAGATACAATTTGCAAGAGGCGTGCTGTTGGTTAAGGTCACTTGGGAGGCTACCGAGTGGACGTGTTTCATGGGTATATATTTTGCACCATATAGGGAAGTGGTTTTGTGATAACAAAGATAAAACTCACTCTTCCTAGCCAATTTTGGCACGATAAAAGACGTGGAACGTGCCGTGAGCCGGCCGGCTTAGCTTTTCACCAACTCGTACTCTATGGCACGCCGGCCCCTCAGCACGTTCTAGGAGAACTGCTGCAAATATCGTGCAAAGTGGCAAGTTTTTTTGACATGCAGTTAGAGTTTCGTACACGACCGTGGTAAAAACAGTTACAATTCAGTTTTAATCGAGCTCACGTCAGCTCCGTTGAGATTCAGGGACGTGTTTGAAGGATTTCAGGAAGAAGATTATATTTCTTTGAAGCACTAAGGGAAGTGGTTTTGTTCACAAAGAGATGATCGAATTCTTCCGAGGAAAATTTATTTTGCTCAGTTGGTTGACATTTTGAACGTGAAACCGACCTGTGTTTTAACTCTCTCCCGGTTCTCTTGGTCATACCGTAGTTAATAGTGCCATTAGGCTTCCCCTGAATCTCCATGAGTAGCCGGGTGGAAGTGGGTTTGTTGGCTCTCATATACTTTTAGTTTCTTGTTAATATATAAAAGTAATATACTAAACAGGCAAAATCAGTGAATGATGACAAAAATATATATTGAAAATAACAGTTTTAAACCCCTTTTAATTGTGGTGCCGGTCATGGTTTTCCGGGCACACTATTAAAAAATCTCACACACAAAATGAGGTATCTGTTACTTGAAAGATCCAGTATCCGTTGCTCAATTCGTTGCTGACAAACTTAACTGAAAACGAAGTCGGTTCAGAAATGCCGTAATCTGTATCCATTTTGACCTGAAATGATCCAGTCTGCGGCTAAGGGTTAAATACCCATTACCGCCGGAGTACATAAGAGAAATCCATGAGAGTGGGCTCTGAGAAACAGAGGAACAGAGGGCAACTAGAAGGCTGTGTTGTGCACGTGTGTAATGAAGTTATTTGTTGAAAACTAATTGTATTTTGCTTCTTCACAGTGATAATGCAAAGTAGACGATTGACGATGCATCATTAGTCCTGGGGTATAGTGATTTATTCGGTGGATAGCTTTACCCACTTTTGAACAACTGACTTGTCATCTTCGCCAGAGTGTCGTCACGGTGGAGAACTGAAATATTGAATGGTCCTCTGAAACTGAACGTATAGAAGGCGAAGTCGAGATTTCTATTAGGTAGTTAGTTTTAACTATCAAAGACGCTAAGATTTTAGTTTAACTCTATTATAGCTATCATACTCGGCCCTGCCGAACACTGCGAGCTAGACTCAATCGTTTGTTTTGTGACACTGCAAATTTTGTGACTCGACAGAATTGTTGGCAATGAATCGGAGCCACTATCGAAATACTACCAATACACACAAAGAAAATTGCTTGGAAGGAAAGCCAACAAAAATCGCCCGTAATGGCTTTTGAACCGCATCCAGAAATTCTCCAACCAGAATGTCATCATTTGAACTCGCATCCAGTGCTCTGTTTTTGTCATAGTAAGGCGAAAAGAAGATCAAAGACTGAAGGACCTTTGGAACAAGGATGGATAAGAATCGTACCTTGTTCAGCAAACTTCGGCCCTAACTTGAGTGCTTTGTTCAGGAGCGGACCACACCCGGCCTGGTGACAGGCCGTTTATCTCTTTCATGTAAAAACAAACGGAATCTTTAAAGAACTATAAACATTCTTGGTCGAGGGTACCCAATATATAATAGGTTTTGTGTTCGCGAGACTTAACAAACGTCTACGGTAAAAAAAAGAACATATATTCAGCCAAACGAACTCTATTTTTATCAGACAAATCATGAGCACATGATGTCTCAATGACCCCTTTTAGCGCCACTTGTCAGTGTGCACTAAAATTCCCTAATGTTCCACGTCCACTCATTTCATTAAACTGGGTTTCTAAGGTTAAGTAAATACGATTGCATGCAATAGGCCAACCCAGGTGCTTTGAGCCATACAAAACAACAGAAAAGAAACTTTAATTGAAACGTTTCTCAGAGCAACCTTGAATGAGATCTATAGATTAGCAAGAAAATGTTTTTGTTTCGGTTTGCGAAAGCCTGTTCTACAGACACTTCTGATAGGTCATGTAACCAACCTTCACTTCAGAGGCTCAAAAATGTGTTTTGCAAAATAAAAGAAGCGTTGGTTTTAGAAATTTTTAAATAATTGTTTTGAAGCAGATGTTTTTAAGTCAATTGGAAGGCAGACAGAATGGCTCCATAACCAAAAATCTAAAAAAAAAAAAGGCAAACAAACATTTTTTTTCTCTTTCCTTTTTTCTAATCATTTTTCAATATTAGTTTATCCTCCCTTGGTTGTATGAGTGAGTCAGCGGCGAGGTTAATTTATTCTACCCAAAGGCGTTTAAACGTTGTTATCAATGAAGATTTATTTTCTTACTGTTCCAAAAGCTCCACAAGGGTACGTGTTTATTTATCCATTCAATCCATAAGTCTGCCATTTTAAATTGAGAGGGTCTGTACTTGCCAGTAAGCTCTCTATGGGGGATATTGAGAGTGTTCATTAACAAGCACGAGCGGCACTCGAAAAAAGACGCGCTCTCACGGGAGTCTGGGCTTCGCGCGCAGCTCACTCGCGCGTCCTCGCGCGGCCCACTTTGCTCACCGTTTGTTCTCAGACTACCCCTTCAGCTCAATTATCCAAGTGGTTCCACTTTTTCAAAAGTAGGCCAACTCTCCTGGAATCGAATTCCTAAGAAAAATGTCCAACTTCCAAAAAAGAAAGTCAAATACGCTGGTGTTGTCGATATAAAATGTGAAATTAGGCAATTTCACGCCGTAGTCGGGCAGTGAGGGCGAAAAATTAAACAAAACGCGTGCTGCACTTCCGTCGTTGTTTTGCATTATGGCCTGTTTACATGGAGGTGGGGGACCCCAGGTAGATGAGGTAGCCCGCTTAGGTGGGGTAAAGAAAAACCCTCCTTTACATGCGATCTTACAACCCCGCTATCCCGGGGTGCACTTTCTCAAGATTATTGAATGGTCGTTAAGCACGTAAACAAGAAAAATGCAGGCAAACAACATATTCTGGCGATTAATGATCTTTTACACTTACTTGCTACTCTTGCTGCAACCTTCAGTGCTCTGGCTTTCTACTGTTACCTTTTAAAATAATGATGGAAAGCTACCGCCAAAGGGAATTTTGCGCGAATTTGATGTATCACGAGTCCAACCCCGGCTAGGCGGGCTACCCCACCTTGAAACGTTTACAAAGTAAAATTTGACCCCTGCTGAGAGAGAAACCGGCAGAAGGGGCTACCCGCCTTAGCGGGTCACCCCACCTATCATGTAAACGTGATCAAATTAATGAGAGATTATAAGAAACAGGCGCGTTACCCCACCTAAGTGGGTTACCTCGCCTACCTGGGATCCCCCACCTTCATGCAAACAGGCTCTTAGTGTGGGCTGAGTCTAATTCGTTTTCGTTTGAAAAATTATACATCTCAATGCGCTTAGCCCTTCCGGCCACGCTAAAGCGGTGAGCGTACGTTTTATCGAAAACGCATCGCTTTGAAAACGGTCTTTAAAGTGGATCATTAGTGTCTAGATAAAGGGTGTCGAAAACGGTTCAAAATGAAAACGATGACCAAAAAGATCACAACCGCGCGTTTTTGTACAATGCGCATAAAGTTCAACTTACGTCACACCTTGCAATTCTATCGTTTTCGATTGTTTTAGTGCAGACCTGAAAACACATCAAAACGGTAGTCTGGACGCGAATTCATCGATACTTTTTCGATGAAAACGAAAACGCATACTTTTTTAGTGTGGACAGTGCCTAATCATGAGCCTGCGTAGCAGGTGCTTGGAAGTAGTGGGCGCAAGAAAGAACGGGCGTGTGAGAGCGAGACACCAGGCTAAGGGCCTAAGGCCACGTCCACATGAATTTCTCATAAGCTGAAGCCGTATAGTTACATACTTGACTTGCGTCGGCACGAATTAGGTGTGGCGAATTGGGTTAATTTGGATTCACCAATCCACACTGCTATTTACATTTGCTATATTTACTCTCTAGTAGGGATGAGCAAACCGAACCCGCGTAGTTGACTTCAAAAATATCACGGTTTCTGCCGTCCACACAAATTCACCAAACCCGTCGGATTCAAAAAATCCTCTCTGTAGAGCGTTTTCAAAAATATGAGGTGTCGGTGAGCCGATTCACTGGTTTCGTGTGAAGGGAAGGCCGAACCGTATAAAAAAGTGTGCGGTTTCAAAAGTATCCGGATTCGTGTGGACGGGGCATAAACCTATTCAGCTTTTTCGACGTTATCGTTGCCGTCGCCGTCGTGTCATCTTTCCCGCGAATAAGGCGCTACCTACAAAGTGACAAATTGCACGCCCCGGGCTGTTGTTAAGGAACCTTTATCAGTTTTGGATTTGGATCTTTTGGATTTCCTAGCTGAAAGTCTCGAGATCCGAAAATCATAGGGATCAAACCTTACCTTTTCGAAAATTTCAGCCAGAAAAAAGGCTCCCGAAAATTCTAGGTGAGCTTTTTAGGGTAAAAATCCGTTAAAAATGGGCAATTACACCAATTTTTAGATGTTTGAAAATCCTAGGAGAGGTAGGCAAGCAAGAAATTTTACAAAAAATGTTCCGAAAATTCTAGATCTCAAATCGTCTTCCGAACAGATATTTTCCGATAATTGACGTTGGGTGCCCCTGATTTGTTGAGGGCTTACGGCTAACAGCACCGAACACAGTATCCCTTGCTGCCCTTTGAGGCGACTTGGAGGTTTGGGAATCTTTCAGGTAACTGAACGGTTCACAAGTTATTTGACCGGCAGACCTCAGTCAGGTAGAATTGGAAGCGTATCGACAACAACAAGAATAATCTTTATTTTTCCCCAAATTAAGTTTCACAAATTTGCACTGGCACGCAGGTAGCTAGTGCGGGCTATTCTTGGCGGGCCAGTCAATTTACGTGTAGGAAAAATTTTATTCCGGTTTTGTGCACATTTTTGTCTATATACGAGAGAGGAGGGCTCGATTCTGGGTTCTGCGCTTTTTAAAATCAACATTGATGATCTGCCATGGGTGATGTCCCAAATGCAGGATAACTGAAGTGCTATGTGAATGACTCGCAGTTGCAGTTTTTATGTCATTTTCCTGAGCCCTGGATGTAAGAACCTCCGACCGCAAGAAACCATGGATGTAAGAACCCCTAGATGTAATTACCCCTAAACATAAGAGCACGTGAACGTAAGAACCCCTAGAGGTAAGAAACTCTGGATTTAAGAACCTCTGAACGTAATTACGCCTCAACGTACGAATCCCTGAATGTAAGAATCCCTGGACGTAAGAATACCCGGATGTAAGAATCCCTGGACGCAAGAATACCCGGATGTAAGAATCCCAGGACGTAAGAATAACCTGAATGTAAGAATCCCTGGCGTAAGAATGCCCTGGATGTAAGAATCCCTGAACAGTAAGATTCCTTTGATGTAAGAACCCCCTACACAAAGGCACCCTAAGCATCAAGAACCCCTCAACCCCTCGAAAACGTCCAAGCCTGATATAACGTCTTGTTTTATTTGCTGGGATTTTATTCACCAGTAAGAAGTCACCCTATGAAAGGGAATCCAAGAAAATAATCCAAGACAGTCCCACGCCTTGGATTGCGGACTCCAGCTACTGGATTCGAAATCTTTTTCAGTGGAACTTGGATCCCGGATTCCAATTGTTGTTGGGATTCCCGATTCCTACAGCTGTATTCCGGATTCCAAGGCTCAGGATTCCGGATTCTACATGCAAAAATTTCCCGAATCCCGAAATCCGGGTGGGGCGAAAGAGGAAACATGGACAAGTACTATCTTTTCACTTTTGTTGAAGTACTAAGCATCGTTTGGTTGAAACAGGCTCGCGCCCGAATAAAATTAAGTGGAGCCGACCATAACATCAGTTTCAGTTTTCAAACACTGATAACTTTCTTAGTAAACTTTCTAAACTTTTAGTAAATTAAAAGCCTTTCAACACTAAAAGTAGCAAGCAAGCCGTACTCTCCTTTGACTGCTGTGAAATGTTAAAGGACAATTTACCTATGCAACTCCATTGTGCTGTACTGTATTTCCGGTTCCGTATCTTATTTTACTTCCGGTATCTAATGTCACCCGTTCCAGTCTTTCTCGACGCATCAGATCACGTCTTCCATCCGTCGCGCTATTTTGAAAAGTTTAGCTGTTTTTGTTGGTGGTCTTTTACCGTTGTTTTCTCGTCCAAGCCTTGGACAAGTGGCCTCTAAATCTAACAAAATATGAATTGAACTTGGCAATGAATTGACATAATTTTTCTCAAGTAAGAAGTGGAAACGAAAACGTGTGGATGCATTTGCCGGCCCGGCTTAAATTTCATTTTCGCGGTGGGAATGATTTTGATGGCATGCCATATGGATTTTTCATCGTTTGAAAAACTCCTTTCGACGACATTTCAAGCGAAAAGGAATAGAGTTGTATTTAACAGTATTCTACTGAAAGGACTCACGATTGGTACTGTCGTCGCTACAGATTGGGTCGATTCATTCAGTAAATTATCTTTAAAGAACAGACATTGATGTTTCCGGAATATTAAATTTCCCTCGAACAGTGGATCATTTTACGGCAAGCACCTTCCTTTCAAGAAGCATTATTTCTTCCTTTTGTCGTCAAAAATAGTTTCCTTCTTCGAAGAAGAAGATAACGTTTCGGCACAATGCATATATTGATGTATAAGCTGAAGGACTCGTCGCTTGGCAGACTGGTTGTGTCTGTTCTGGTATTTGCGCTCTTTGTGCCGTTAGTAACTCATTACTATTTAGGAAAACATACTGTGCCTTCTGAAAGAACTCCAATGGACCACTTTCAAACGCGATCGAAATTAGACAGACCTGCTGGCAAATTCGACTTGTTGTTAGATAACATTGATGATCTGAAATATCAAGTTGATGAACTTCAAAGAATTAAGCTTTCTCTGACAAACGAGTTGAGAGAGCTGGAAGGAAAAAAGAACAGACTTCTGACAGAAATATCCACTTTTGCGAAAAAGGCGGATGGAACGCGAATTCAAGCAGAGCATTATCATTCAGATGTGGTTCGAGCTAAAAGGGAATTAGAACTAATTAAACTTGCCAAAGTGCGAGCCAATGACTGTCCAGAATTGCCACAATTGAAATTGCCTCAGAGACTTACAGTTCCTTCTGAAAGTGAAGTAAGTCCACTTCCAGATCAGAGAATCTTGTCAAACTGCCAGTTACACAACTGTTTTGACTTTTCAAGGTGTTCTTTTGATTCAGGATTCCCTGTTTACGTGTATGAGCGCCCTTTGGGTCAGCGAATGTTTGACTCTGACACTATGATAATTTCGCAGTTGTTGAAGGAAAGTCATTATTTTATTTCAGAGCCAGCGAAAGCCTGCCTGTATATAGTTATTGTTGGATTGACAGAAGGAATTTTGGAACGTAAAAGTAACTCTGAATTTCAATCTGATTTGCACTCTCTGCCTTACTGGGGAGGAAATGGTAGAAATCATTTAATTTTATATTTAACAATTAAAGCAAGCAACCACTCTTCTAATTTTCCATCCTCGGATATTAACACTGGACTTGCATTAATTGCACAGTCAACATTCCCTGATGGCGTTATTTTTCGCCCTGGCTTTGACATAGTATTGCCACCTTCAAATGGGCCTCCAAAGGGAGATGCTTGGAGTCGTGCCTCTCTTCAGCTCCCGGCAAGAAGAAAATACTTGTTGAGTTTTCAAGCCATGCATACTGATCATGTCACAAAAGCAATGGCAGTTCTACGTGATCAATTAAATGAGCTTTCCAGGGAGGCCAAAGATTTCTTTATGGAGTTATATTTATTGAAGCCTGGAAGCTTTAACTCAAGTGAAGAAGATGAATGGTTGCTATGGGGATCACATGAAAATAGAACAAAAGTTCTCCATCAATCAACATTTACTTTAATTGCGGGCTCACATGGCAAGAACTCTAATTGGGATAATTGTCATATACGGCTTCTTGAAGCTTTGCAATGTGGTGCCATACCAGTAATACTTTCAAGTAGAGCAGTGCTTCCTTTCGATGACATGATTGACTGGCACAAGGCTGTGATTATCCTTGCACCAGCTCGTGTTCCTGAATTAAATGTCTTACTTCGGACAATCACAAATGAAGACATACTTCAATTACGTTGGCAGGGTAGATTTCTTTGGGAAACATACCTGTCAACAACTAATGCTATTTTAAAAACAATGTTAGCCACTATAAGGACACGTCTTTCAATTCCTGCTCACCCTGTACCATCCTCTCCAACGTCTTCTGTGTTTAGTGATGCTAGAATACCTGTGACAAGTTCACCAGATCCAGATGCAGTGATTGGACTGCCTCTAGAATCTCCAGCCTTTGTTAGGAATTTTACAACGACTGTTGTGGATAGATACAAATTTTGGAATTCACCACCAGGTTCCTTTGAGATGTACCCAAGCTCGCCATTTGACCCTGTTTTCCCTTCCTCTGCACCTTTTAGGAATTCTAGTAAAGGATTTGAACTCATTGGCGAAGGTGCTGGTGGGGCTGGAGTTGAGTTCAGCAAAGCTTTGGGTGGAAATTATCCAGTTGAGCAATTTACTGTTGTCATCTTGACATATCAGAGAGAATTGGTTCTCATAGAATCTATTCAGCGTCTTGTTGGGTTACAGTACCTTAATAAAGTGGTTGTTGTGTGGAACAGCCCTGAGCCACCTTCCTTGTCTCTTAGGTGGCCAGATATTGGTGTCCCTGTTCATGTAAGTGGTGAAGCATGTTACGTCTTTATTTACATTGTCAGATAATACAAGCTTACATGCATAACTTTTATGATTGCCCACAGGTAGTTCATGGTTTTAAAATGTAGGATTGTGAAAAAGAAGAAACTTTTAGAAGTATTGTAAGTTAGTGTTCTGTGATAAGGTTGTTTCAGGTGGCTGGTACTTCTGTGAGTAAAGGTACTGATGTAAATGAAAGTTGTTAGCGGGGCCATCACTGAGATTTCAAGTTGCCTGGTATTTGCAATTTGTAGGCAGAAATTGAAAAGTTACTCTGGAAGTTCTTTATGTTCTATGATCTTCTTTTTCTCAAAGTTGCGTGGGGTTGAGCTCGTTGTAGCCATAGGAGCACCACCTCCTAGCCCTTTACTAAAAGCTCCAGGGCTGACGTTAACTTTTGAAGTAGCAGTAGAAAAATGAAGATTGCAGTCATAGCATTAAAACATGAAAAAATTGGCCCAACTTTTTTAAATTTCAATCCATGTCTGGCATCCTTGCCATCTATTGCAAAAGATGACAGGATGAACTCATTGCTGTTACATCACATTTTCAGTCAAGGTATTGGATCTCCGAGTGTTGACAAGAGCTGTCAAAATAAATCAATCAGAGCAGGGGTTTCAAAATGTTTTAGCGGCCGACTCTGGAAAAGTAGGCGGCTGTGACAATAGAGATTGTTTTGTTACGAGCCGATTGTTATGACCAGTCAGTAGCTGCCGACATACAGTCAAGTAGCCGGTGGAACTGTCGCAGTCACTGGCTTGTTTTGAAACCCCTGCATAGGGTATACAAGATTCTGGAACAAGCAGTATCTCTGGAACAAGTTTTTGTTAAAATGTACTATGGGCATGCTTTCTACCCCCCTCCTCCTCCTCACTGTTTTTCTGCTCGCATCTTTTTTGTGCCTTAATCCCCACAGTCTGAGTGCCTGGAACAGGCCAGCATTTTGATGACACATACTAAGTTTATTATTTTCAACAGGTGGTGAAAGTAGCGAAGAACAGTTTAAATAACCGCTTCATACCATATGATGTCATTGAAACTGATGCTATTTTTGCTATCGATGATGACGTGGAAATGCGACATGATGAAATACTTTTGGCCTATAGGTATGTACAGTTTGTGTTCTCACTTTTATCAAGCTGCTGTCCATATCATGTAAGTCTGTGTAATTTGTCAGGCTGCAAGGCAGTGCCTATTCTAGCTCGACCTTTTGCTTATTTCAACTCCAAACAAGTTATGAACATGCAAAATTACCTGGATGGTTTGTCATAGAAATGGTCTTTAATGATACCACATCCTGTTGTTTGGCCACTGCGTGATGAGAAGATTTTTTTGAAGCTAAATTGGTTTCATTTTTCTTCAAAAGATTAGTAACTTCTATGAGTAACTTCGCTGGTTTCATTTTCACTGTTTGTGTTTCAAACTTTGTTTGAGAGAAGTGATTCTTTTCAAACAGCATCATGTTGAATTGGTTTCCAAGAATGAACTTGGGTGATCTTCATGACATAGTGTTAAGTTTATTGAATATTAATTTTTTGAAATGTCTCATGTTGTCATTTTCTTGTCTGACTGGTAAAGGTTTCTGAGGTCATTAAGCCAATGGATAGGTACAAGCTAGTTCACACCTGGGCATAAGAATTTTTTTCCTGTCTTTTTCTAGTCATGTTCCTACTTTCATTTTTTGCATTGAATGCCTTTTATATGGCACATAAAGTAAAGTAAGTATGTTTAAGCCTTCTAAGGACTGTGTTTTGTTTAAGAAGTTACCAGATTTATGTTGGCTAATAAGATTATATCTTTCTGGGCTTGTTTAACTTTTTATTGAGGTTAAATAAATGAAATTAACCTGGACAAATTTGACCTGTAAGATACTGATCTGTGCATGAATGACAGGTCTTTAAAAACACAAGCACTTTTGAAATTTTGTCTTAATACAGGGTCTGGAGGGAAAATAGAGATCGTATTGTGGGATTTCCTGGCCGATTCCATGCATGGGATACAGAGAACAATCAGTGGTTGTATAGCTCAGAGTATTCCTGTGAACTCTCCATGATTCTGACTGGTGCTGCTTTCTACCATAAGGTAAGAGCTTTAATACTTAAGAAGAGTCTCTCAAATATAAATCTACAGGTAGATCTCTTGTTCATGATCATGAAGTAATGTCCTCTAGGACAATCAAGACCTTTCTCACTTGCTGTTCATCTCCTTTCTTGTCACTACCTTTATGTTTCATCTAGCATTGTGTCAGTTACTTAAAGGAGAAATTAAATAGTGATCACTTTTATTAGTGGGTTAAAGAAGACAGCCATAGTGTGAAGGGTGCAGTTGGTAATTATCATTTTGAAAAACTTCCACCCTCTCCCCCCCCCCCCCTTCCCCCCAACTCCTTGTAAGCTGGTCATTGGTTTAGTCTATTGTTTTAATGAACTCTTTCCACTCTAAAAGTATAATACCACAGTGAACTAAAATTTCCTGTGAGCATTATGGAGCTTGGAGAAACAAATCATTGGAAAAATATGGGTTGTTACCCAACAGAAGCCCTAGCGGAAGCCTGTTGGTTGGGTCTTAAATGACCCAAGAGAACTTTAGTTTCGCATTTGGCTTGGTACCCAGGTCCCAGGTTTTGATGAAACCCTTACCAGCAACATATTATAGTTTGTAGTTTTTTTTTACTTCATTGCACTATCTATTTAAATTCCAAAACGACTTTTGCATTTACATGAAATAATAACCAGTTTCAGATATGAAGATAGTAGATAGTGATGCAAAATGGAGATCAGAAAGAAATCCTGCCCATTGCGCTGTCCCCACTTCCTGAAAGCCTAAAATTGGCTAAAGAAGGTATTACAGATTGTAAAGGTTTTACTGTTTTTTTTTCTCTCCTTTGTACAGTACTTTGCATATCTATACTTTCACTGGATGCCACAAGTAATCAGAGACAAAGTAGATGAGTACATGAATTGTGAAGATATTGCCATGAATTTCTTGGTTTCCCATATCACGCGCAAACCTCCCATCAAGGTATTACTAACCAACACAAAAATTTAGGAAAGCCTAGAAGCGGGGCTACAGTTAGATACTAACCATTAAAATTAGCTGGAGCAATAAACATCTAGCCGTTGAAATCAAAAGTAAATACCTTTGACTTAAAAGTTGAGAAAAAGAAATTGTATTATCAACTTGTCAGCAGATAACTTGAAAAAGTATGTGGCCTTGAATGTGCATCCGGACTTCCACTAAGAAAGAATGGAATGTCTGAACGTAATCTGATCATCACGCACGTTAGTCCCTTTTTAAAGGACCTTTTATCGCTCGTTATCTGAGCATGCGCGTCACCTATCCAATGAAATTTTCGCAAAACACAGCGTTAGAGCTAGAGCGTTTGCTCGTCCACACTCCTTAACCTTTGGTTATTGCTAGTATTTATATAGATTTTTTCTTACCCACAACCCTAAACGATACCTTTATAGATAAAAATATTGGCTTTCCATCCTCAAAACCGTACTGAAGTGAGACCAAACAGACCAAAATCTGCAATTTCTACCCCTGAGCGGAACGACGAGTGTCTCCGTCATTTTCAAGTGGGAGTCCTCCCCCCTCCCCGACTTTCACTCTAAACACCTTTTCAATCCCGTTTTTTTTTTTCTTTTTTTCAGGTAACTTCACGTTGGACATTCTCTTGTCCAAACTGTCCTGTTTCCCTTTGGGAGGACAAGACGCACTTCGAGGAACGCAGCGAGTGTATCAACTTTTTTGTCAGAGTGTATGGTTACATGCCGCTGTTGAGAACGCAGTTTAGGGCAGATTCCGTTCTGTTTAAAACCAGGCTGCCGAGCGATAAGTCAAAATGCTTTAAATATGTGTAATCAGTGTATTGACAGCTCTAACGATTTTCTCTTTCACTGCCAAAGGTGGCCAAAGTCAGAATTCAACAAAATTTCTAAATTTTATTTTGTGAAATATTGAAAGACAAATAGAACTATGTGAAAGTGCAAAAGAGGTTTAATTTGAACGGTCACACCATAGCATTTCATCCACAGACTTCAAAGTAAGAACCACCTTTTACAGCATAATAAACAGCACCACAGGAAAGTGCTGCTCAGTAGCTTTCATTTGAATGGTCACACCATAGGATGTCATCCACAGACTCAAAACTTAGTACTACTTACTAAATAAATAGTGCCATGTGAAAGTACTGCTGAAGAGGTTTCATTTGAATGGTAACACCATAGAATTATATCCACAGACTCAAACGTTATTGCTACATGTGGGTAGTACTTTGACATGGTACTATTTATTTAGTACTAAAGAGGCTTCTTTTGAATGGTCACATCACAGGATTTCATCCTCAGACTCAAAAGTTAGAACAAACGTACGAGACTCAATCATTCAGACGTGCAGTGAAAGGGTTTTAAAATACCTTCAATATATAATCCTGGCATCGCTTTCAAGTGTGAAAACCAAAGTTTTGCTCATCCTTCAAAAATGTCGCTAAATAAGTCAGTGAGGGTAAGAAGAAAGTATAATTTAAAAGTATTGATTAATTTTTTTTTTGCTTTAGTTTTCGCCCCCTAAATGGCCTGTTTCAAGTGTTCAGATAAGGAGAGCTCGCTTTTAGGCGTAGCCGGCAAGCGCCGGTTTTTTACACTTGGCGAAGTGTTAAATTTCGAGGACGCGCGCCCGCCCTTCGCGCGCTCTGTAAAAACTAATCAAAAAAATCTAACCGGCGCAGGCTAGCTGCAAAGAATTTCACTTGACTCGAGTGGACCTATAGCCATAGTTCAAACATCTATCTTCCATATCTGTACTATACATGTATATATTTCAACTTTCCTTGGTTCCCCGTTTGAGGCTAGCTTTACACCAGAGGAGCTTGTTCCAGATTCGTTTTTCCGTTTTCACACACACACTCGTAGTAAATTTGAAAAAAAGGAAAAGAAAACGTCCAGTTTTCGTCCCGTCTCCCGAGATTTTGAATCCGGAATCTAAAGTGAAGGTACTTTATATCCGAATCAATGAATGTCCTCGGATTCTCGGATGATTTGCTGATAGTACTGTATGTAAAGGCCGGTGAATCCGAACACCCTAAGTGCAGTAAATCCGGAATCATTTTTGAATCCGAAAATATCTCCTCTAGTGTATTGTACACCCAACCTCAAGAATTTTTCAATGCTAGCACCAAAAAAGAATGTCGTGTTTACTGCAAGTTATGCTATATGACATAACAAAATCAATATTTGCTACAAGTTGCATTTGTCAGCAAGGCAGAAATTAAAAGCAGCTGGGAGTGAAATGAAGAAGCCATGCTATTTGTTTAATTTCATCAAAATCACTTGTCTGAATTCTTGTCTAGTTCCCCCTTGTAAAAGTAGCTTTCTTTTGCTGAAAGTATTAGCTCTTTTTTTTTTTTGGGGGGGGGGGATAACATTTGTTTTTTTATAATATAAGGGAATATCAGCTTGCGAAAACAGCCGTCTAGTTCTCGCTCCTCGCCCCTAGGAACGTTTCGCCGTTTTCTTCCAGGCGGAACGTTCCTCGCAGGCTATGGAAATATATGCTTTTCAATTTTTTTTTATGCTGATAAAACTCGCTTTTGGCAGATAAAAAGGTTCCACCAATTTTCTATGTTTATTTTAAATATTGCGCTTACGTTTTTACTATGATATATATTTGTAAAATATTTAACATATACATGATACTATACAGTACTATTATATACAGTAGTACATAAATGAGATGATAGATTGAAGATGAGTTTAAAGTATTTTATTGGCATGTTGAGTTTGCACCCTCGTGCTAAGAGATGTAAGAATTTTCAATTTATATATACACAAATTGTAAATTATTATTTTGTATATATTCATATAGAAAAAATATATACAAGATGTATCTGTTGGGTTTTATTGTTCATTATAGATTTCTTTACTGCTGATATTTGAAAATTTACTTTGAAGTTTACTCTAAGTAAGTCCTATCTTTCTATAAAGTTCCTTTTTTATGAGTGCCATGGAAACGTGAATCATCAAAAAGAGTTGTTGTTTTGAACTGAAAATAAAACCTATTTATCCAAACCCAATGTGTACACTACATGGACTTTGTTTACAACTTAAGGTTTCCTTAAAGGACCACTTCAGCGAACGCATGAAGATCTGCGGCTTTTATCTACATCAAATGTCTAAAACGCTTGGCCTGTGTACAGATCCCCCCACCTCCCCTCAGTAAAAATCGGATTTTTACTGAGCGAGGGGGGTTCTGTATACAGGCTAGTCACTGAGGTGGAATAGGAGGTCATTATTAATTACCAATAATAACCTCGTGATCCACTTTATTGGCCACAATAACGACGTGCTTGCCTTTCAGGCCCCGTTTATATGAAGCAAGTTGTATCAGGAAAGAGAGTCAACCCCTCAGCAAAAATGTTGACCTTTTTGCCCCCGGGGGTACTCCTTGGAATTAGTGGTGGGGGTGTGCCGCTCGGTTGTCCAAATCCTCACCCTATTAGACCAACAAAATGCCATTTTTCACACCCGTTTTCAGACATGACCTCTATGAAATTACGTCATCAAGGACAGCAACCGAAAAAGATTTCTTAAAATCAATTTCGAA
Source organism: Porites lutea (assembly GCF_958299795.1). NCBI lineage: Eukaryota > Metazoa > Cnidaria > Anthozoa > Scleractinia > Poritidae > Porites > Porites lutea. The sequence goes on from NC_133208.1 coordinate 25,301,170, forward strand.
TTCGCATATTTCTCTTTCTTTCTTACTCTTTTGGAATTGAAACGATAAATGCGTTCAGATACGTCCGTAGCTCCCTCGAAACCCGTACCCAGTTCCAGATCAAAATGGACAAAGTTTGTACCCTTTTTTCAGACCAAAGCGGTGCATTAACCCTACGGCTTTGGGGCGGCACATACCTAAATGGCTTATGTAGGGGAGTATAACCCCCGGGGTCTTTGCCCGCCCCAAGAACAGCGGCGCTCGCGCAAGCTCCGACTGTCTCCATTGAGGCTGGGCGTGCATATCATATAGAGAAAAATTGGCCCACCTAAGGGGGTGACCCTCCTATAGAAAAAGGGTGGCGAACAATTCACTCCACGCTAACGCCACACTGAGCAGTTCTTTCCTCTTCAATCAGCCAGGCTACTCGATCACAGACATAGAACTTATTCCACTTGAACTTCAACCGTACACTTAGTATGTGACGCCGTAAAACAAGAGAAGCACACATATAAATAGAGGCAAAACTCTTTCACCAGACGGTATAAACCGCAAGGACGAACATTTAACTGAATCTTATCATTCACTTTATTGTATAAATATTTACCTAGCTATCATGCCATCTATTGTTCTAATTTTTACTTTATCCCGGGGTAATAAGTTCATCTATTTAAATATTTTTTAGTTTTTATGCAGTGCCCTATTGAAAACCACATTATGTGACATAGGCCATCTGTAAAAAGAACTTTATTATTATTATTATTATTATTATTATTATTATTATTATTATTATTATTATTATTATTAAAGTCTCGTGTAAATTTAAATTCAAATTTTAGTAGCCGTTTTAGTATTCTTTTTCGCTGTAGCTCTGGCCCTGAGGAAGCCTAATTTTGTTAGCCGAAATATTAGCCTCAAATAAATCAGCCCTTTGCCCTATTGCCAGCCTTGTATTCAGCTTTTTTTTAGGTTAGGCGGGTCACCGTTCAAGCCGAGCCAGGCCGATTTTTGTTTCCCTTGCATTGGAAACGGTTCGCCAGGCCCTCTCTAATAATTACCGTATCTAAGGAAAAGTAGGAATCGTTGGCCACCCATCTGACCCATCTGGTCATAGCTCGGGTAGGACCCGGGACAATCGGATTATCCCCTCTTCCTGGCCCTCTTTAAATTCTGTTGTTTGCTTTGTTGTTCTTTTCTTTTAGTATCGTTGTTTTTGTTATTAATTGTTTTTTTTTTTCACGGTGAATAGACTCTATTACTTCTTTTATGATAATATTCAATTGTTCCTTTCTTGTCCTTACGGAACTTATATGTTACTTTTTTCATTTACTTTGGTACTGATTATGTCGAAGACTGAAAGTCAATAAAGTTGTAACTAACCATTTTTACGGGGAAAAATTTGTGCTCGCGCTCCTTTGACAAATTCGAGAACAGAAGAAACTCAAGCCTTTACTGAGCTGTGACTATGAAGAGTTAACGTTGTCGAATGGCCAGTTCAGTTGCTGAACTGCAGCGTCATACTGAACACTAAAAAGCGCACTGAAGCATTGTGATGTGCGCCCCAGTCTATTTCGTCAAGAAACAACGTAAGAACGTTAAAACAAAAAAAATTACCTCCAAACAATTGAAAGTTCTTTCTAAATGACAAAAGGCATTGCAATTTTAATTTTACAGGTCAACTGTTTTATTGTGTTACTGAGCTGTTGCTTTGGTGATGTTTATTCGCTACGCAGGATTCCGCCATTCGACCGCGGACAGTGACGTCACGAACGGGTTACTTCGCCAGAAAGTCATACCTTCGTCTGTAATTTTGTGGTTTTGTCTGCCAGATTTTCGCTGATTTCTGACATATTTAGCAACAATGAGCTGATGCTGGGAATCGCTGCGTTTAAAACGCTCATAACCAAAAGGATTTGTTCGGAGTCTGATCAGATTTAGCCCATCACTGGCGTAAATTTATCGGTGTTTACAACGTGATTACTACCTCTTTCTGCGAGGTTTTGACTTCAGGATTGTGGTTTAAACTCAAGTCTCTTACTTTGGATTGGACATTTTTGAGGTTTGATTTTTTGATCTTTTAAAATGAGCGATGCACAAGCTTCTCTAAATCCCGAGGAGGAAAATCCAAACGTTTCTGTTTTGGAGGAGGAAGGTTCAAGCGAGCGTGTTGAGAGGAAATCAAAGGGCAAAAAGAAAACTAAGGGGGCTGCTAAGACGAGAAAAGAGAGTAAAGTTATCGAAGAAGATGCTGATGAAGATGAAGTTCCCTCTCGTCCAGGGAAGAAAAAGAAAGGAAAGAAGAAAGCTGCTCGGAAAGTGAGTGATACGTCGGAAACCGGAGAGAATTCGATCTTAGACGACACACCGAAAGAAACGGTGATCGAAATTAAGGACGAGAAAGAAGGAGACGCCGAACTACAGGAGATAGTAGTAAAGAAGGAGGAGGCTCAAGTCGAAGGCGATAATGTAGTTGAAGAAGCAGCCGTGCCTGTCGAGGGCAGCGAAGAAGAGAAAAAGGATAACAAGAAAGATGGCGAGGGAGAAGAGCCTAAAGAAACTGTTCCTGACAGCGAGAGACCTGGCGTTCGCAGAAGGGCAACTTTGTCTGATTTAAAAAGTGAGAGTGTTGATAAAGGAGATGAAGAGCAAGCTGCCGACGCAACAGCTGGTTCTGAGGTGAATATTTCTCAATTATATAACACGCCTTGAAGTGCTTTGCTTATTATGATTTTTCTCTCACAATTCTGAACAGGAACATTTTCCAATGCTCTCCCTCCTCATCCATCTTAGAATCTACAATATTATTGTAGCCCCTTTTAGGCCTTGTCCTAAGCTGCATGTCAAAAGTTCGACTGCAGACGGCTGGGTGTCAACTTGCAGACGCAGGTTCAGGGGAAGATTAGGGTTAGGGTTCATCAGCAGTCCCAGGATGAATAATGAGCCGTGTAAGGGCCTGTTCACAAGGAGGGAGGGTAACCCTGGTTCTTGAGTTACCCTAGCACTCACTCGCTAGGGTAACGTCGCTAACTTTTCTTTTTTTATGCGGCGTGTTAACAAGGCAGGTAGGGTTGTGTTGTATCACGTCAGTTGATGGTATTATACTCTAACCAGAGTATAATACCATCAACTGACGTGATACAACTCACTTTGACTCTGAAGATGACTACCGCACAGGTTGTCGAAACGTCAGTCACTGTCAACAACAACAGTCCTATTCAGGACTATGTTCACCTGGACGATCAAACTTAACCTTTTGAGATGACTCCTGGGTTCAAACCTTTCACAGTTTTATCTTGAAAATGTTAACAGAGTTATCCAATTTTCGAGTTAAATTTTAAACATGTGAACAATGTTAGGTATTTTCGTTCTGTTTTTTTTGTGAATTTAATGTGGTTTTCATGGAGATCTTCAAGATTTCATTCATGTCTTGAATTTTATGAAGAATGTGTATGTATAGTCTTATGTGGTCACGCATGACGCACGCATGTCAGTCAGGCCCGGGTTGCTCGAAGCATGGTTAGTGCTAACCAGCGTTCAATACCATAGAAACCTATACATTTTGATACCTCTTAACCAACGGTTAGCGCTAACCAGGCTTCGAGCAACCGGCCCCAGGTTTGTAATATTGTCCTATCGCCAGTTGTTCAAAAGCTGGGTGCTATCTACCGGATAAATCACTATCCAGTGGGTAGTATTTGGGAAACCAATAATTGCACTATCCACGTTTTGAACAACTGGCACCTTGGTAACCCTACGTAATAAATTTTGCTTGCAAACCATCTCGAGTTATCTTTAAGCCACTCATTAGGGTAACCCTAGCACCAGGGTTACCCTCCCTCCTTGTAAACAGGCCCTAAGGTGGCTCTAACTTTTGATTCTGTTGATGAAAACTTTTGGTGTAACCATTCAGATGAAACCTCTTTGATATTACTTTCACAATGTCCTTTTTTTTTTAGAATTTTACAAAATGAAATTTGGGAATTTTAGTGAATTTTGACTTAGGTCATTTCTGGGAGTGAAAGGGTAAGCTAACAGACCTTATGCCACACCTGCAGATTACACTTCCCCACTGTTGACTTGAGGGAGTGTTTACATAGAGAGAGGAAGACCCTAGCACCTGGAAGATCCCAGAAGGTGGATCATCCTAGCCAAATATGTTTTCAGTATTGAATTTACATGCAAAGGGTTGCACTTGTCCCTTGCGCTAGGATATTCCTAGCTGACAGGTAAAAATATCCTAGCGTAAGGAAGAATCCTAGCACTGGTACCATGTAAACTGCTGTTGTTAGGGCGATCCCGCTACTAGGGACAAACTAGACAAAAACGGCAGCATGTCTTTTCGTGGCAATAAAGGCCAGCTATTTTGTTGGGCTTTACAGAAAATCTGATGGTATAAGTTTTTTAGAGCTGTCAGCTTCTGCTGCTGAAAGATAGTTATGATCTCTAATTAAGAGAGCAGAAGGACCCAAATTGCATGTTTGTTGATATTGCCACCCACAATCTTTAATTTCTTCTCTTATTGGTAACCAAGTGAAGTCAAGATATTGTTTAAGCATTTTTATCACCATTCAGTAGTATTTCAAACTGAACATTAGTTCTGGCAAAATTATTTTGATAGTCTCATGTAATTCCCTTGGAAACCATACCTTCTTTCAGACCATAATGGGAAAAATCTATGCCCCCTTTTACCTAGACCAAAACAAACCCCAAAACCCTATCCTTTGGGACGGCACATGCCTATAGGGCTTATATACAGTCTTTGTTATTGTTTCAGGAGCTTGATTCTGTCAAGGAAGAAGTGAGTATAGAAATAAAGAAAGAATCTGAAACAGCTGAAGATGAAAAAGATACAGATACAAAAGAAACTGCAACCAAAGCAGCTGGTGATGAAACAAGCACAGAACAAAAAGAGGAGGATGCTACTACTGAAGCAGGAAAACCAGCTGAAAGAACAGAGGCTGGTCAAGATGAGAAACCTGAAACTGTTGCTATAGCAATGGACGAGACTGTTGTACCTGTTGAGGAGGAAGTCAAAACCGAGGCTGCCGAGGGAGGGGAGAGTGTGGTGAAACTTGGGAGTACTGAGGGAGTAGAAGACGAGAATGTTGAACATGTTGTCGTGCCTGTTGAGGAGGAAGTCAAAAATGAGGCTGCCGAGGGAGGAGAGAGTGTGGTAAAAACTGGGAGTACTGAGGGAGGAGAGGGTGAGCCAATTCAAGAAGATGCTGTACCAGTCACTATGGAAACTACAGTTACAAATGAAAATGAGACAGGAGAGGATCACTCAAAGTATGATGAGCTTGATGATGAGCTTCCTTGGGCAATGTACCGCTCATTGGACACGCCGCCACAAAGGCCACCTGTGGAAGAAGATGATGACTGGCCAGCATCTGATGATGATGGAGATTATGGTAGTAATGTTACTGTTATACATTTACTTTGATATTGTTAAACTTACATTTAAAGCAGCCATGTCATGCTACTTGCTATCTTTTTAAAAAGCCAAAACTTGTCCTCGCATCAATTTAATTCCAAAAATAATGGTCCTGACAAGTTTTGTTCTTTAAAACTGTTTTTAGGCACTGAAACTGTTTCCTGTTGTCTGTTGCAACAGATTGCAAGGATAGACATGGATTGAGTCATAAAAAACTTGGGCCAACGTTTTCAATTTTTAATCCTTTGCCTGCAAAAATCACCAAAAACTTACAGTTTAGTGCTCCCCGATGAAATTTGTGTGGTATCTTCTTCATAACTCTACAAGAACATTTTGTGAATGAGTAGAGGCACTGAGTAATGACTTCAGCACAGAATTGAGCACCCAAAACAGCGATACAGTGATTTTCGTTTGACCTTGAAATGAAAATGTGCAGACAACAAACGAACGGAAGTAGAGCGATTTGATTGGTTTATTGAACTGATACAATTGCGCATGGTTTTTGGTTGGTTAAGCGAATGAGCGGGTGGAAAAATGTCATGCCCAAGAGCTTTCTAGAAATCAACCAATACTTCGCTTTGACGTCATACTGCAACACGATTAGCCAATCGAATAATGCCTTCCCCATATTAGGGTTTTCTTTGGTGGGAAAATGAAGAGGCCATATTTTGATCTTTTCATCCATTGGCTGATAAAACAAGTAACAAACACTTACCGAAACCATTTTTCAAGGTCATACGAAAATTGCTCTATCCTTGTGACATAGCCCTTTCAACAAACTGTTGGTCAAGGAAATCTGGCCAAATAGGTAATCCCTGGGTATGAGATTAGCCAAGTAGGTACCTTATACAGCTGTATATTAGAAGAACCACTCTCTATTCTACAAACAATGTACATGTACCAACAGACTATTTCAGCCTGTTGTTTAAAATTAGGGGGGGTTGATAATGGAGGTTTTTATCACGTTGCCTTGCAAACAAACTTTCGCGTCTGGGTAAATTCTTAATAATTTAAAACAAAGTATCAAAACCACAAACATGTACTGGATTAGCAGAATGGAATTGGTTGTTTTCATTGATATGTATTTATTCCATTGAAGTCATTGAAGTAATAAATTATTTTGCGACAGTGAACAGTCAAAAACTGATAAAGGACGTAGGACTTAAGTAATTTTTACAATGTGTAGTGTCATTGTTGGAGCGCTATAGAAAGTAAAGTGAATAGTAAAAAAGTCTTATAATTCTTTTATTTAGCCCCACCAAGGAATGATGATCTCCCAGACCTTGATATGCTGATGGGAACCCTAGATAGGGGTGAATCTGAGTTGGAGACGACAGCATCACCACCGCCTCTGATACTTCCTGAGGAAAAACATGCAAAGCAGCGACGGATTGAGGAACTCAAGCAGGGAATTGCTAATGATCCTATTGATCTTTATGATGAGGAATTTGAAAAAAGGATGGAAGATGAAATTCTTATGATTGGGAACATTTCATTGGAGATGGTTCAGGTATACATATGTGTACATGTATTTGGGTATCTGTGTTGTGGTTCAGTGTTATCTTTTGTTTGAAATTCATTGAAGAAGTTGGATTTTTTCTCTTCAATGTGTCAAACAAAGTACAGTTATAATTCTGATAAAAAAAGTTGAGGGGATATATGTGATCTGTGATCTTTTGTTTGCTTCTGTTTTTTCCTCATCCTTCCTTGATTAGCTCAGCTATTTATGTAGGGAAGGATATTTATGTGTGAATAAAAGTTGAACTTGAAATAATAAAAGAATAAATTTTTTAAAAGACAGTATCCAAAGGAAATGCGAAGAATTGGTTACTGATGGTAATATTTTTTGATAGAGTTGTGATGGACATCTCTGATCGTTGTTTCTTGACAACCCATTGTTACTGATATATTATTCATTCATTTATCTTGTGTGAATCAATTTTCATAAGCCATGTGTTGGTTAAAGTTTTATTACTACAGTATCTGTGTTTCCAGTTTTGTTTTGTTTCCTTCTCTGCTGTAATGTGTTGTTAAGTAATGTCTTTTGTTTTTGCAGGAGGAGGAGCGTAGACTGCGGGATGAGCACATAGCATATCAGCAACAACAAGCCAAAGTACAACGTGAAAGGCAGGAAGATTTATTGATGAGAGAAGCTAAAGCCAAAAAAGAAGTGATGAAGGTGATGAGGGCAAAAAGGAAGCGTCTTCAACAAAGAGAGGTGAGTAAGGTGGCTAAAATATTTCAGGAAATGAAATTTTGTGACTAAGGTTGGTCGTAAGCGGCTGATCTGGGTATTTCTGAGTGGAAGATCTTTCAATCCATGCTTAAAGTTGCAACCATTTTGGTTGTCATGGAAATCACCAAACAGTAATCATCTTGGCTGTGTATATTGTGTGTTCATTTGGCTGTATGTATTGGTAGAAAATATATCTTGACTAAATTTTCCAAAAAAATGATAAACAATTTAACTCAATGGTTGAGCCTGATTTATTTAATGTTATTTTTTGTTCTAAATCATAGGACCTTATGATGCAGCAAGATCGTTTGATCCAAAACAGGATTCACAGAGCATTCCGCAGAGCAGAGGAACAACTGCTGAAATCACTGACAGCAAGAAAGGGAGAAGTGAAGGCAAGTTTATGTTGTATAAATGTGCTAAATTTCTCAAGAAATGGTGTCGCTGTGATTGTGGGAATCTCAGGGCCTGTGCAGTCGAACCTCGATTATCTGGACTTTTTGATTATCCAGACTTGTTTCCCTGGTCCCGTTTTTTTCATGAATATTAATAAGATGTGATCTTCAAAAACTGAAATGGTTAAAAGTTCATTAATCCTTCCAAACATGTCTTAAAAACGCTGTTTTAATCTGTTTTGAACACGAACACTTGAAACAGTAACTTTTTTATTTTAAATACGTAATACATACAGACCGTACATAAATGCAAGTAGGAGCTAATTCACAATTAAATTTTGTTTTCTTTATTTCCTATGTTTACATTATTGTCTCATTAATATTCGTATTTTAAATTATCTGGACTATTTAATCAAGTCCCAGCAAGTCCGGATAATCGAGGCCTGCACATGTATTGTACGTTTTGGTTTGGTTCAGTTTATGGTTCATGCAGGTCTCCAAGTTTGAACCCCATTTGAGAGCAAATTTCTTTGTCTTCAGAATGATGCCTCATTTCGGAAATTGCTCAATATTCAATAAGGACCTAACTATTCAACTGTGGTCGTGCTACAATTTCAACTTTTTCAAAGTCACCCTTTGGCAACCTCACATTATCAAAATAGTTTTAATTGTCAATCGTTTCTAGTTACTTGGGTTTTAATTGGTTAATAAGATTACCTTAACCGCTTGTCTTTCCCTAGACAGAACAAATAAGTCAGCAGTCGACTTTTTTTTCTTCTCGAACTCAGTCCTTGTTTGTTGCCACTTGCGGCTTTGCCAGTCATTGCTCATGTGTATATATAAATATTACATGTATCTGTGGAGTAATGTTGAATACAAAAAGAGATGGCTCGTGGTCTATGATCATGCGAGTTTGACAGTTATTGTAAAATATTATAATGTGTATTTGCCGGGCTCAACATTGCTACCTTTCTTCTCATAAGAGTGTTGCGTATGTATTTTTCTTTCGTTGGCAGGCCATGTATGGTGATTTGATCCTGGCTGACGGTCAGTATGGTGGAAGTAAAGGACGACGCTGGAAAGTGGATTGGAACAGAACTCCACAGCCAATCCAGATTAAACTTAAGTGTTTGAGAGGGGTCAAAGACAAGCTACCAGGTAAGAAACACGTTTGTGTTTTATCTCATTCTTACAGGGGCTTTGGATTTTTATTTTGTATTTGTTGCACAGGTGTAGCTGTAGGTTTACTTTCCTAAATCATGAACAGAAGTACACAAGCAAATTCAAAATAAGTGGTAAAAGAGAATTTTTTAAAATAAACAAACGATAATATTATTATACTAAAGTGGATGTCACCTTCATCCTGTGTCCTACCCAGTATCCACAATCAATATTGTTATGAGTCTGCCTGGTTCAGGCTTAAAAGTTGTGGGTTCAATCCTGGCTGTACCTTTTTTGTAGACAAGAAACTTGTTCTTGTTCCAGCTTGTTCAATGCTGGGTTAAGATAACCCAGGGTTAGTGCAAAATTTACGTTCAGATCTGAGAGCTGAGATCAGATCTGAGTGTCCCGTTTGTGGCCACCCTTTTGGGCTTTAATTCTTTTATGTTTGTATATTATCATTTTTTTTGCTTTGGTCTTGTGCAATAAAGCTTGAAATAAAATAAAAGCACTGGTCTTACATGTATAAAACCACTAGGCCAGATGTCACTTAAGAAAGCTTATGGTGATTTTGCTGCACAAGAGGCTCTGTTTTAATCAGTTTGTTTTGCTTTTCTCACTCCAGCTGGCCGCTATGTTTTGATGGTATCACTGTATGATAGACTTGGTGGCCATGTTCTCAAGTGGTCCAATCTCAAGGGACAGCAGTGGGGCGGAGCTACCTTACCTCTACAGCACGATGGAGAGTTCTTTAACATAGAAGTTAAGGTTGGTGCTGGACAGTTAGAATGTAGGGATCCCAAATACCGTTTCCTCGCAAAAACGCCAGTTCATTGTCGGTATACTTTGCAATTTCAGGTGCTTGCCAAAAGTCAGAACTATCCGGCTAGACTGGTCATTTTGAAAATGAAGTAGAATTTATTATTTTTTTTTGTCCCAAAAACCACCACAGCAGTGCACAATTTTTGGTGTCCGTAGGTAGTGTTAAGGAGTGAAGGGATACGGCTGCATTCACATAGTAGCAAAATTCATACATAATGAAATATTATTTGGACTTAAGTCTGCTATGGAATTTTGGAAACTTTCTGTTCAAATGGCATTAATGTGAAAATATACATATAATAATTTTTTTACAATATGATGTGTTCTGTGTGAAGAAAACAAATCAGTATTAAAGATGTCACATCTCTTGTTTAGGTTACAGACACAGGTGGTGTTGTGATCGCTTATTATTTTTATTTTGATCACTTATTTTTACATGTATTTTCAGATTGATCAGAGTGTGTTCACAGTGTGTCCATCTAAGCCAGACATTCGTCCAGGCATGATTCTTGTATTTGAGCTGTTTATTTTGCGGGGGAGTGTCACTCCTACTGACAGGGTGGTAGGGTGGGGCTGTTTCCCCATTTGCGATGGAGAGTTCAACATTGTTGATGGAAAGTAAGCAATATCCTTTTTCTTAGTATCTTAAAGTTCTCATTTACTCATTGGGTGGGAGTGGGGGAAGGGAGGGAAAGGAGACCTGTTGTATTCCTCACCCCCTCCTCCCACTCGACAGCCTTTTTGTAGGCTTTGTTGTAAACTACATTACAGTCTTTCCTTACACGTTACAATTTGTGTTTTAGTTTTTGTTAACCTAGCTTTGTAGCATATTTGGGGCTACATAAAGTGCACAACATGGTACAGTATACCTCACACAACTGTTAACGTTATGCATTCTGTGGTGTATGAGTGAGCTCTCGGCTTTGAAACTGGAAGAATCAGATTTTGGCCAGTTAAGGTTCTGCCAACATGGCAGGTACATGTAGTAAAAGTTTGTTAACAGCATCTTGTCTTTGATGATATACTGCATATTATTACCAGAGACAGAAGAGGGAGTGAAATAAATAATTTATCATATGAGTGTGTGCACCTTCCCCAAGGAGACATAATGTGAGAGTGCTGATTTTCTGCACCTCACTTGTTTCGCTCTTCTATATCTGATAAAAGAATAGAACTCGCAGTTTCAATTGAACATACAGATGGATGTAAGGCATCACTTGGAATAAAAATATTGTATCTCTTTCACCTCTTGTGATTCTTTAAAGGACAGCTAGCATGCATATGTTATGCTCCTTACTTTATTGATTATTCTCAACCAACATGGACATACTAGTATTCATCTCTTTTCAGATACAAGGCGCCTTTTCTGAGGGGTGACATGGATCCCCATATCGATAAACATGAGAAAATTGAAGAGCTGATGGCTGATGATCTGGAAAACTGGCTGTGCAATCTTTATTTTGAGATCGTCAAATTGCCCAGGTAGGGAATGTTACAATTCAAGCAATCTGTTTCTGTTTTTTTTTGTACTGTACAAGGTGGCTCTAACCTAACATTTAATTAATCTATGGACAAGACACTTTGGTGTGACCATGAAAATGAGGAGGTGAAATTATGCTGTAAAAGGTGTTTATAATGTCACTCAAATGGAAGCTACTGAGCAGTACTCTTCTGTGGTGCTGTTTATCCTCCGGTACAAAGTAGTTCCATCTTTTAGGTCTATGAGTGAACTTCTGATGTGTGACCATTCAGTTGAAGAGCTAACCGGGAGTTAATTTTGCCATACAACGTGGGTTGAACTTTTGAACTTGCGGACAAAGTTCTTGTTTGATCTTTCAACTGAACGCCACTACATAGAATTTCCATTTTTAACGCCAGGTTTTTCTAAAAAACAGTTTGAATTTTTCTACTCTGCGCAGGTACATGGCTGGTCAAAAGGAGTATGAAGTTGAATTGCAGTTTACATCAGGAATTCTCAGCTACCCATCGCGCACAAACATCGATGAAGAAAACATTGACGGAGAAGAACCCATCTTTGGGTCACGGATAGACTTCAAGTCACCCTCTCCCTCTAGCAGCCGACGAGGCAGCAGGATCAGTATGATGGGGTGAGTTGTTTACCTTAGGATACTCCTGACAACCCTTGGGATACTTTTAAGTACCGTGTAGTCGTCTTTGTACCCTAGGGGTACTCTTTATGCCATAGAGGCACTCTGATAACCCTAAGGGCACAAATGATAACTTCAAATCACCCTCTCCTTAAAGCTGCTGACGAAGCAGCAGGATCAGTCTGAAGGGGTAAGTTATTTGCCCCGGGATACTTCTGAGAACCCTTGGGATACTTTTGATTACCTTGGAGTAGCCTTTGTACCCTAGGGGTGCTCTTTATACCATAGAGGTGCTACTTGTGACCCTAAGGGTTCTGCTCATAATCTGTGTTGTAAAGCTGGATTACCAGCTGCTATTGAGGAAATGGGCCCGCGCTTCTGCTCCGAATAGGACCTAGAGAACGGCGGAAATGGAGCCTACTACCGTAAAATTCCGAAAATAAGCCCCGGGGCTTATATTTTTCAAAGGCCCTTTTTGAGGGGCTTATTTTTGGAGGGGCTTATGTTCGGAGGGGCTTATCTACGGAGGGAAATTTGCGTTTCAAAATCGATAGGGTTAGCCTTATAGCTGGAAGTAAATTTACCCTTTTTGCTTTGTTTTACTTTGTATTTGGGGGCAATTTTCCAAGTACAAGCCCCTGGGGGCTTATATTTGGAGGGGCGATTTAAGGAAGGGTTTTTTGTGTTACCGGTTTGGGAGGCTTATATTTGGAGGGGCTTATACATGGAGGGGCTTATTTTCGGAATTTTACGGTATGTTCTCGACTAAAATGTAAAGGTGGTCAGTTACTCGAGTTAGAAGCTACCTTGGGGAGTCTCAATTATGTATGATCCTGTGTATTTTTAGCATGCAAAGCACCAGTCAATACATATTAAGGTGATGCTATTTACATTGTTGAGGTTTTATTGTTAGGCACGAAGTTTTATTGAATTTGTGATCCATCACATGATTATATTACCCCCCGCCATGACACAAATGAAAATGTGGGAAAAGGATCACTCACCACAAATAAGACACAGTCAAACAAAGTAAATTTACAACCATTATTCGCAGTTCTTGCCGTTGTCGACGACGATTAAATTTGTATTTAACTATTTTTTTTTTGGCATGTATGCAGGTCCAGTTTCTTTGGAAGCTCAGCGCATATTGAATCGGCCGTGGAAGAGAAGGAGGGCATGGGTTCTAGCCACAATCTCCAGGTTGAGGTCCCTGAGATGAGAAGAACTGTAAGTGATAAACTGTAGCTTTCACATTAAATTCTTGTACTTACTGTACTTCAGTTTAAAACGCGAGCATTTAAGCAAAAAACAGCCCTTCTTATTCAGATATGAACTAAATGTGTATTCTTGATGTAGTTATAGTTAGATGAAAGTGGAAATAATATTTCATTGGCATATACAGTGTAGGAACCAACAATTAGATGGAATTAGTATAGGTGATAGCATGATTTGTAGTGATATTTGGCATAAATACCACGAGTGATATTTCAAAATTGTTATACGAAATTTCACGAGCCGTTAGGCAAGTGAAATTTGAGACAATTTTGAAATATCACAAGTGGTTTTTATGCTAAACATCACGTACAAATCATGCTATTATTTGTTTATACTACTATCCGCAAAAGGTTTGTAATTTTCACATGTAGGTATTTCAAATTAAGGTGAAATACCACTGCTCTAAGCCAATCAAATTGCAGAAATTTCTCATGTAGTAGTATAAATTTTCTTGTCCTTCCTATGCGCGAATGCAGGTTAGACTACTACGTATTACGGTGACTGGGGCGTCTTGAACAAAACGAAGCGAAACAATCAGACTGTATAAGGCGAACTTTTAAAACCAAGGCCACCAAAAATTTTCAGCCAATCAGCTCGTAGAATTAATAGTTGACTCGAACGATTTCAGTCGTAATTCATTTTTCGCTTCTTTCTGTCTGAGCGTTGATTTACCACAGTTATTCTCTACATGTTAACCTTTTTTACTTACAAGCTGAATACGTATGTTTTCAGTCTCTTGCCGTCCCCGACCCAATGTTACGTCAGCGCCGTTCATCCGCCTCGTCACGCCGGTTGTCACGCCCCGTGACTACGCACACGTCACGCAGGGCAGCGGAAATGGATGCCTCTAGTGATGGTAGCGGGACTGATTACTCTGACGATGAAGTGCTTATGTTAAAGAAAGACGATGGATTTAGGCCAGTCAAGGGTCAACCTGGCATGTACTATAAGGTTTGTATCAGCATCTCAGTCGGGATCTTGTTTACATTGATAAACTAAACATAGACTACGATTTGTCCTTAGTTTTAAGAGAACATGGTAAAATGAGCGAAATAGTGAACTCATGAACAATCGATAAGAGACAACGCGCGAGTTTCTATTTTCCGCCCTTCACGTGTTTTGCTTGTCTATTAAAAAACAAAAGAACAAGAACAAGAACAAGAACAGCTTCAAGAAACAGGGGCCCCCAACGTCAATTTCGTCAAATATCTGTTCGGAAGACGATTTGAGATCTAGAATTTTCAGAACATTGGTTGTAAAATTTCTTGCTTGCCTGTCTCTCCTAGGATTTTCGAATATCTAAAAACTGGTATAATGGCCCATATTTAACGACTTTTTACCTTAAAAAGGTGACCTAGAATTTTCGGGAGCCTTTTTTCTGGCTGAAATTTTCGAAAAGGTAAATTTTGATTGCTATAATTTTCGGATGACTAGACTTTCAGCTAGGAAATCCGAGCAGATGAAAAATTTTTGGAGGATTAAAATATGCCTATATCTACCGTTTAAATACTAAAATACGTTTAACAATGCTATGTTTAAGTAGTTTTGAACTATATTCTCGTTGGGTGCCCCTGAAGAAACTACTCGCAGTCTATACTGAACACCTATATGAATCATTAGGTGACAAGTGGAACGAAATCTAATAGACCAAATAATATTGAAAATTTTCAGACAATTAAGTTTACTAGAATTAGCCTGTCGTTTTTAAAGTATCATTGCTGTCAAACTAGTTTTTCGAGTGCGAGTATCTAACTGTATCCAAGCAACATGCAGCGCATGCTCAACAAAGATCGTACTCGATTCATGTAGAAAGTGCTGTACGCCAAAACCAATCAAGCGAAAGAAAGGTTCTGAGTGTAGGGTAGGTGCCATTTCGAGCATTTTGAAATAGGCCATTTGCATGATGACGTCATTTTACTACTACGACCAGAATCCTTCAGGGGTTTGCTTTCTTGTGCAAATTAAGGCTTTTGTTATTCAAACCTTGCTGGGATTACCAAATTTGAATATGAAAGGAAAAACGACAAGGATTCTGGTCGTAGTAGTAAAATGGCGCCATCGTGCAAATGGCCGATTTCAAAGTCAAAACCTAACGAATAGTTGTGTCATAGGTCATAAACCTGTCCTTTTGTTTTGAAACTTAAAAAACTGAAGGTTATGTTCTGTTACGCCCAAAAGAATTAATTCTCCGACCTAGAATGTAAACATGGCAAACTGACATCGGCTTTTCTACCACGGTAATTAGCCGAAGTTTCGAAAAAAACGGGACTCTGAACCCTGTCAGTTTGCCTGTAATTTGAAGAATTACTTTTCCATTTCAGAAACATTTGAACAACCCAGTAGATGTCCACGCCAAGAAAATGTTCACCATGCTTCCAAAAACACCACTTATGACGCGAAAGAAGAAGCGGAAGAAGCTGACCCATTTGGAAGAACTGGAAGAACATACTTTCACAGTACAGTAAGTAACGCTTACTAGTTTAGCGATATGATAAAGACGGCGGCCTCCCAAAGAAGAAGCGGAAAACTCATTTGCTAAGTGTGGAAAAAAAACTTGAAGAAAAATTAAAAGCTGTGAGAGATGTATCATATTTTTATCTTTAGGGAACCTGACAGCAACGTCAACAGCAAAATATTCAGATACAAAATATTTATTTACTTATAAACAGGACTTTAATTCCTGTTATTCGCTTCTATACCAACCCTACTTTGTAGCCCAAGTGTCTTGAAAACGAACTGTTAAGCGTTGAAGTTTACAAAGGCAATGATAATTTTACCGTTTCTGCCAAAAAACCTAGAATTAAACATTTCACGTTGTTGTTCTTTAACGCATCGCGTGTCCAGAGAACGTGCAAAGGGATTGTTATAGCTCATCAAACATGTGGCTTTCACGCTACCAATTCTTTTACTGCCGCCGTTTGGGACACTCATGCTCCTTTTCTTTAACTACAGGCCTCCATGGTCGAATAAAGGACACATCCCCCGCTATGACCGAGAGAAGATGCAGTATGTTGGCCGACAGCTCATGGCTGAGCTAGGCCTATCTCAGTGGCGGTCTCGGGAGTTCTGGGCTATGCTGTTGTTAATTGCCTTCACGTGGTGGCTGAGACTATACGCTCACTATGGAGGACAGTGGGTCTACCTTCAGGCACTCGCCGTTCCTGTTAGCAAGTAAGTAGCAGTCATTAATAAATGGAAAAAGTTTTTTTTTTTTTTGCATTTGGCAACCGTGCCTTGTTTTCCACTATTTTGGCGATTTTATGTTTTCCCGCTCTAATCATGAGTTTCATGTTTTGCGCACTTGACAGCAGCTTCAGGTTTTCTTGCGCTTTCTACCAAGTTTTCTCGCGCTCGACAGCCGTTTCTTGTTTTCCACTGTTGGCACGAGTTGGCACTGAGTTTATGTTTTCCCGCTCTTCGCACACGTTTCATGTTTCCCGCGCTTGACAGCAGCTTCAAGTTTTCCCGCGCGTTTCAGCAAGTTCTCCCACGCTTGCAGCTGTTTTGTGTTTTCCCGCCCTCATGACTGGCTTTATTGTTTCTGCTGTCCTCACTAGCGCACTTGTTTATTACGCAGCCGTCATTTGTCTTGTCACGCAACGCCGCTTCCCTTACAGCCCCCAAAAAGGAAAGGAGCATTGTCGTGACGAGACTAGTAACGGCTTTTTAGACACTTTAATACGGCGCATAGGTTTCCTATGATTTTGTTTTCAACGGGCCTTAGCTCTTTTCATTTCGCCACCTGTTCATCTCTCGACCATCTCTAGTCCAGCTAATTTTTTTTCATCTTCACATCTTTACTCATTTATTTTGTTTTTTCTTTGCAACCACAGATACGATTTCTTGGCGTACACAGTGACTCTCAACTACCAAAGCACGTTGCTTAAAACACGTGAAGAGATCAGTATGGTGGTATTAGGACCTTTCACCAATATCATCATATTCTGTTTGACTGTAATATTTTCGTGGATTCTACAGCGGTTGTACGGTACCTCTCCTAACATCTTCTCACGGTTTATCATGGCCTATGGGATCAACGTCTTATTGGATCCGATATGGATCTTGATTGTGGATTCCGCCCTCATGAGGTAGGAAGCCTTATGGTGTTCTTTGTTAAAGAAACTTTTCAAGCAGCCTGCATTGAAAAAATCTGGACAGCTGAATATACTTGTACACGCTTAGCAGGCTGTAAAGGTTAAGCCAGAGAAATTTTTTTATGAGTTAAAAATTGAAGTTAGTTTATGTTTTAGACAAGAGAGGTCGATGGAATATCTTTTTGCGCAGGAAATTGTTTTAAAGAGCAATATTAATACGTAGTCAAGATAAAAGGTCATGATAATTAAGAAAATGATTACTAAGGAGGAAATGCTTTGATCTTTCAACAAATTGTCTCATCTAATTCCTCTAAAGCCTGGCTTTTACATTTTCTTAAAGATAACAACATTTATATCCACATCTAGTCGGTGCCAGGACAGAGTAACCAGCGTCAGTTTTCTCCAGAGTAACAATATCAATACATAATCAAGATAAAAAGTCATGAGAATTAATAAAATGACTACCAAGGGGATAATGCTTGATCTTTTAATAAATTCTCCCATCTAATTCTTTGAGGTAATATGGAGATCAGTCTTAAGAATTTGTACTTTGATATTCGAGCTTTAACGGTTGAAACTTTTCTTTGTCATAGGTATGTGAACGTGGGAGGAGATGTGCCAATAGGTGATGCCTTCAAACTCTACTGGCATTTTATCCGCTTTGAGAACAACGGAGCTGTGGGAATAGTTTTGACAGTGTTTCTGTACATTGTTACCATTTTCACCTCCTCTGTCGTCATCTACTTTTACTTCCTGCGAATTCATAACAACGGTCGCCTCATGGACGTTTACCACCGTCTCCACGCGCGCGAGGATGAGTTTTTCATTCCTTACGATCTGGAGATATCAAACGTGGAGCTAAGTTACATATCTAAGAAAGCAGAGCAGTACCGCGGGGAGGAGGGAGAGAGGAGAAAAACGGCTGTGTATGACTACATTTGGGAAGAAGAACAGGTAAAATTTGTTCTCTTTGCTTTTGGGAATATGTTTTGAGTGCTTTGTATTTTCTTAGAATTGTATCGGCTGAACGGTTACAAATTTTTCCCGCGTAAACCTGGTTGAGCCGCGCGGTAAAGAACTGCTTTGAAGTTATGTTGTAAGACAATGGTCAGAATTTAAAAGTTTCCGTTGGTTTGTGCTTAATCAGTCTGATCCAGTCCTGCTCTTTACAGATTGACGAGTCAGACATGGGTACCTCGGACCGCAAGAAGACTGGGCACCGTGAAATCACTACACACGTGTCCATACACACGATTCATCTGGATGGATTGCGGGAATTGTATAGGCACTTCCTAAGGCTGCCTGATGGTGCTGTTGTAGAGGTCAGTATTCTTCGCACTGATTTTTGTTGGAGTGCCTCCACATGAGTCCATCGCATTGGTGAATCGAGATCTTTACATAAGGGTGGGGTGGTGTGTAGAGCCCTCATCAAGGCTTTGAGATAAATGGAGAGGGGTTTCTCTCGAAATTTTCTGGCCCTTTAGGCCTCGATTTGGTCTAAAAATAAGATTTACCACACCGCAAGGATTCACTGATTGTTTCATTCACTGAGTGGCCAAATGACTGCTGTCCCCCATGAGCCTTATAACCGTGGTCTGCCTGACAATTAAAATAGTTTCTTTACACTAAACATTGACGTCTGGTACGAACATCTCAACCAAAAGAGATCCTGCGATAAGAAGTACCGGCCGAGTTTAAGGAGGCAGTGTGGTGTAGCGGTTAGAGCGCTGGAATTTTGATCCTGAGGCCCCTCGTTCAATACCAGCCGTAACCGCGAGCTGAACTTGTCTTAACGGTAGCCCCGAGTTCGACGCGTCGGTCACGATTTTAAATAGCCAGATGGTTTGCCTCCGGTCAGTTTGGATTCTTAACCTTGTTATTTTCATTTTCAAATGTTTGTTTCTTCCCTTATTTGCGGGCTACAAAAAAAAAACTGCTGGATAACCAGTAATTATGGTTCCCCTAGAAAGTCAATAGAGAGCTTAAGCAACGACGACGGCGACGGCAATGAGAACGGCAAAAAAGCAATAGGCTTAGATTGGCTAAACAACAACTTTGCACGTGCATCACGCTTTTTGGAACATTTCCTAGCCGTCGTTGCACGACTACGACGTGAAAGTGCCCAATTTCACGTTTTGTCGAGGACTGGAACACAAGACAACAACTTTTTTTTTTCTTGAACTTTGATAGAGTCCTTTAGAATTCAACTCCAAAAAAACTTTGCCAACATTTGACGAATTAAACGAGATGGAATAAGCGCGATAAAGTTTGAGGCAGCGTGAATTCACTTTTTAAGTGACGTTTTCGTTGTCGTCGCCGTCGTCTTTGCTTAAGTTCCCTAATGTTCCTCAACCTCATCCCCAGGGCTTTGAATGTTCATTTATCCTTTCTTGCCTATCTATAGGTGTTTGGAGAAATGGGTGTGGTGGGAATGGATGAGAGTATCAAACAGGCTCTCATTAAAGGAACTACGTACCAGTCCATTGACAGCGCCAGAGGCTCACGGGCGAGTATACGAGGAAGGTCCCGGACCGGGTCAGGAATTAGCGAGTCGTCACTTCGTAGGCCTTCAGTTATGCTAGAAGTTCCCAAGACTTCGCGGGCACCCTCACCAGTGTAGGAAAGAGGCGAGCCCGCCTTGCGAAACGTAAATGTATAAAGCACGATCAAGGCCTTTTCTAGCATAGGAAAATTGAGTCACTGGAATTTGAAATTAGCTCTTAGATATAGGTTACTGTCATGGGAATTCTTGGAATTATTTCTTACAACCTTTAGCAAATATTTGTAAACTTGCGCTATAGGGTACCTCCTCCTCTAACCCAACGTTAACAAGAACTTCTCACTTAGGACAAAATTTCAGTATGGAAAATAGCCACCTTTATTAGTTATTATGACCATCGCCAGTGCGTGATCTTTCACGAGTCTTTGGTCCAGAATAAAATAAGGTTTTAGGTTTGGTTTTTACTGACTTTTACACTTTGTCGAATCAGTGAAGGAGAATTTGCATTTTAGTCACCACAATTATCCCTTAGGACTTTCTTGCTGGACAAGACATCTTTGTAAATATTATTTTTACTTAACTGTTGAAACCACAGGTAATGTTTTTAGTAAGTCCAAGAACCTTTTCACGTATATTTATTTTTAACCTAGTTAGTGTCATCTAAAACTCAAGCGATGCCATAGCTTCATTGTATTTTATACATTCTTTGTGAACATCCATGCACGGTTAGTTACACATGCGCTGCTACGAC
>NC_133208.1:25324424-25384424 GCF_958299795.1 Porites lutea
ATAATATCAAAATAAAATCAAGATAGTTATAAAGATATTTGACCAACACTTACCACGCCAACTTCCGAGTAATAAAGTCTTGCAGCTCAATCAGACGTCCTAGAAAGAAATGGATTATTTGCGTTAATTATGCAAGAGATCCTGACACGGTCGATGATATAATGGGTGTTTTTACTCTATCTTGCCTTCGGTTTACACAATGCTTTATCTTCCTTTGTATCTCTCTGTATTTTTTCCTGATAATTTGCTCTGAAGGTTAATGACCTGGGCCGAGTTGTTCAAAGCTGGGTTAAGATAACCCAGGGTTAGTGCGAGATTTGAATTCAGATTTGAAAGCTTAAGAAGCATTTCAGTTTTAATGATTGGAAGCTCTCAAAATAACAGAAAATTATCCGAGAAAATGCTTCTGAAAACAAGAAAAAGAAACCCGGTTTAAATTTAATCCCGGGTTAAGCGCTAATCGGCCTTCGAACAACTGGGCCCAGTCTAGATTAGAATAATCCAGTTTCGAGCTCGCTATGACCGCTGAATCAAAGACGTGAAAACGCATTTGTACAGGCTTAGCCTCCATCTGAAGTAATATATCCACAAAATCCAGCGAGAAAAAAAAACCTATTTATTACTCTGTCTATTGTGTATATTCAAATTTCAAACGCTTACTTGCCGGAATTTTTGAATATTTTACTTTCTGTCGAGGCTAACTCCGTACGAATGTGTCGTTAATGTTTGTATTCAGCGGTAATTCGAAACTGGACTATTGCTAGATGTGGACACTGGCCACGTTTTTGTACTGTGTGTCGATTTGTGTCCAAAGATCGTACACATTTATTTGCGATTATATGAAAGTATGAAATGTGTAATACTCTGCTGCATTTAATTGGATATTTGCTAAACGAAGTGTATTTTTTTTACAGTAAGCAGATAAAGAAATATACAAGGAATATAATTAATAAATACACCCCGCAAAGAAACACCCAAAACAACTAAAAAGCCATTCTAGATGGGTGACCGTCGTTTATCATAGTTATTAAAAATATACAAAGTCAGGAAAGAGGCCTGGAACTAATTAGTCAGATAGATTGGAAATTATTTGCATAATATCCATAGTTGTTGACTGAAGGAAAAGACACATTTAAAACTGCTTTGCTCACCGCTGATGCCTTGAACAAACACTTTAATACCTGCAACAGACGAATCAGCGTTAATTTTCAAAACGACCCTGCAGTGGCCCATTATCGTATCTCGTTGCTACGTAACCCGGTACATGCTAACAGAGGAGCATACTGTCTGCGCATGTTTTCGTAGTTCACTCGTTTTTGGACTAGTGCGGTATTGCACACTCGTAAATTTTACTGTGTATAGTAATTCCACTGACAAGAATAAGAGGGTATAGTAATGAAAAGGATTTTATAACAATCGTATTTATTGCGTAAAGTCTTGTCCATAGTGTCAGTCAAAGGGGAACTCATGCTAATCTTACGTCTTTGTACTGTTCTTGCTTAACCACCGAAAATAAAATCTGTCCGCGAAAGGGAAGCACATTTGGGTGCGGTTACACTAAACATTTTCCCCACAGCTCTCACTGAGGAATCAGCTTAGGTTGAGCTGACTCTGGGGCTTACCCACTGTCATATTTGCGGTCAAACACTGATGCCTAAGGCCCCGTGTAAACGGACGCAGCATTGTTGGATGTTACATGTCGCGTCCGTTTGACTTTGTTGCATGTTGTTGGATGTTGTTACGTGTTGTTGCGCAAAGTTTGAAACCGGTCACACTTTTCAGCCAACAACTCCCAACATTTCTTTTGTTCCGTGATCGCCGAAGCGTAGCGCAACAATGTTGGATCCGTTTGCACAGCTCTTCCAACATTGTTGAGGCCACGCACACTCATTACGCATGGTTTACAAAGAGTTATGGGTTGTATCCTTCCCATGATGCACCGCAGGTCCCAACATTGTTGGGAGTTGTTGCATCCGTTTGCACACCACTGCCAACATGCACGCAATTCAACAACTCCCAGCATTTTTAGGGAAACAATGTTGGGAGTTGTTGCGTCCGTTTGCACGTAGCCTAAGGGAAGGAAAACATTCGACCACCGTACTTTCGTTGTAGCCTCAGAAACATGTAACAGAAGCAACAGAAGTATATAACCCGAAGCGTATATTGATGCTTAAATCAAGTTTGCTTTGGGCATTTGCAACTGTGCAATCAGGGAAGCTATTGTTTGGCGATTACTCAAGCAAAGCATTTTTGTAGTGAGTTAAGTTCCATATGCCCAAATGCCCAAATGCCCAATTGTCAATGACCAATTGCTTAAGCAATCCATATTGAATTAGGTAGAACTCGGTTCGTTTTTTAATGGAAACCAATCAAAATTTACTTCCTGTTATGGAGTTATTGAGCTTGCACGTGATAACGTGACTACCACGTCAAAGCACGTGTCGCTATAGAGCTTCAGACAACCAAAAAACAGTTCTTTTGACTTGAGCACATCCACTTTACCTCCTAAGTTTCGGGACTCAAAGAAAAAAAACAAACAAATATATAGCCGCTCTACTTTCCCTTTCAAAGGCGTGTAGGAAGTTTAAGATACTACAACGGCGACGGAGACGAAAGCGTCATTCAAAAGGTAACTTTGCATTCTTTCCTAAATCGTTCACTTCATCAAATGTTGACTAGTGTCACTACTGAGTCTCCTGGAATTGAATTCCTGGTAATGGATTTAGTTTAGCCAAGCCTATACGCGGAACTCCTTTTATGTTCTAAGCCATTCACTAGGATCAATATACTTTAATGCAGTATATATGTGGCTCAGTCAATCATCAGACGTGCCCACCCCTCCCCTCTGACCACAGAAGCATTTGTGTTATTCTTCATTAGTTCAGTGAGTGATCACACCTGGAATTGACTAGGCCAGGTAGATAGAAAACTAGAAATGCAAAAAAATCTTGTTACTTCCGAATCATGAACATTGGTATAAGCTAAGTCAAGTTATTCTATAAGAACAGACATAGGACCTAAATAGCTTATCAATAGTATTTTTTTCTTCCGGAAATAGGCCATCATCCTCGGAGACCCAGGGGCAGATAGTGGGGGCGAGGGAAAGTCTAAACGGGTGGAAAAAATGGCGGGAAGAAAAGTAAAGAACGGAATGCTTCTGTCCGTTTTTACTTTTCTTGGCGCCATTTTTTTCCCGCCCGTTTAGACTTTCCCTAGTCCCCAGTATCTGCCCCTGGGTCTCCGAGGATGATAGGCCATTTGCTCGATGACGTCTTTTTACTACTAAGACCAGAACTCATTTCGTTCTTTCTTTTTTATTTAAATTTGGTAATCAAAGAGAGGTTTAAATAACAAAAGCCCTAATTTGCACGAGAAAGCAAAACCCTGAAGGATTTGGTAGTAGTAGTAATATGACGTCATCGTGCAAATGGCCTCCTGTCAAAAAATAGTCTTTGTAGACTGTGCTATACAGAAACTGTAAGTTCTCATCCATGAACCATCTCCAAGTTCGGAAAGAAAAAAAAAGTCGTTCTCGTTTATATCAATTCACGTCGCAGTGAAGATATATAGACGGATTTCCAAACAATCTTGAGGATCGCATCGATAGCCCAATCGTCCAAAGCCTTTCGAGATGATCGAGGCCACCCGGATGATTACAACGCGAATAGGAATGAATATAGGGTTGTCTGACTATAATATATTTGAGGCAATAAATTGATGTCTTTATTGGTGGCTACTAGGTAAAAAAACAATATAGGCTATTTGCACAATGACGTCACTTTAATTTACTACTGGGAACAGAATTCTTCAGGATTTTGCTTTCTTGTGAAAACTAGGGCTTTTGTTGTTTTAAACCTCGCTGGGATTACCAGATTATTTGAAAATATGAAAAGAAAATGACAAAAAAGATCTTGGTCGAAGTAACAGGTGATACCATTGGGCAAATGGCCCATTGTCTGAGGTTATCATTTCTTACCGTCATTCTTGTTTGTTAAAATATTGTTCTGAGCTGCAAAGATAAAATATTTGAATAAAATGAAAATAATTAAATTCATATTAAGTCCAGGGTATCAGTCATAAAAAGTAAACTGAACTATCTGGCTGGATTTAGTGTGGTATAATCAAAAAGAAGGTCGTATGTTGGTAGTTTGAAGGAGACAGTTCTTTTCTTTTAACAAATGTCCCTTATACATTCTCCAGACCGCTCGAGACAGGTAGCTTGTACTGTACTGTCTGTACTTGTTTTCAATTTTGATAAACAGGGAGCTATATGCATCAGAATAAAACAATGCTGAGCTCTTTTTGCAAATTGTAATGCTACCGGGGATTAAATCAAATTTTTAGTTCGATTTGTTTTAGAAAATTGATCAGTGTACTATACGTGTACAATCACTGAATTTCGTGTCCATTGAAACTTATAAATTTGTCTAACATTCGCTCAAAATTGAGTAAATATCAAAGCCTAGCTTGACATGGTTTTGGATAATATTCATTGTGTTCTGGGATTTCTTATTGTCTCAAGCCTAACATGCAGCTGGCGTGAATTTACCGGGTCTTTACCGCATTTCGCTGCCCTTCGAAATCTTCCGAACTATACACTGAGATCAGCAGGGACAACTTTTTTTATCATACAAACGAGAATCAAAGGTAAATTTTGTTGTAGATGGTGCATGATGGCTTGTAATTAATGGTTTATAATTCACTACTTTCACATAGACCACAATGCACCTTGTTTACCCCCCAAAATTTTGCATAACCACTGTTAGGCAATTTCTCCTGGTTACAGTCGTCGCAAGAGAAATTCAAGACAAGGTGCATTATAATCTATGTGAAAATGGCGAATATTCATGTTAGGCAAATGGTTAGCCAAAAAATAATAATCTAGTAAATTTATATTCTCCTTACCAACCAGCAACTGCAATATCTGGTTTTCCGCTGTAAGAGAAAACAAGAGGTCCAGTCGCTATTTTCAACCTTTTTGTTGAATCAAAGACACGTTTTTATATATCGATTATATAGCGAACTTTTAATAAAATCCGCCACCCCGCATTCTTTGCAAATTGAGACCTGACATTTCTGAGGGTTTGAGCTGGTTTTTTTTTTTTTTGAACTTGGCAGGTTTATGTTAAATTCAGGATGACGGATCAATCTGTGTGAGATACTGGTTTGTTTTATTGAAAAGTGCAATTTGCTTGACATCGGTAAACAGGTGTAAACGGGGTGAATTCTATCGTAACACATTCCCTAAATACTGTATATTTACTGGCCGTGCCCCTGACCAACGATCAAGGGCAGGGAGTGAAAAAAGGCTTGCATGGTGCTATTATGTAGAACTTTTCTGGTTACCTACAAAAAATCATCTGAGTTCATATTCCTATTACCATTTAGTAAATTTAATATATAGATTTAGCTAGGGCTAAAAGCGAAGCTCCAATTAATAAATTTATAATTTCAATCAAACAATAAACTTTTAATCCAGAATTTTGAGGGAAAGGCAAAGTTATTTTAGAGTAAAACATCTTACATCGAATTGATAACCTTATATGTACACCCAAAAAATAGCAAACATCTTCGATCACATTCAAGATCACAGTAGATTAGGCCTCGAAAACAAATTCTTGGAAAACAAATCACGCCGAATATTTTTTCGTTCGACAGGTTTACTTTAAAAATTCTTGCCAACAAATCTGGGGGTGTTTAAACCAACCTTTTACAATTTTTATACATCACATTTGAGGTGAAAAAGTACTATTTATCATACAGACCTCGGACAGAATGCGGTATTTCACAATTTTTCAAGACAAATTGCACTAAGTCAATATTCAGGACGATCAATCGTGGGCTTTAAGCGAAACCGTTCAAAAATTTCCAAAATAACCCATACGGCCAGCTGGTTCTCGTTTCTATAGTGCGACCTGTCAGTGTGGTCGAGTGTTTGAATGAGCTTTAATAGAGTTACGCTTCAACATAATAGCGAATTTATTATTATTATTTTTGTTATTTAATGGTTTCAGTTATAACGATGTGTAATCTTATAAAGCGTTTGTATGGAAAACCAGTAAATCGTGACTGGGTGGAAAAAGTTGTTTTTCCCATACAAATCCTTCTAATTTTCGACGGCCGTTGGATTCGCTACTTTTGAATTGTACGGCTGAAAATTTACCGGTTACCTATCTTAAATATGCTCTTTCAGTTCGTGCTAACACCATTTTCCAAAAGCCAACTGTTTTGGGGTTTATAGAAAGTTGATCACGTGATCAACTAATGCAAAAGGCCTAGTCCTACATAAAGTTAGGTTTCATTCCGCTATCCATGAGCAGCAGATCGCCTTTTGTTGGTATGTGGAAAGTCCTTTAAATGCCGTTTTAGGCAGTAATTCATTTCCTTCTTCTTTGCTGAGATGATCTACCACAGCTGATCTGCACGTGCTTAAACATTGGCTTCTTTGAAAATTTCAGTTTCACTTGTTTCCGGTGCCAAGACTAACAAAAAAGCTGCGATAATTACGCTCTGGCGAGATTAATAGGGAAATTACGTTAAAAGATCGCGGAAAAGGGTTAGGGTCAACTCTTATAGATGTATGACTTCGAAACACAGTTAATCATAGCATACACTTAAACTGTTCATAGTTAGGCCGATCGGCGTGGTTTTGTAAGTGGTAAGCTAAGGGAGAGGTATTAGAATCAGAAAAGCGCGGTTTTGATTGGGGGCTGTGAATTTATGCTTTTAAGTAGAAACACTTTTCGATGACACTTCAAATAAAATGGCAACGACCGTTAGCGAAAGGGAAACAGTTTAACGCTAACCTTTGAAACTGCATGTTGCTAAGCGTACGAAACGTCAAGATAGTATAACAAGAAGTCGCCTGAAGGCGTTTACACGAGATGTTTCTGTTTAACTGACGTATATAGTAAAGGTGAGTATACACTTGGGTATTTGCCCATAGCTATATAAGCCCATCATTTTGTTCTTGGTTCTTGCCAATTCAAAATGGAGGTTTACTATCACATGAATATTATAAACAGAGAAAGCGCACAAACGTAAGTTCGTGTTTGCTTACCCGTGCTCTTGCGGCTTCCGGTTTCCTCTCGTTTACATGGAAAAGCTTGATTATAAATTAATGAAATAAAGAAATTAGTGATCAATTAAAGAAAAATGCCTGGATCAGCAAGAAAATCTTTTCCTTTTAATGCCTGTTTAATTAACAGTCTGTCTGGTTTATTGATCCTGTTAAGATTCAGATTCAGATTTTTTTGCTCTATTTTAAGGGGGTATTGCAAAAAGTTATAAAAAGCAAGAAAGAATAAAACAACAAATTATATAAATCATCAAATGCCGTGAAATACACGCTGTGACCAAAGGAGCTTAGGTTTCGGGTTGATCACTGCCACGTGCAACTAACTGGCGTATACATTTACATTACTAAAGTACTGAAGATAGGTATATTTTTCAACTGGGTAAATGCCTAAACAATCTACCAAGAAATAGGATGAATAACGGGAAATGCTGCAATACCTCAATTCATCACGGCAACCACGAAAAGCAAGAGAATGATCAAAGATGCTTTTGAATAGTTCATCTTAGCTCCTTTGGCAAAAATTTCTGTTGAGAGACGTAAATGATGTTGTTATATAGCTGGAAATTTTTTCCTAATAGCGGGCAATGTCATCGGGTTACTTATGACATCTAACAATGAAACTGTTTCCGCCAAAATATTTGAGCAATGTATGATCAGAGGGTAACCGTACACTGTTACAGGCGAATGTTGACCGACGAACGCCGTTACAGCGAGGTTAATAGTTTACAGTATAGTGGAGTTAGTCATCCTGTCAAAACCCTCCATTGACTAATTAATGATAAACTAACAGGAAGCACTTCAGTGTTCACAGAGAAAAGACACTCCGGAAAATAGTAATGAAAACTTCAATATATACTTTCTCTTTTAGATATGACTTTGTCGACACCGCCGACTGTAGTTGCAACTAAAATAAGTAAAGGAACAGTGCGAAAATGAATAAAATAACGAGTGCTGAATGACATAAACAGGTAAAAAGTCTATTGCAAAAATTCCACGGCAAGTAAATTTACACAAAGAAAAAAGTGGCATAATTGAAATAATGTTAAATCAGTTAGACCAATCGGTGTAAATGTTCTGGTAGAGACCAATATATTCAGGAAAATAAGAGAGGGGAAGGACTTTGCACGAGCTTAGAATTCTCACTAAACGTTCACAAACACTTTTAAGAAAACGATGGATAGCCCTAACCCAAACAAAACTAACCATGAACTAACTCTGAAACAATAGAGTTTCGGGCCAACAAGAACCTATCAAATTAGAGGTTCAAAAGAGGTTCTGGCCAACAGTTTTAAACCCGTTTTAGCACTGCTCACAAGTAAAATTTTGCTGTTTTCAAGAAGACACTTTCTAACAGTCTATCCTTTTAACAAACTCACCGAGAAGTTAGTGAGGCGTTAAGAAATATTGCCGACCCAAATAGTACCAGGCGTGAACCAAACAAGGCTGACAGGCTAGGATAAACTAAGCAATGTATCTTCCTCTTTAACTTTACAAAAAACAAAGCATTACGTATTTGGTTAGGTGGCATGCAGTGGCGACTCGCCATTGGCTGCTAGTCGTATCGAGTTGCGCATTTCTACCGTGTGAATGAATAACGTTCTAATTGATTTTCTGTGTCGTGCCGTGAAGATAATTTTGTCTTCTATCAAAAAATCATACTTTGTTCCCATTTTATTTTAATTGGTCCATACTTTTATAATATCTGTCCGTATATCGCGTTATGGAGGCACTTAGGAAGTTTGAAGAGCGCTTAAGAGGCTAGAGTTACCCGTGTTTTTACGCAAAAAATGGACTATTTCTTTTATTTACTATTATTGAAAGTATACAATGTTGTTTATTCGTCAAGCAAGTGTTAGCAAAAGTATTTCATCCTCGTTAAAAAAATCAATTTATTGTCCCATAAGAGGACAAAAAAATAACAGGTGGTTTAACCAAGAGTATAAACTCGTTCAATATATGGGGTATCAAATTCAAGGTCATTAAACAATTGTGAAACAATGCCAATTGCTATGAAATATTTCATATTTCCCAGCAAATTTTCCTCTAGATTTCTTTTTTCAGTTTGCTACGTAGCTGATCTCGCATAATTTTTTTGCCAACTGAAAACAAAAGTACAAATTCTATCAGTTTCAAATGATATAGAGGATATTACATGGCCGCGCGGGGATACGAATTTTATCTTCGAGTGCTGAAAGTATCTCTCACGAGTGAGCGAAGCAAACTTTCAGCACGAAGCCAAGCGAAAAAAAGACGCGCGTGATCTGGGCAAGGAAGGAAGTGGTTTGACTAAAACAATTTTTCTTTTCAATTAGTATATGTTCTACAATTCAGCTAATTTGGTAACTTTAACTTTTGAACCTTTAATAGGATGAGTAAGTAGGCAATGCGCTATAGAACAATTAAATATCGCCCCGCGATTTTTAAAAGGTGTAGAAACTTTATCCAGATTTTTTTTAAAATATCTAGCCGGATTTTTGAAAAGGTTCCCTCCAATAAGCCTTCTTCCGTTAGACATTCTTTCGGCCAAAAACTATTAACTTCCAAAGCAACATAATAATATATTAAAGCATGTTTTCATGCAAAGGTATTAATAAAAGTATGTTTTGAGTAAAACGTTAAATTTGGGGGAAAAAAAATAGTTGAAAAAGTGAATAGTCTAAGAGTCCGCCATGTTGGATGACGCCACTGGTCCCCGCCAGCAGTATCATTTACAAATTTATCCCATAGTAATTACAGACAACATAACAGTCTATCTATTAGGGTAGAAAATTTTCAAAATATCGTAACATAACGAAAACGCTAGGTACGGGTTTCAACCACCCCCCCCCCCCCACTCCGCCCTTGTACAAACGGTGGGGCAAGAGTTTGCATGTATGTCCAAGGGTTTATTTTCATGGGATGACATGTACTCTTGGCTATTGGCTATCAGTCCCCTTAAATTCCTAAATGTTTAAGTGGTGAAAGAGACAAGCAGCCATTGAACCAAAGACGAACGGTACATAATTAATTGTGTGATTAACGATCTCAACAATTTTTCACAATTTCTGGTCTGTCAGGAACTTTAAGTTTGAATTTTTCAATAATTCCTGCAAGATGAGATCACCAATTTAAAGCAAAACATCGTTTTGCCAAATGTAGGAAAAATGCTTTTAATCAAAGAGCTTTAAGAAATATGCTATAAAAAAGTCGGATTCACAATCATTACATTATCTTTTTTGGAAAAGACCCTCGAAGGCTTTAGAAAAAGATTCCTAGAACATTTTTTCCAAATTGTTTTTGTCCCTATTCTTCGTCATCTATAAGACGCCTCTCAGGAGCTAAGAGACCATTTTTTTTAGCTGATTTCACTCACAATATCCCCCTAAAAACGGTTAATAGTTTATAGTATAGTGAAGTTAGTCATCCTGTCAAAACCCTCCATTGACTAATTAATGATAAACTAACAAGAAGCAATTCATTGTTCACAGAGAAAAGACACTCCGGCAACAGTAATGAAAACTTCAATACTTTCTTTTTTAGATATGACTTTGTCGACACCGCCGACTGTAGTTGCAACTAAAATAAGTAAAGGAACAATGCGAAAATGAATAAAATAACGAGTGCTGAATGACATAAACAGGTAAAAAGTCTATTGCAAAAATTCCACGGCAAGTAAATTTACACAAAGAAAAAAGTGGCATAATTGAAATAATGTTAAATCAGTTAGACCAATCGGTGTAAATGTTCTGGTAGAGACCAATATATTCAGGAAAATAAGAGAGGGGAAGGACTTTGCACGAGCTTAGAATTCTCACTAAACGTTCACAAACACTTTTAAGAAAACGATGGATAGCCCTAACCTAAACAAAACTAACAATGAACTAATTCTGAAACAATAGAGTTTCGGGCCAACAAGAACCTATCAAATTAGAGGTTCAAAAGAGGTTCTGGCCAATATTTTAAACCCGTTTTAGCACTGCTCACAAGTAAAATTTTGCTGTTTTCAAGAAGACACTTTCTAACAGTCTATCCTTTTAACAAACTCACCGAGAAGTTAGTGAGGCGTTAAGAAATATTGCCGACCCAAGTAGTACAAGGCGTGAACCAAACAAGGCTGACAGGCTAGGATAAACTAAACAATGTATCTTCCTCTTTAACTTTATAAAAAAACAAAGCATTACGTACTTGGTTAGGTGGTATGAAATGGCGACTCGCCATTGGCTGCTGGTCGTATCGAGTTGCGCATTTCTACCATGTGAATGAATAACGTTCTAATTGAAGAGAATTCTGTCATCTATAAAAATTCATACTTTGTTCCCACTTTGTTTTAATTGGTCCATACTTTTATAGTATCTGTCCGTATATCGCGTTATGGAGGCACTTAGGAAGTTTGAACAGCACTCAAGAGGCTAGAGTTACCCGTGTTTTTACGCAAAAAATGGACTATTCCTTTTATTTACTATTGTCGAAAGTTTACAATGCTGTTTATTTGTCAAGCAAGTGTTAGCAAAAGTATTTTATCTTCTGTAAAAAAAAAATTCATTTATTGTCCCATAAGAGGACAAAAAAATAACAGGTGGCTTAACCAAGGGTATAAACTCGATCAATACAGGGGGTATCAAATTCAAGCTCATTAAACATTTTTGAAACAATGCCAATTGCCATGAAATATTTCATACTTCCCAGCCAATTTTCCTCTAGATTTCTACTTTTTAGTTTGCTATGTAGCTGATCTCGCATAATTTTTTTGCCAACTGAAAACAAAAGTACAAATTCTATCAGTTTCAAATGATAAGGCTTTCTTTAGCGAGACTTAAATTATTTTAAACCTGCTAAAAGAACAGTTGCACAACGGAGCGATTCTTAAGAAGTCACCAGAACGCAGAAGCAATTAGAGGCCAGAGAAAAGTATAAGTCAATACATACTTTATCTGGTTGCATGGCGACTTTTATTTGCTATAAGGAGTGAAAAGTTCTGCATTTCCAACAAGTTGAAAAAACTTGATAAGGCTAAGGAAACTAAGAAGCGGTAATGAGGCACATTCCCCGCTGGCAAATTCATTTACAGCCAAATAGGATATCATTGGCCGCGCGTTTTGCAAATTTCGAAGGAATTTGTGGGTTTCTGTTCCTCAGTCCATTCATCTGAGAAGGGTAGAGGTAATGAAAATCACAACACAAAGCGCTCGTCCAGTTTTGACTGCTTGCGATTTCTATAAGACACGCGGAAAAAGAAAGGAACTAAAAATGACTCAAATATGGGAGAGGAACATTCATACCGTTGAAAAATCAGAAGAATGTTCGAAACAAACCAGTGGCGAATTATTTGACCAGTATTCTGCAGAATGCAACGTCAATTAACCTGAGATTTAAACTGAGTAATAAAACTGAGGAATAGGCTAAAATTTTCTGGAAATCGTCAAAAAACTAACTAATACCTGAGAAGTAAAAGAAGAAGAAGAAGAAGAACAACAACAACAACAAGAGGAGGAGAAAGACAAAAACATTACATATCTGGTTAGGTGACTTAAAATTATCAGTGGTTTGCCCAGCCTTAGCTATTGGTCGTATGCAGTCGCGCATTTCTGCTTTGTGACCATGAATAACGCTGAGTCTCATACTTTGTTCAGTTGGCAATAACATCAACTTGAAACTGCACGACAACGTTCCCTAATTGCAAAGTTAAGGATATTTATCCGTGACCTTAATTTAAAAAAAAGCAAAGTAATAAATAATAAAACAGCATAAATTTTTACCCTCTTCAAATAATGGTTGACCTATTCATGTTATTGGAACAATGGATATTTATTTCAGGTTTAAAAAAATATCTCTAAAGATTCTTCTGGACGTCTTATCCGTTTTGAATTTTGCCTCTATTGCCCATGAGAATGTTACGCAGACACACTTGATTATAAGTTTTACAAAAGCCTTTCTCCTTTGGGCAACCATATCTTCTAGAAGACCATGGCAGAGTCTATTGATTCTGAGGAGAGCGTAACTTGTCATGCGGACAAAATAATTCTCTCCAAGTTTAAACTACGTTAAATTAACGAGTTCTGAAGACAAGAATGAACTCAAGAAGCAACAAATTTTCTTTATAAAATAGCGCCAAGGCAATTTGCAAAACTGGACGATAAATGCAAACTAAAAAAGTTTTGCATGGCTCCTTCAAGTAAGTCACTTGAATGGACTTGATGATAGAAAAGATTCTTAGACAAAAATGAGAAAGAGGATATTTGAAATTATTGGACTTATTACAACAAAAAGCTGCTTATAACTACTTAAAAAAAGACCTTCTTATGTTAATTTTTTAAGATGCACGCTTGGTACCCGCTTTGATGTCTCCCATCCCACTCTAATTTTTAATACGTGTTTTTTCTTTTCAAAGAAGAACTTTGTGCCGCTAAAAAGACAATAAAGTGACTCTAATAAAGTCTCTAGACCCCCAAAATGGTATTTTCTAGGATCCTAATTTTTAAAAAAGGATATACAACCTCGTCAGGAGAACTCCTGACCTCGTACGTAACATGCTATATGTCGAGTAGTCTTGTTACCGGCACAGGTAATTTCCAAATTCTTGCCTGATTTTGCAAAATCAGATTATTCCCGAGAAGCGTTCAATTCAAGAGTTTAAGCCCTAAACCTACTTAGCCAAGGTAAAAGTGCGCAAGAAAGAACGAGATGCGCGAGGGGAACACGAGACGGGAGGGCAGCTCCCTCCTCCTCGCGTGTCTCTCCCGCATGTCTCCCTGAGATCCTTTCTGTGGGATAGGCTTTTACTCGTCACAATATTCTCTCATTCTTTACGCTTATTTAAGTTGGTGGTATTAAATTTCTCGCAAATTTATGCAATTGCTATCTTGACCTTGAAATTGTCAATGTCTTGGTATTCTTTACGGTTTATTGATAGTTTTCAGTGCCACTCTATAAAAACTGAAGGCATTTAATAGAAAAGTTAAGAATCTTGAGAAATAGAAAACGATAAAGATCTTCGTCCAAATCGACCGCTAGGTCTGTGCGGTTTTTCTTGATTTTACCCAAATCGGGTCGGCACGAAAACTTTGACGTTCAAAAGTGGTCTCTTCAGTCTCTTTCAACCTAGAAAACGACTATCGAACTGAAAATTTGTAAAAAGCAGCTCTTACACTTCATAAAAGTGAGAACTCAAAAAATTGATAATTCTTACTTTGAAATTTTAAGTCACATACTCGGCTATAACCTACTCTCGCGTAATTAAGAAAACGTGTGAGAAAACCTTTCACCTTGTCGCTGTGGGTAAAAGAGTTAAACCTAGCGAAGAGTTTACCATGCATCTCGTTACGCTAGCTGTTTAGGTAACCTTATCTGTCTTGTAACGTTACGGTCTATGCCCTAACCGCCTAGGGATGATCGGATGCTGCTAATACTCGTTATGATAATTTGCACTTCCCTTTAAAGGTCAAACCAAGTTAATGTATTTTCTACTCGCACTGGGCAGTAAAATGAGTTGTTGAGTACTTTGACAAACACCAGATCAGGTCATATTTAGTTTGTTGATTCAGATTAAAAGCCAAGGGAGTGGTCATGCGCAGAGGAGTTATTTGTGACCTTGATTGTTGATTGTAGTTAAATTTTACGGTTGATACCACGCATTTCCTTTGTTTTTATGCTGTAAACTAATCGAGCAAACCGTCATTCGATCAACGTATAAGTAAAATTTTATAATTCATGAAAGCAGAACGAACATGAAAATTGGCATTTGCTTCTAATATATCTGCCCTTGCAACTACGACGCAACATTTTTCCTCATTGGACAGAACTGTAACTATGTACGATGGCAACCGGTTTACCTTGCTTATATAATATTCACTCAGTATTAGTGACCTTAGCTTAAGATACACCGGTTCTGCCTACGGCTACTGGCAGGCGACTAGTCAAGCAACTGGAGTCACAACACTCAAAATTGTATCAAGAATTTGTTCCTGAAAATCACTCCATTAGCCGCAGTGATCAGACATTTTCTTTGTTTTCAGCTAACACAACCCTGTAGCAATATACGTGACCGACTGGAAGCCTAAGGGTGGGAGTGTTGGCATATCCCAAAGTTCAAGATCGCTAGGAAGATGGTTTCTAACTATTCACCAAATAGCCTCAGAGCTCTTAGAAAGGTGTGTGGCTCTAACAGAAAGTCGGACCAGGTATTAAACAAAGCAACGTGAAAGCAAGGAAGGTGCCGGGAAATAAGAGAGCGAAGCGTTATTAAGAAGACGTCAGTAAGCTAGTTGATTGTTTTTCCTCTGGTTTAATGGGTAACCCTTTCGTCCAAGAAATGGAGTCTCTTGTTAACTTTGCCACTTGCGTAGTGCTGACTTAAAATGTTGCAGAGGATCTTGTTAGCAGTAACGAGAAAGGTCGAGAACAGAAGAAAAATTTTGTACACTAATACTGTAAATCTTTCGGATCACGGTTCCAAGCTTGAACGTAAAGACATTTAGTACCATGTCCAAGAAAAGTGTATGTTAAGGCTGCAGAAGACAAGGTTATTACTGGATAGCGCTGACAATGACCTCTTTGGGCGGCTACATATTTCTGCTAACACCCTACAAATCAATTTGAAAGAAGCTTTGTGCCATGAGTTGTCCCCAATTCCACGCGCACTCGCATACCAAGATGACCACTTGTGAAAAACTTATAAGAGTATTCTATTAACCACAATTGAGAAAGAGGTCAACGTCGTTGGACAATAAGTAACTTACCATTTTTTAGCGATTTCATTAAGCAAAGAATTAGGAAGTAAATGGTGATCCAGGCTCCAGCCGCGTTTTCATGCTGGACCGAAAGGTGCGTGAGATAAAAACCCCGTTTACTCCTAACCTATACCACAAATCGACCTTACAAATTATTAGGCAATAACCATCAGGAGGTCTTGTTCTACCAAAATCCGATATCAAACCTTTAATGACCTGTGGGTTGAACGAAACGACAATTTTCTGACCGCATCTACTGGACTATATCGCATGACGTTTTGATAGGTCAAGTTCATGGTCGATTCTAAAGTTAACAGAGGCGACTCGTGCGATCGGCTATATTCGCTTCGCTTGCCACCCCTTGAATAACTGCTCTGCGCCCTGTGGCCATGCCAAGCAATAAAGAGGAGAAAATGCAGATCTCTAAGCTGAAAAAGTCTTACGAATTCGACGATCTTTTAGCCATGGTCGGCGGTTTCGGTCGATATAACTTTCTGCTGTATTCATTTTTGTGTGTGATGACAGTACCCATCGGCTTGCAGCAGCTTGTACAGGTGTTTTACGGCGCAACTCCTAAGTATTCCTGCGTTTCTTTTTCACACACACTGGGAAACAACACATGCACAGTTCTTAAGGCTGGAACATGTTGTGAAAAATGCACTGAGTACAATTTTAGCGGCCGTTTGACTAGTGCCGTGACAGAGGTAAGAGTTACTTTACTTTATATCAGTTTCTTTCCACGAGAGGTGTAAACTGTTAAGCTTTAAGCTTGTAGTAGAAACTGAAGTTAAAATATGACTCGCGTGAACGAAGAAAAACTTCGTAAAGAAATTTACATGTAACCCTAACACAAATCTGTCAGTTTCATATGTCCTCGTCTAGCAACCTTTAACACCGACTGACTCTCCGGATTAATTGCACTGATTACGTAAGTTTCGCTGGCTCGCTTTGCCAAGATCGCTGAACGTTTATTAAACTAAATAAAATCTTAAACTATGGCAAGCCAAATGTAGCAATATTCCATTTGTTTAATTTTATATGTAGTCTTGTATTATGTATTCAACTACGCGTTTAATATTCAACTAACGCGTTATTCAATATTCAACTTTCCATTCAGCATTCAACTATTTATTTTATATTCACTTCTTCATTCACCCATTCAATTATCTATTCAACAATTTCTTACTTCAATTTCTTATTTCAAACTACTTATTCAACATTCAACTATAATTTTTAAAACATTCAACTATTCATGCAAGATTCAACTTTAATTCAAGATTCAACTATTCGTTTCAGTTCATTAACTCTTTTGAGCCCTCTATGGAGGGGGGCATGGGGGTTCACGGTATTGCGGTATTAAGTTTTTGTTTCAAGCGGTATGTCGGTATTTTTGATTTTGATGTGCGGTATAGCGGTATCATCTAGCCCTGCGGTATACGGGTTTGCATCATTTTGGTTAGCGGTATTCGCAAAAGAAGATCCTTCACGGTATTGCGGTACCATTTATTTGCTCTCTCCTGTCTAATACAGATCAATACAATGTGTACCCTGGGTGCCAGAGACTTTTCTAGCGCGGTTTCTGTCGTCTCCTTTTTTCTACGCGAAGCTGGTTCGTGACGCGCGCGTCGGTCTCGTTCCGAAGATTTTCGGAAAAGCCAGCGAATCGATCTTTTCAACCTATATGTATCAGGCTCTGTATCAGGCTGTACAAAATATCGAGTTTCAAGTGATACATATATATATATGTTCAAATTTACAAGCTGTATTTGTCTCTCTGTAAGCTATATATACGCAATTTTCAACCCATTTACAACACAGTGCAGCATATACTCAGTGATACAACCTATATTTTAGTTTTTAACACTTTTGTCACGCTTGCCGTTCCATAGCCCTCACTACTTCTGGTAAGCGACGCATTGCTTGTTAAAAACATGGCGGCGGCGGCTAGAATGCCGGATACGGAAATAGAAGCTTATGAAGATGATACAAGGCTCCATTCCGATGTGTTGGAGTCTGACCTTCCAAGGTTTCAGTTGACTCGGTTCTTCAAAGAACTGACCAGATCTCCCAGAGATTGTGGAGCAGCATATTGTTGTCGATCAAATGGTGTGTTTGCTTCGCATACGTACTCCGAGAGAGTAGTTCGAATTTAATGTTAACGCTTATGACAAAGAAACCTTAGATAATCTCTCATCAGCGTTCAGTTATGTTTTGTCAGCCCTGAAAAGAATGTTTCTCGCAGGCTTAAAAGTCGTAAACCAGGTTTTCGACATATCTGCAGAACTACTTGAAGACCTTCTGGCTTAATGATTTAAGCTGATTTACTTGCGCCAGAATTGCGCAGATGTTGGGAGTATCTCGTTGGACTATATCAATAACGATCTAAGATTATGGCTTAGAAGGTTTTAGGTTGTTTAGTAATCTGTCTGATGACGAGTTAGCTAGACGACGTAGTGCGAGATTATGTACGTGACAATGATCAACAACTCCCCTATCAACTCTGATCCTTAATGGCCAACGTTCACCATCCCTGTTGACAGCATCCAAAAACAGGTCAACCACTGTCTCTGACAGGTTAAATATATTATATGCCTCGTGAACTCATCGATACAACCATGAATGACGAGCTTCCAGCGAATTAAAGAATGGTGCCTATCCAAGTGCCATAATGAATTGGGCCATGGGACCTGGTACTGATACCCTTTCTGAGACAAGAATTCCCCACCTCAAAGCCCTGTTTTGTGGGTCCAATCGAGCTAAACATTCCCTTACTCTTCTTCTTTACACTCTCAATCCCAGGGATCTTAAATATCCCGTTATGTACACTTGTCTACTTGTTGCTCCATGTTCACGAAACCTTACCAAAGGTTTCTTTGTCATAGGCGTTAACATTCTAACCGCTGTCTCGGAGTTTTTGAAGCAAACGCACCGTTTGATAGAAAACAACAATATGCTGCTGCACAATCTCTGGGAGATCTGGTCAGTTCTTTGTAGAACTTAGCCAACTGGAACCTTGGAAGGTCAGACGCCAACACATCGAAGTGGAGCCTTGTGTCATCTTCATAAGCTTCTATTTCCGTAGCCGGCATTCTAACCGCCGCCGCCATCTTTTTGACAAGCACTGAAATGCGTCACTGACCAGAAGTAGTGAGAGCTCAAAAGAGTTAATGAACTGAAACGAATAGTTGAATGTTGAAATAAAGTTGAAAGTTGAATGAATAGTTGAATGTTTTAAAAATTAAAGTTAAATTTTGAATTACTAGTTGAAATTGTTGAATAGATAATTGCATGGGTGAATGAAGAATTGAATATAAAATGAATAGATGAATGTTGAATGGAAAGTTGAATTTTGAATAGCGCGTTGAATGTCGAATATAAGTTGAATATTAAACGCATAGTTGAATACGTAATACAAAACTACATATAAAATTAAACGAATTGAATATTGCTACATTTGGCTTGCCATACTCTAAGTCACTATTGACTCAGAGGCCATGAGGGCGAGAGGAATAATTGTTTTAGTAAAATCCAACTAGTTGGTCAAAAATATCGAGACAAAACAACTTTAGCTAGCAAAACGCGATTCAGCCGCTATTGTTTTGGTTTTCAAAGCCGGCGCCTTTCGCTACTGGTATATAGGCTGTAACATATAGCCTAGTAGTAGCTCAACCATTAAGAATGCAGCATTGATAAGAGACCGCTAGTTGGATTTTGCTAATGATGCTTAGTTTCCCCTGTACCGGGATAAAGTCGCCTCCCGGCGAAGCGCGCCCGCCCGGGCAGCTCATGTTGGCTCGTGTTATCAGTACATTAGTCTGGAAGCAAGCAAGCAAGCAAGCAAGCAAGACTTTTCGCTTCCAGAATATCATCAGCTAGTAGGCGAAGGGAGGCTAAGTATTTCGCTTTCCGACGCCCACAATAAAAACGGTCATCGATCACGCAAAAATGCGAGACACTTTAGCCTACAGTGCACCTGCAAACGGGCGCAATTCTCCCAACATTGTTGGGAACTCCAAAGAAGGTAAATAAGGGCCTGTTTACATGGAGGTGGGGGACCCCAGATAGGTGAAGTAACATATGGCGGGTCAAACCTTCTATCATGTAAACGTGATCAAATTAAAATGAAAGATTATGTGGACAGGAGGGTTACCCACCAAAGCGGGTTACCTCACCTACTTGGGGTCCCCCACCTCCGTGTAAACAGGCCCTAAAGACGGCTAGAATCGAATCGTACCATAATGAAGTGGGATTTTCTTGAGTTAACTGAAGAAGTAGGAGTGAGGAAAGTATGTAAAAATTCGTCTATAAACCAAAATTTCTCACCTCCGCCACTTCCTCCAAAACGTTTCACTTTAAACCCTTGTTGTGTGACACTAGGCTAACATGACTCACCTACTTAGCACTGTTTTCAAAATACAACGCACCCGGAATTAGTGAGATAAAAAGGTCAACGTTTCACTGTTCAACTTCTTGTATATTTTTCAAAAATGGTGACAAACAAAAGCAAATACAACGCTGTAAATAACTTCTAAAAGCGAAAAGATGTAATTTGTAATAGAATTAAATGTGGTCGATCTAAGCTGATCTTGCTTGAATTCATAAAAACAAATAAAGTATGCAGAACACATTGCTGATATGACATCTACATATCCGATTATCTTAGAACGGAAATTTTCCTTTATGAAAAAATCGCCAACGTTTCATTTGCGAACGAGGGTCACAAAATAGACACCAGCTCCCGGGCGAGAAAACCTGAACACTTGAGATCGAGGCAAAATGTGCCATGCCGGTCCAAGATGGTGTCCAAACCGTGAAATCGCATGGCATACGGAACAGTTACTACATCATGTACGGTACACAAATAGCAAGCGTTCTCCTTCGTCGAACGCAAATATACATTAACTTGCTGTGTTTTTCTTTCTTTCTATTTCCCCCTCGCTTTCAGTGGGACTTAGTATGCGATAGGAAGCACTTGAAAGCGATGACCCAGACCGTATTCATGGGCGGGCTGTTGGTTGGTTCGGTAGCCTTCAGTGCTTTGTCTGATCATGTTGGTCGCAAGATCGTGGCTTTCCTCAGTATCTTTTTCCTGGTAAGTATAACCGGGCGCAAGAAAGAATTATAAATGATGCTGACGTAGCTTCAGAAAACAGCCCGCGAAATGACGTCAGAGAAACGAGCGCTGAAATTCCATACTGATGACGCGTCACAACCCAGATCTGGCTAGTGCTTCTGATTGGCTGAAGCAAATTTCCTAAGCGGCGCGACCAATCAGAAGCGCTACCCAGGTCTGGGTAGTGATACGTCATCAGTTTGGAATTTCTGCGCTTGTTTCTTTCGCGGGAAAACCAGTGGTGGCGTTGCGAAATGTCAGCTGTTTTCTCAGGGTATTGCTAACGTAGCAGGAGCCTTTTAACCAGATATATCACGGTTACTATGACTTGCTCGTTTCTATTAGTTATTAAAATTAGCTTCAAACACTGCTAACAATGCTCTGCCTACAGTCACCATGATCTCATTTTAGCAGCTAAAGCTAAATGAAAAGGCGGTCGCAACAACTCCTAACATTGCTGGTCCCTGGCAATGTTAAAAGTTGTTGCGTCCGTTTGTACATAGGATTCTAAAAGGTTGACTGGTCTCAAACTTTGCGTAACAAATCCCAACAACACGTAAAAACATGCAACAGGGCGTGCAAACGGACGTAACCTGTAACATCCAACAATGTTGGAAGTTGTTTGCCAACATAAAGTTGCGTCCGTTTGCACCGGCCTTAAGGCCGTATTTGGCTAATTCGTTATAGGTCCCATAGCTTCTAGTTGCCAGTCATTTTTGCTAAAAGTTCTTCTAGCTTTTTTCTCGTAAATTAAGTACTTTTTCAAAATAAAGTTGGAGAAAGTATTTTATACAACGTCTTTTACAAATATTGTTTTTGTTATTCACACTTATAACGAGTAAAACAATAGAATCTGTTGTTTCAAGAACCAATGTGCTTCTGGTCGGCACATTAACATCAGTAGCTGACGTCAGTTAGGAAGCAAATTTTAGCAAATTTTATTTTTCTTTCAAATTGTATATTGTGCCAGATCCCCGTATATTTCAGAAAAATGGCTAATAGGCCAGTTGGATTTATTTGAATAGACCTTATTCAAGATGCCCGCCATCTTTGGTCGCGCTCTACGATCGATGGCATAACAGCTATGTCACGTGGTATTTCAGGGTTGCAAACCAGTGATAAAATTGCCAATACGAGTAATCGCGGTCGAGTTTGTTTATTCTATCGAAACGAGACGACGATTTCATAATCATTCAAAACGGACCTATCGAGTTTTCGCAAGATTAACGTCATTACTGTTTGACATGAGGACATCTACGGTCGCTACTGCATAGAAAAAAGTAACAATGATCACTTCCACCCACATTTTGACATTATCGTTTTTAAGATGAAAAGGTCTTCATTTTCTGTTGTCTAGAATAAACAAACTCAACCGCGATTTCTTCCATTGGCAATTTTTTTCACTTGTTTGCCCCCTGAGAGACCACGTGACGTTGCTTTTATCCCATCAGTCCTTGGGCATGAGCAAAGATGGCATGTCGTTAATACGGTCTATTAACGCTAGAGTCCAATGCTGAGGGGTATAAAAGAAACGAAATCTCTTTGAGATTCAGGGATGAATAATTCATTTCTTTTGTTTTATACCCCTAAGCATCGAAGCCGGCAGCATCATTTTTCTTGTTTACATCCTTGTGTTGGAGTGAATAGAGAAAAGTGTGAC
This sequence comes from Porites lutea, assembly GCF_958299795.1. Lineage (NCBI taxonomy): Eukaryota > Metazoa > Cnidaria > Anthozoa > Scleractinia > Poritidae > Porites > Porites lutea. The sequence continues at coordinate 25,346,981 of NC_133208.1, forward strand.
CTCACGTTACCTTGGTAACAAACTTTCTGGATCACAACAATATCAAGAAACGACGACGGCAACGGCAACGAGAACGGAAAAAAAGCAAAAGTTTAAGATTAGCAAAACAATAACTTTGCACTTGCATTACGTTTTTTTGTACATCTGCAACATGAAACTTCCTAATTTCTCGCGCCCGCTTTATGGAGTAGGTGAACACAACAAAAAGATTTCTTCATTTTTCTAATCTAAGATTCTGTCCTTTCGGATTCAACCCCAGAAAATGTCGTCAACATTTTACAAATTAAATGGAATCAAATAAGATCGTCGCTGAAGTTTGAAACAGTGTAAATCACTTTTTAAGTGACGCTCTCTGTTTGTTATCATCCAGAAATTCTGCTACCATGGCAACGTGACATAACGACTTCTCCTCTCTGTTGCAGTCGTTTTTGTGCGTGGAGAAACTCCGAGACTAACTAATTAAGGATCCCAGTCAGGGATCTTTAGATTCCAAGACAGGGACAAGGGTTTTCTCATTACTAAGTATTGCGTGCAGGCGAACCAGCGTTATTCTGGCGGGAAAACGCAATAACCATCGTCATCCTACTAGTTACAGGCTTTGACGAGAGTGTCATAGTGAAGGAAACAAGTTATAAAATGTTAAATATTTGTGCAAAAAGGGGAAATGAAGATTTCGGGAGTGTCTATTTTTATGAGAATATGCACGAAAAAAGTCAAATGTCATCCTCGTCCTTGAATGTAAAGGTGTCTACTGTCTACTATAGCGGAGCACCATGAGTAAGAAAATTTGGTTATCCACCCGAAAATTTGATAGTGACTTGTAGTCACGTGACCGTACGCCCGTCCGCCCGCACCAAACTGATATCAATGTAAAATACATGTTACCCAATCAACAAAGTTGACGAATTTCGTTGGAAGAACAATATGATATACCGGAGGAGGGAGCAGTGAAAAAAAAAAGCGATCAGCAATACAAGCAACAAATTTTTTTGTGACCACATACGACGTTTTCTCCATAAGACGTGGAACTCGTAAGTTTCACGTTACAACAACAACGGCAAAGAAATGTACAAAAAAGTGTGCAACACGTGCAAAGAATGTCTTTTTTTGGCCAGTTACACCTTTTTTTTTGCCGTTCTCGTTGCCGTCGCCGTTTAGCATTATACAATTTTGTCTTTGGTTTGGGCAAATTATAAGTATATCAACGAGAGCTTCGCTTTTAACCTTGGCTAAATCTATATAATATTACCCCAGGGTGCTGGTGCCACAGTCTCCGCTGTCGCAGACTGTCTTTCCTTGTTCACATTGTTTCGTTTCGTGGCTGGAGCTGGTACAGCTGGCTGCCTTCTCTCTCGGTTCGTCTACTGCATGGAGATTACACAGATCAACAATCGTACAGCAGCGGGAATGGTTAACAACATCTTTGTTAGTGTTGGCTTTGTAGTGCTGTCGCTTTTGGCTTATCTAATTCGAGACTGGAGGTATCTTATGCTCACTGTGTCTCTACCTGGACTGCCACTGCTTCTCTGTTGGTGGTAAGGAAATTTTACTTTAAACCTTCTTTCTTTACTAACCTGCAGTCTGCATAGCTGTCTCTCGTCGATTTCTGCTATTTCGAGAAAGGTTGTCGGAAAAAATGCGCCGGCGACAATCCCGAAAGGTAACATGGGTTATGTTCAATACACTGTTCCGGAGATTGTAGCTGTCGAACCTGTTTTTGTTGCTTTCCTCTAGCACTCACAAACAAACGTCCATGGCCTCTCGTGCCAATCTTTCCAATTTTTTTGAAGAACAGTGAACTCAAAACTACCCACAATACCTTTTGGGATTGTTGCGTGCACTTTTTCGGACAACCTTTCTCGAAATAGCTGTATACCCAAGGCTCTCTCGATTAGGTTGATTGTATAGCCCCACTGGAAATCCAAGACATTCTTGGATACTGGATTCCAGTCTTTGTCAGTGGAACTTGGATTCTGGATTCCAATCGTTAGTGGGATTCCGGAATCCTTGAGATGTATTCCGGATTCCAAAGCCCAGGATTCCGGCTTCCACTAGCAAACTTTTCACGCATTCTGGAATCCGGATTCCCTTACATGCGGCGAAATACTGCCGTCTCTTCTCGTTCCTTTGAGGAGAGACAGCTGCATTCGCAGGCTAATATAATAGCCCCCGTGCGTCTGTTTCAAAACGAGGGTAGATGCTCAGCCTTTGATATGGAAATCATTTTTCATTCTCATGCAAATAAAACTCATTTTCACAAGAAAGGTTGTGCACCTAGCCTCATTTTGAAAGTGAGGGTTTTTGGACCTCGGAAGTGGCCTATTGTTTTGTCGAGGCCCAGGAATAAAATCAGCATAATGATAATAGAACTGAGTGGAGTCCAATTCAGTCTGTAATCATACGAGTGCGATTTGTTTAATCACGAGTACGATTACAAAACGAATTGGAGGATATGAAGTTCTGTTACCAATTAATCATAACTATAACAAAATGTATTATATTTCAGGCTTTTTTTTAATTAAAACACAAGAAATTGCGAGTGTTTTTTTGCTAGCAGTGAAAAAAAGCCATTTAAGCGCGCGCGTGCGATGGCGGGTACTGTCCGATTACAGGCATCACGCGTACTGTCCTATAACACTGTCCTATTAGTGCTGAAATCAGGACAGTTGATAGCCAATCAGATTTGAGAATTTTGTTATAGTTATTGTTAAAGATAAAACAGTGTCGAAATAGTGTATAGTATAATGAATGTACCAAAAGATTAAACTTTGTTTTAAAGCTTAAAGGGGCTGTGTCACGACCAACTAGTTTTATTTTGTTAATGCAGCCATCTAGGCGTCCTAAATTGCAAAGGAACTTAACGTTGCCGAAGAAATTACTTGCAAAGGACAAATCACTCCTTCAAGTTAAACAAATATATCCTCTAAGCATTGCACTGTTTGAATTTTGATAAATTTCACTTGTGATACAGCTCCTTTATGGAGGCATCAAATAACAGGCTTAATGTTCTGTTAACTTATTTCCGAGGATCATTCCAGAATCCCCTCGTTGGTTAATCGCTAAGAATCGTCTGGACGAAGCGCATGAGCTGCTAATGAAGTATGCAAGGAAAAATCGAGTAAACGTAGACTCCGAACATCTCCATCACGCCATACAAGAGTTTAAGAAAGAAGAAGACAAGAATCGGAATCAGTTTAGGAAAACTTATGGAATTCTTGACATGTTCAGAACACCAAAGCTTAGAAAAAGAACCGTCATTTGTGGATTCAACTGGTAAGTCCACCAGGGGGGTACTCCTGGCAATTCTTGGTGGGGGTGTACCGCGGAGCTCTTTCAAATCCTGACCTTATTTCAGACCAAAAAATGTCATTTTTCACACCCGTTTTCAGACCAGTGGAACGTGCCGATAACTTTTGGGGCCCGAAAAGCTGTTGTATGTTTGCCGTGCTTGCATTCAAGATCAAAGTTTCATTAAATTGCAATTAATTAGCGAGGCAAAACTAACCGATTTGTAAGCTAGGAACTGTGCTACTATTTAACAGGTTTTGATTTCAAAATTTGCCTTTGGAGCCGAAAAGTTACCTGGCCTTTCGAGAAACGGGCCCTTGGCCTCTTAGAAATTACTTCATCATAACTTAGATTAAGACGCCAACACTTCGAATTCGCGTATTTCTTTCTTTCTTATTCATTTGAAATTGAAATGATAAATACTTTCGCAAAAAGAAAGCGGCGCAAAAAACCATACTCTTTTGGGCGGTCCGTATCTTTCTGGCTTATATTCAACAATTCGTCAAGCCCGAATGGGCTATTGGGATATTCACTCAGAGCCCATGCGGGCGAGAGGAAGAATTGTTTTAGTAAAATCCAACTAGATGGTCAAAAATATCGAGACAAAACAACATTAGTTAGCAAAACACGATTCAGCCGCCATTGTTTTGGTTTTCAAAGCCGTCGCTTTTCGCTACTGGTGGGCTACAACCTAGTAGCTCAACCAATCAGAACGCAGCATTGACAATAGACCACTAGCTGGATTTTACCAAAAGGGAGTATCCCCCGGGGTGAGTCCGTAGAATTGAATCTCTAAGCATATAGGCAATTCAGCGAACAAATCAAAAGGCCCAATCTTTCCATGTCAAACATTACGTAATTGTACCTGGCTACTGGTTAGCAATTGCGCGTTGGATAGATAGTAAACCTGAAACCGCCCTCGTTTAATACTGCGGTTTTTAGGTTATTAGGTTATTTGATTTTCACCCTTCCACCCACTCTTAAAGTCGAATACAGGTCGCGCATCGTAGAGCAGATCTGAAGAAATATCCACAACTAAACGCAACTATTCATATTGCTTTCTTCTTGCAGGTTTGCGAATGGATTGGTGTACTTTGGAATAAGCTTAAATGTGGGAAACTTAGCAGGCGACATGTACCTCAATTTCTTTTTCTTGAGCATTGTGGAAATTCCTGGAGCATTGCTACTCTGGTTTTTACTAAAACGGTGGGGCTGATTTTATATTCAAACCAACAATCGATCAATAATTCTGGGGTGAATATGCCGTAAATACTCGAATTTATGCCCGGGGTGCTTGTTATGAGTCGAGAAGGGGTGCTGCTCTATAATTGAAGGGTAGCGGTTATGGTTGGTTTTTCAAATTTCTTAAAATGGTATGGACTTGATTTCTAGTAGATATAAACTGAAACAGTAAACTAGAAGTTATTATCTGTAAGGGAAAACACAAATATGTGTGTTAATGTCCCTTCGAAAGTTCTTCTTCCTCCTACTAGTGCTCTAGTTTTTTACCATATATTTGGTGATTTTATTTTCCAGGGGGAGGGTTGGGGGACGTGCATTTAAGGAGTCACTAAATCATAATAGCTTCTATGGGGAAAGAGAACGCTAACTGGAGCATTTAAGGTTAAAACCTCCATTACAATGATGATAGAAACTGTTCATATCGCCAGGGTTGTTAAGGGAACATACATCTTTTTTTACTACAGCGAATGTGATCACTTTCAAAGTAATTTCAGGCTGTTAAGGTTTCCCAATGTTGTTCTTGGTTTCCTTAATAACTTACAATGTTTGCTTAATTGTTAATAAGAATTTATCAATGGCACTTAAAATAACCTATAGTAATTTACGTTTCACACGACAATATTATTTTCTGACCTGTAAGTCAACCTTCCTTGTAAGTTCCTGTCAATGAAAAAAATGCCGGGCTCATCTGAATTAGACTTAACCGATGGTACGCTTATTTTTATCACCCTTGGAACCAGCCTCATCCATTATCCGTTCTTCTCACGTTTTTACTTGGCACATTTGTTATTACTTTGAGTGTTCACTGGTTGCAGTGTTCGCCAGTATGTGTTTACTCAGTGAACGGCGAGATGAATGCGAACAATAACTCAGTTTACTGTTTTTTTTTCTCTAGATATGGTCGCCGTATACCATACGCTTCCTTCATGATCTTTGGAGGACTGGCAGGAACGCTAGTATCAGCCGTTCCATCGCATGAAGGTAAATAAAGGCCTGCGCACGCGCCGTCTCACTTCCGGATTCAGCGAAAACTAAATTCAGTCAGTTGACGCACGAAATATCGCCCATACCGCTAGCCCTTGCATTTGCTGTCACGAGGTAGAGGCCAATTTTGCCCTAATACGTCAAAGGTTGTTTTCCTCGTTAAATGTATATCAAAACGTTGAGTTGGCTTAGAGTTGTACCCCCGGGGGGAGGGGGGGTACTCCTTTATATCGCCTATACGGAGGTGTGCCGCTGGACAGGGCATGGTTTTCGTCTTCTCTGTCCTAAACAGGTGATATAATTTCGCACGAGTCTGTCCTAAACAGGGTAGATAATTTCGCTCAAGTCTGTTCTAGTAATAAAATTGAGGGAGTTGTCCTAAACAGGGTATTAAAATTGAGGATGTCTTCCTAAACAGGGTCAGGGTTTCAAACCCTCAGCGGCTCACCCATACCCAAATATTGGTCGAGTACCCCCCCCCCCCGGGAGTTGTGCAAAAGTACTTAAAACGCACGTCAAAGGTATTATAGCTTTGCCATGCTTTTCTGCCTTTTTCAGACCAACTTTTTGGGATAATATAATATATAGATTTAGCCAGGGCTAAAAGCGAAGCTCCAAATTTATAATTTAAATCAAACAATAAACTTTTAATCCACAAATCATTTAACTTAAGGGCACATTCATGTGACTTTTGAGGGAAAGGCTAAGTTATTTTAGAGTGAAACATCTTACATCAAATTGATAACCTTATATGTACACCCAAAAAATAGCAAACATCTTCGATCACATTCAGGATCACAGTAGATTAGGCGTCGAAAACAAATTCTTGGAAAACAAATCACGCCAAATTTTTTTGCCTTCGACAGGTTTACTTTACAAATTCTTGCCAACAAATCTGGGGGTGTTTAAACCAACCTTTTATAATTTTTATACACCACATTTGAGGTGAAGCAGTACTATTTATCATACAGAGCTCGGACAGAATGCGGTATTTCACAATTTTTCAAAACAAATTGCACTCAGTCAATATTCAGGACGAGCCAAACCATTCAAAAATTTCAGAAAATTTCCAAAATCACCCATACGGCCAGCTGGTTCTCGTTTCTATTAGTGCGAGCTGTCAGTGTGGTCGAGTGTTTGAATGAACTTTAACAGAGTTACGCTTCAACATAATAGCGAATTTATTATTATTATTTTTGTTATTTTATGGTTTCAGTTATAACGATGTGTAATCTTATAAAGCGTTTGATACGCGCGACATTTTTGAGTACTCCTGCGAGCGATGGTCATGAACGATGAAAACAAACGGCACGGACAAGAGTGACAAGCGATTAAAGTTGCAAGAGAGACTACTAAAAATAAAAAAAAGAGGTATAATTCGGTGAAACATTTACAGAGACAACAATTTTCATTCACGAAGAAAAGTATTAAAGTGTCTCTAAAAATCCTGAGTCTTTAAGCGTAAAGCTTAAGTTTATGTTTTAGCCGGCTTCCCAGCGTGGTGTTTACTGTTTTCGAAGGTGAACTCCTCGAAGCAAGAAAATCGCTCAAAGTTTTCTTTCTCCAGCCAAATTTATAACTAAATATCCTTCGGAACGTTTTCTTTCTATTTGTGGTGAGCAAATATATCTGAAGGCTTTTTAAAGTTCTGTAAGCTTATATCAAACCTGATACTAGGTCAGATCATTGACTCAAATCCTGCAAACGTGCATAAACTTGCCGGATAAACTATCAGCGTGAACTGTGCAAGACTTCATGAAACACAAACATCAAATAAAATAATTACTTAGGCTTACCATTCGAGATTCAGTTCCTGAAAGCTATCAAGGGAGGCCACAGTTGCTTGAGACTTTTAACCCTCTTACGCATTAAGCACGGTGAAAAACGAAAACGATGCCATCCGAAATCGAATTACCGAATTTTGACAAGCGACGCATTTCTCAACCAAAAACCAGTAAACATACCAGCCATGAATAACAGAAGACTCTTGATAGCAGCTGTATTTCATTTTGTACCTCCAGAGGAAAAAGACAGTTAAAAACATCACAAGTTGACACAAAACTCTGTCAGCTTCAGCTGTCAAAGTAAACTACTTTCAAGATGCTGCATAATTTTTCCGCATAAACTCACCTGTCAAATTTTGACCAATCAGAGTATAAAAATTGGACGTAGAGCGTGACCAACGCGTGACCATGGAAAGATAAGGCCTTCCCCGCCTGTACTTTTAAAAAAACTGGATGAATTTTCGCTTCCGAGGTCAGTTTGAAATCAAAATCCTAATAGTGCGGGGCCATAGTGACATAAACACAACATATTTGATATGAATCCTTGGAAAAAATAAACTTGAGCCTGCGATCATTTGAAACTGGTAATTTGTCAGCGGATAACTTTAAAAAATACTCGACCTCGATGGGTCGACACTTGAGCCCGCGGTACGGTCAGGTGATACTTGTCAGCGGATGCCCTGTTTTGATAACTGTCAATTGATCACAACATTGATGTGCAACCTGTGCAATTAGTTTTCTCTTGGGCTCCCAAACTAGCTAAAAGTGTGAGAGTAAACATTGGTTTTCCTGTGGTGCGGACGGACGACAGGCGGTCGGTGTACGGTCACGTGATTACCAAATTTTCTGGGATGGGTAGATTTACTTAGCAATGGGGCTCCGCCCACGCGCGCGCTTCGCACGCGTGTGTAGCTCCGCTATTAAATGTAATATAACCAAAGGCACCACTAAACCAATCCCCGATTTTAGTTCTCCTGCTTTTTTAAGCGAATCCTCATTGTTTAAAAAAGGAGGGGGCCGGCTGCGGTTGCAGCTTGTTCCTTTTCCAGATAATTCATATCACTTCCTAGAAAGCGGCGTGCCGAAGGTCAGCTAAGGTCATTAACGTGGAAGAGGTTAGTCTAAAAAAGCTGTGACTAGTTTTGACCCTAATTGTTGGCGTGCCGTCGTGGGTTGCGCACCTCTTTACAGCAAAACCTTGTCTTCTCTCTCTGGACAGTCATTAAGTATGGTCCGATTGCACAAACTGGAAGTTTGTAAAGATTTCCATCAATAAAAAACATCGTAATTGACACAAAGCAAGCAATTACCTCACGTGTGAAGCCAACAGGGCTACATCAACCAGAATGCAGCGACATATCGGGGAATTTTTCATTGGCGCCGGCAGTAAAGTTCAAAAAAATTTGTAAGAGAATTAATGGTGTGTGTGCGATAACAAATTTTAAAAAAGCGACCACCAGCGCGTACGTTTTTCTGTTTTACGCGCTTTTTAATTCCTCTTGCTAACTACCAGCATATGGGCTTTGTAGAGGAGGGATCAGTAGAATGATTTGAAACAGAAATCTCTTCGTTACGGTTTCTACAAGTATTATCGAATTTGCTTTGAAAGTCGGCTATTTACTTTGCAAAATGGAAGCTGTTCTTTAGGTGGAATATTTCGATGAATAAGGGCCTGTTTACATGGAGGTGGGGGACCCCACGTGGGTGAGGTAACCTGCTTAGGTGGGGTAACCCGCCTGTCCATATAATCTCTCATTTTAATTTTATCACGTTTACATGATAGGTGGGGTGACCATATAAGAGATAATATGTACAGGCGGGTTAGCCCACTTAAGCGTGTTACCTCACCTACCTGGGGTCCCCCACCTCCATGTAAACAGGCCCTAGATCGGCTAACTTCACGGCTGGCATGTATCAGGATGGCTTCTGGAAATTTCCTTATGTTTGTACTGACCCTCTTAGTTCCCCTCCCCCCTACCTGTATATTGATGAACTGAGTCAGTCACTCAATGAATTAACATATTACGTTTTCTTATGGTTTCTAAGAATTACAGTTCATTGTTACGATTCTGGCTGTCATTGGCAAAGCTTGCATCTTCGCCACGTTCTTGGGGATTTATGTTTTCACTGCAGAATTATACCCGACAGTCATCAGGCAAGTAAACCATCCAACTTTGTTGCATTATAACAGGCTATTATCTGCACTTCATGAAATAAAAAATGTAGGTGTTATTTGACCGATAGCTACAACTGATAGCTCTTGCAATGACACAAAAACCTTACCTTCTTTGGTGTAGACATAACCTCAGATTTACAACATTCCTTTACAAGTAAATGAAATTTCAATAAACTTTAAAAGTGATAGGAAAATCTTATGGCCTAGTTAGCTTTCTCACGTTTTTTCGTGACGTCATATCACGCCTACCAACGTTTTTGCATGACGCCACGTCCGCCATATTGGTGTTCCAAAACAACAACAAACGGCGGCCATGTTGTTGTTCCAAGTCAATCCCGTGGGAGCTGAACCTTATCCTTTTGTAGAAACGTTCTTTTGTTTACGTTCTTTTCCAACAAATTAAACGTTGATTCTGGATAATAGCGCAACCAAATGTAAACAAAATATTTTCAAATGATGACACAGAATTTAAAAAAATAGCCATAAAAATCTTTGTGCGAGAATTGCACGCTGTTTCAATTTTATTTGTAACAAAACACAGCTTATGGAAAGTTTTGTCAGTGAGGGTTGTTTAAAAGACAAAAAATGGTTTTGTTTTCTAAATTTTAAAACAGCAGTTGAGTCGTGATATTATTGATAAGCGGGTTTTATTAATATAAATGGCACTTTTCCTTTATTGTAGGAATACTGGCATAGGTGTGGTTTCAATGATGGCTCGTGTTGGCAGTATGATAACGCCATTCATCGTTTTATTGGTTTGTATATTTAACATTATTCCTCGAGCCCGAATGGGCTCTGAGTCAGTAGCCCATGAGGCCGAAGGCCGAATGGGCTATTGACTCAGAGGCCATGAGGGCGAGAGGGGGGCTCGTAGTAGGATGTTTTTTTTTTCAGATGGATGGGCCTATGACTGGGGGGGGGGGATATAAGTAGAGGGGGAGACTTAAGCTACAGTTTAACGTATCCTGCATCGACAGGCAGTGTTTCTTTTTTCAAACAGGGAAGGCTTATTCATTTAGCGATAATTCGCAATTGTTTTTCGTTCAAGGCTGACCTTCCAAACGTGAGCAAAACTCTACCGCTGGTCATTTTTGGAATTTTTGGGATTCTTGCGGGTATTTTGGCGCTTTGGCTTCCGGAGACACTTCACAGCCCCCTGGCCCAGACAGTAGAACAGGTGGAGGCGTGGGACGAGGACTACAAGATATATTGTTGCAGAAGCCATAGGTCCGCGAAGGAAGAAATAATCATGGAAATGTCGGATAAAGAAGAGGCCAACCAATCCTTAGTGTTAACTTAAAGATATTTTTCACCATGGATCCCACTTACAGTAATGTGAACTGAGTAGTCTCGAAATGAAAATAATCTTAACTGATTCCTCGATACCTCTTCTGAAAAGGCCAGGGTGAACCTAACCGCTAATAAAAGCACTTAGCCTTTTCGTAATGGAGTAAAACGTACTCCTTGTTTCGCCATTTCTCCCCATTTTCTTAGTATTTTGGCTCCTTTGTCAGAAGAAAGCTTTTCAAATTTGGGGCTCTGGACCGTAAGAAGGTCCTGTATGTGTCACGGCATTCTGGGCGATGATCCACTGACTTAAAAGTGAACTAAAAATTAAATAAATAGTACCATATGAAAGTATTAGTGAAGAAGGATTTTCTTAGAAGTCATTTTTTCAATTGTTTAAAAATAAATCACATGGAGGTACCATAACTAACTATCTGGCTGTGTATCCTGGAATCCTCAAACTGTCAGACTGTGGGTTTTTGTCGCAAGTACACTCGAATAATATACTTCGGTTAGCGGTCAGCTATGATTTTGGGTTTTACCTCGGTGTAAGAATCTGTGAACTTTTTCTTTGTTTCGCAACTTTTGTTTTTCCAGGTTCTATTGTGTTGACTTCTTTGTCTTCTTTGTTTTACGTTACCCGTGAGCGTAACAGGTTGTTACAACGAGGATGAACCCTCTTTTGTACGAAGTTTTGTGTATGTTTTAATGAATAACAAAGCTATAATAGAATAAAATTCAATCTTGTTAAAGGGCCAGAATTAGCTTTACTATACTATGCCCTTCTCCATACTTAATTTTCTTGCTAACTATATTATGGAGATCGCGAAAACAGACCAATACTCCGCGCGTTTTTCGCAGAAGTTTCCGGACATCTCTGCACATTACTTTCTTAGAGCCTAGGACAGCTTGGGGTTTAGCAGCAACGGGTGTTTCCGGTTAATCTACGACATAAATCGTAACGTGTTAATCAAAGGACCTTCGAATTAACCTTCCTTAGACCAGCCTTTTAGGTTTATCATTGGACCTTGCGAGTCGGCCTCGAGATTTGCGCTATTAACTAAAGCGGTAAATTGTGGTGAGCATATTCATAAAATTCTTCATGTCTCTTCAGAGGGTCTCAATAGGGTGGTGGCTTTTACGGTTATCGGCTAAAATTTTGGCTCTTTTACGGCTATCGGTTAATTTTTTTCAGTTACGGTTAACGAAAAAGTTAAAAATTAACTTCTTTTGTTTCAAAAAGTTAAATATTAATTAACCTGTATTTTTTGAATAAAGGTCTTCGGATCATCTCGGGATGAAATAAGCTATTCTTTCGAAAAATTTTAACATTTTATAGATTATACTTTTTATAAAGCATTCCACTTCTAATATTATTTTACACTTAGACATGTCAATAGTCAATTTAAAAATAATCTTTGTGAAAAAGCAAAAGCAGACACGCGAACGCTCAACTCAAGGCCGGGGCGCGACATTCATTATAACAGAAATGGCCGTTTTCATACTAGAGAAGGATTATTCGTGTGAGACGGGTTATCCGTTTGATGATTCGCGTCAGATAGGTAATACGTCTTAATTTGAAAATGGAATAGTTTTAAGTTTGAATGAACAATCCGCCTGACTTTTGAAGACGGGATTATCCGTTCCAGATAGCCTGTGTACAGCCGCCCCCTCCCCTCAGAAAAACTCGGGTGTCTGTGGGGAGGACGCGACTGTACACAGGCTGGTCTCAGACGGATGATTCATTTCTAGCTCTAGTGTGAAAACGGCCAATAACAAAATTCCCGTGTCCAGTGTTTTTAATGATAGCGAAGGACTGTAGGGAACGACTGTCTGCCGTTGCCTTGTCCGTTGGCCGCATTATTCTGCGTGGCTAATGTGTTTCGGGTCACGTGGTCCGAGCGAGTTCGCCACCGAAATGCCTTGACCGAGATTGCGTGGGAAGACGCCATACGGGGACTAGGCATGGCAATGTCTACCGTAGCGTCAGAGAAAAACAGGGAAATGTTGTTTATTGGCAACGTGTTTTACAAACAGTGACATCTCTGCGTGTTGTTTCGCCAGTGTTTCGAGGGCACGACCTCCGGAAAGAAGCACACTTTCGCTATGGAAAAAATTAGTTCCCTGAGAGAGCGCTGGATGGAGCCAAGGTCTTGGTTAAGGCGCTTCGCCTAACGTGCGTACGGAGTCACACTAGCCGGGAAATAAAAAACGCAATCATAAGTGAGTTTAGTACCTTCCTTAAAAGTAGCAAATCTAGGGAACACTTTCTTTTACGGTTAACTCTTTTTTACCCTAATTACGGCTAACGGTTAAAATTTTTTAATTTTTACGACTTTACAGTGGCGGATCCAAAGGAGGGACCCGGGGGGGCCGGCCCTCCCTTATTTTTAGACCAAAATGAGGCCCGAAGGGCCGAAAAAAATTTTTTTTGGAGGTTGCTCCCCTTTATCACAGGGTCTGGATGACCCCCTCCCCCCTTACTTATCTGAAGGTCTGCATCCGCCACTGCTTTATTACAAAAAGTTTCAATTTTCAAGGAGGGGGAATGGATTGATCGGTTCTTCATATCATTTCGTGTTTCAGTTTGTAAACAGCCATCGATTGGAATGCTAACAACACTGAATCAATGGAACTAAAATCCTTTCCCAAGGCAAAGAATGCAAAAAAGTTAGTTAAATACCCCCAAAACCAAGATTTCTTATGGTCACTCTATAGAAAGTATTAAGAAGGAAGAGAAATCTCTTTATCATTTGTATCATCCAAAGTTTCTAGTTCTTGCCCGATATTAAGCGAATAACGTTCGATTGCATTTACTTTGAAAATACATATTGTTCGAGATGACTTATCACGAACAAAAAAAAATATTCACAGTTTTGATAAAAGTTATTGAAGCATATGAAATGTTTCTTCAAATGACAACTTTCCATTTTCATTAATAAGGCTATCCCTCATTGACTGACTGTGTACTCGACCTAGACTTTGGTGACCGGCTGCTGCATTAAAGCGAATGTTGAAATAGCTGATACCTCAGCAACGTCATGTAAGTAGCCACTTGATGTATGTACGAGCTCCACCTGCCAACTTCGTTGAATTGAATTTCTTGGTCCTTTAATAACTCAAGCATGTTTATGCCATGCAAGCCAGGTCTTCGGCTAGGTCTTATTTGTATAAGGCCCGTTAATCGACATTAAGGGGAAACAACTACGCAACATGTAATTGTGTTTTCGGTACAACGAATATCGTAAGGTGTAGATCAACGAACCATCCACACATATAAAATGTGTTAAACCAATGGTTTGCACTAGATTCGCCACGAAAGTTTATTGACAAAGGTATTTATTGCCTGAGAGTAACTGAACCGTGTGAATCGGCCCTGAGATATGCACTGAATGTAGAAACTTCAAACTTATGCCTTAATCTAGAGACAAAAATGATTCAAAAGTGAGCCGAAACTTAGAGCTTTATTATTATTATTAGGATTCACATCAAATTTGCAACCGGAAAAACTATAAATATTCATGGGCTTATATACAGGGAATAAGTCAGTTAGTCGTGAAGAAGCGGGTAAATCTGCATAATTATTTGCCGATGTGTTTGCACTGGGATGTAACTTTTGTTTCAAATCTGACTGCTATTCACATCTTCTATCTCCTGATTTATTCCCTGTTAAAAGGTAGGTGAGTCCAATTTGCCGCGACTAAATTTCTGGTAAATCCAGTTTTTATGTAAAAAGAACATTTATTCGTTGTAGAGCTCGGGAACAAATCTGAAAAAAACAACCGTATAATTTATTGGCCAGCAGCAGACTAGTGAGGCGAAACCACACAGAAAAATTAAAGGAATTTTTGTTCCTCAAAAAAAATTCCAGGGTTCGTGCTCGTTTTACTATGGCTGTGATCATACTACAAAGTTAAATCACGATTAAGCCATTAAATGTACAACCCAAAGATGTTCATTCTCAGATCGTGATGGATCGAGATCAACCTCTGAGACACGGCAGGGGCATTTAGTCGTGTCGGGAGAAACGGCAGGACGAAAGTTTTCAAGGATAATAATCCAAAAACCGGCGTACTTCCTCTCTCCGGCGCAGAGGCTTCCGCTAGGTATCCCAATAAAAATAACAATAATCGAAAAATAGATAGCGCGCGGGGGACGATGGGAAGAGGGGAAAAGTAGGCCTCGCTTCCTCTCTTTTTCCTTCCCATCGTCCCCCGCGCGCTTTCTTTTTTTCCCTCTCGCCAGCCTCCCTAAGGCACAAAGAGGCCTCTGAGGCAGTTTTCCAGAAACGTAAAATGATCCGAGGAGAGATGGGTACATTAGTTATCTAAATATCCATCAAAATCCCTGAGTTGCGATCAAGGGGAGGGGCCTGGACGAACGTCTATTTTCTTCCTTCCCCACCCCATCCCACCGTGCTAGCGGTCAATGAATCACCCGCGATTTAATATATTCTTCCACACGCTCGACGGTCTTTTAAGAGGTAGACTTCGCCTCAGGTAAGGGAATCCGGGAAATGTTTTGCTTGCAAATTCCGGAATCCTGGTCTTTGGAATCCGAAATACATCTCAAGGAATCCGGATCCCACTAACGATTGGAATCCGGAATCAGAGTTCCAGTGACAAAGAATCCGGAATCTATGGAATGGAATCCAGAATCCAAGACTGTATTGGATTCCCTTACATGGGGCGATACACTGTTTACAGTCCTCTTTTTTTCACTTAAGATCGTCGCGCGAGATCCAGCACTCACTGTCACTGGGAGCCATTTATTAATTGGTTTCAAAATGTACCAAGGGGGCGGGCGTCGAGGTTTACAGCGGTAAAAACTTGATAGTCATCTTTAAGTTATACTGCGCGCTTTTGATCATATTTGCATGGAAAAGGCGCGTTATAATTTTTAATTATTATTATTATTACTCGGTCAAGATGGTCTCCCGGTAGTGCTATTTCTCGAGCATCTTCCGAGAAAATAGCGAACTGTAACCAGTGTATTGAAGAGAAATGATAGGTCTTTAAACATGCTGGGCTTACTTTAAAATCTTGTTTTCAGTTTAGAAGGTCTAGAGGAAAAGCTATTTCAACACGCTATAACCAGTTGCAATAATACTTGGGACACTACATCTAATTATTATCCCACCTCCTTCCCTTGTCAAAGTTCAGTAGCAATTAAACACCGTGATAACAGCTTTGAACAGAGGGAAGGGAGGAAGCGAGTGTTGTATCTTACAGATGTGTGACCAGCAGCGATTTGAAGTAAAAAAGTCTGGCTTTTCGCCTTAGAGTATCAACAGTTTTGCAAGTGGTTGTAGCGTTTCATGATTCATATACAACTCTCTAAGTTCTTAAAACGGACCGACACCTCTACAAGATGGACACCTGGTTAAAATGGACACACAAACGTGCTTTTTCCTGACTTTCTTTACTCTTTTTAGTCGACTCTGTTTAAAGGCCGATTTAGACGGTGACGATTTTTGCTTACGACTGTCGTGCGCAACTAGCATACGTCATCACTTTCGACCATCCACCCGCGCACAACTTTCACTAATGACATCCACATATG
This sequence comes from Porites lutea, assembly GCF_958299795.1. Lineage (NCBI taxonomy): Eukaryota > Metazoa > Cnidaria > Anthozoa > Scleractinia > Poritidae > Porites > Porites lutea. The sequence continues at coordinate 25,363,304 of NC_133208.1, forward strand.
TGTCGTACGGATGTCGTGGGTCATGACGTATGTTAGTCGCCCACGACAGTCGTAAGCAAAAATCGTACCGTCTAAATCGGCCTTAGGGCGGACATCTCTCTAAGACAGACGCAAAAAGCCGGTCCTTGCCTTTCTTAACTTCTTTTTAAGGATCTAATAATTTTTTTTCCTATTTATCGAAAATGTATGCACATGTTATTTTTTTCTGACTTTATAATGTCGTCCGAGAATGTCGAATCGTCGTCATGATGTTTTTAAATGCTTTTTTTAAAAAATACTTTAAGTGGTTTTAAGTTACATTTTATCACAGTTTTTTATATTCAAATTTTTCTTTGCTAAAACACAGGATGGAAAACAAGGGCTACGAGTCGATAAAAACTGACGATAAAGACTTGGAAAACAATGGCCGGCATCCTGCTGATTCTGCAAATTTTCTTTCACTTTTGACCTGCTGGTGGATGAATGGCATATTCAGAACAGGAAACAAACGGCCATTAGAGCAGTCTGATTTCCTGCCACTTAACGAAGAAGACAAAACAAAAGTTCAAACAGAAAAACTTCAAGAGCAATGGGATAAGCATGTACGCGAATGTAGTATCACCCCTGGTAAACAGCCAAAGCTTTGGAAATGTGTTCTAAAGATTTTATCCTTTAAAGAGGTTTCATTTTTGCTAAGTTTCTGGTTTATAGAGTCAGTCTTCCGTATTACGCTTCCTCTTGCTCTTGGCCTACTACTTGCATCGATACATTCTACAGAAAGGAATCAGCCTCTTGTGGTTGGTTGCTGTTTATTTATTGGAATCGCAGGAGTATTATCCGCTACCACCCATTACGCTGGTTTTAGATGTGATCTTCTGGGCATGCGCTTGAGTAGTGCTCTCAAAGGGATTGTTTATCGCAAGGTAAAGGACCTCTAATGGATTTTTTTTGTTGTTGTATTGTTAATGTTGTTTACCTTTTTGCTGTTACAATCACCAGAATCTTAAGTTCTTTCGCGATAGAGCGGTTTTCGTTTGACCCATTGAAACTGACTACGCAAGAAAAACTGAAACAGAAAGCGAACAAGAATATAAGAACTTGATTAGTTAAGTGAACATACTCAGGCTATGTTTACACTATATCGCACTGTGCCGACACGATTTCGGTTTTCAAAGAAGTTCGCAAACCTTGATTGTGACGTTACGTCAAATCGTGCCGAGTGATGCTTAGTACACCAAAAAGGACTGAAGTAGAGAAACCTTAATTAAAATTCTCCAGTTAAGCGAACGCAAGGGAACCTAAAAAAAGAAAAGAAAGAATATCAAGAAAAATTAGGTAGAAATTAATTACAAATGCTCTGTATAACGTGAAATTCTCTTGTCATTTAAGCGAGGTTATGTTAAAAACAATATCAACGGAAAACTATCACCTTGGTATACTACGTCACACTTATTACGTTTTAAGTTTCACTCAATCTCACAGAATGCATTTATTTTTAGAAAGCTTAAATGTTTTGAACCGCTCTCATGGCAAAGAAAATGTGCTTAATATTCAGAACTGACAGCCGGGTTTGCTGACAAGATGACTTTTAATTTTTTTGCAGATTCATTTACTAACCCAGCAAAGCCTCCTGAAAGCAACAACGGGCAACCTTATTGACCTCATATCAAACGACGTCCAAAGAATCGAACTGACCACCAGATGGATTTTTTGCTCTTTCTTCTTTGCTTTAGAATTTACAGTTGTCATTGTTTTATTGCTGCACCTCATTGGCTGGCCAGCATTAATGGGAGTTCTCTTTCTAGTGCTGATGCTTCTCTGTGTCTTGATAATTTCATTTATCTGTGCTGGGATGCGCGTGGAAACTGCTGAGGCATCGGACAGGCGTCTTTTGTTAATGAATGAGCTCGTGACTGGTATACGTGCTCTAAAAACACATGCGTGGGAAGAATATTATCAAGAAAAAGTGAAGGCTGCGAGAAGGTGAGTATAAAGTTACGCTATGTTTACATTATAGCGGATTGCTTTTTGTGCCGACCCAACTGAAAAATTATCCGGTATATATAGTATGAACAGCAACGACACAGAACTGCAACAAGTCGTTCACACACGTTGAACACTGTGCCGGAGCGGTTTGCCAGGAGAGTTTGAGGGACTAAATCCCAGATCTCACTTCTGCAGATCATTTACTTCCGTTTCAGTGGGTTCCACTCTTCGCGCCTACTTATTCACTTCCGCGACGGTCCGAATAGGTGGTCATACTGCACCAAAGTATGGCACAGAACCCCTCCGCTATGTGACGTCACTCCACTTTCGAGATCGGCACGGCGCTGCTTCGATCCGTCACAGAAATCGCGCCGAAATCATCGCCGTTCTTGTGTGTAAACAAAAGCCCTGTCCAGTATGATTTTCATGGAGGCGCAAAAGTTGACCAGTATAGTGTGAACAAAGCCTTAATTCAACCTTACAGTTATTTGTTCCAAGAATCCTCTCTACTCGCCATCCCTCTCTTGCTCCGGCGGACAAGTAGGAGAGGACCCTGGGAACGAGGCTGATCACACAGAAAGCAACATGGGAACTTTTCATTGAATTATCTGGGTGGATGTTCCTTTATGTTAAATACAGTCAGAATATCCAATGCCAATGTACATATTTATTCAGACGTTGTATTCTGTATTATCACTGCTTAGCTTAACTCCTTTCATCGTTATTTGTCAATCGTTAAAGCACATCCCTTTGCTTAGAAAATCACTTGAAGCCTTTTACAACACATTCTTGACATCTAGTTTAGCTACCTTTAAGCATTACTTAGTCAATAGCAGCAGTGCCTGTTCTCCAGGCAATTAATTGTGAGGTATTTGTAATATGTGGGGTATTTTAATCCACTGGTGGGGTATTTGATTTTAATTTTCGCACTAGCTTGTATTTGCTCAAGATATGCTCTCTATAAGCTAATATTGTGCTGTTCGTATCAAAAAAACTTTGCCCACAGTATATTTCTATTTAGTATATACTGAAACAGTGGATAGTGTTTTTCGCGCGCTCTGATTGGCTACTCAATCAGTGAATATCCTGCACTATTCACTGATTCACCTCCAGTTCCTCCGAGCGAGCGAGCGTTGCCAAACTCGCGTAGGTTGCGAGCAAAATGCCTTCCCGTTTGCTGCCGTAACAAACTAAGAAATTTCACAACTAATCAAGCAAGCTATTTCCGAAATACATGAAGAAGGTGACGAATTTCGGTTTGGAAGTTTTAACAGGTAAAACTTTGTCTTTTTTACTTGAATTTATCGATAAATCCGGTGAAAAAGTTTTTTGTTTACAAATGCAAATTAAGCTTATAAGTCTTGCGTTACTTTATTTAGTTGACTTGCTCATAAATAAGCTTAAAACTAAATTTAATAATCTTTTTTACAGAATTATTTTAAATACAAAAAGAATTCACAACTCCTTTTGAAGAAACTTTCCCGCAAGAGCTAAACAAACGCCTTCAAAAGTTTTATTTGTCGCTAAGAAAAAGCGACGACCTCGGCCGTTCGGTCATCGCGCACAAAATTGTAATCGTTGGCAACAGTAAATGAGTTAAAAATCATCATTTTTGTGCTCAATTATCTCACTGTTTTAGTATATACTAAAACAATTATTCACCTCAGTGTCGATGGCTAGTATTGGATATTTACCTCGCCGCTTCGCGGCCTCGGTAAATATCCAATACTAGCCACCTCCACTTCGGTGAATAATTGTTATATATTCCAAAATATACCAAAGATTTTCTTATTATTCTGTCTTGAGCAGGCCTTTATACACTCAATAATTAATCCCAGTCAGTAAAAAATTCATCTACAACTGAGAAACCATAACCAAACTTTCTTTCTTTTACCTTCTAGAGCTGAAATATGGATTATTATGAAAAAGAGCACCCTGTTATCTATCATAGATGGTGTTTGTTTTACGGCGGCCAGTGCAGCAGCGTTCCTTTCAGTTTTAGCCATTATTTTAACAGGCCAGTTCATTTCGAGGCCCACAGCTTTTATGCTGCTTGCCTTTATGTTTGCTCTAGAAAAGATGGTGTTAAACAGGCTATCAACCTCTCTTCCTTTACTACTTGAGTTGCCTTCTACCCTCCAGAGGATCGAGCGCTTTCTTTTAATGAACGAAATTCCCTTAACACAACTCGAATACAATCGGAGTTCTTTTGGGCGAGAGAGTCGTCCTGGATTGGCGCCGTCGATGGAGTCTTTCGCAGACGATCATCGGACTGTTAAAATTGTTAGCTCTGAAAACAAGGATGAGAAAATAGATTTCACTTTATCAGTTTCTGGTCTAACGTGCAAAGTGAATAGCCTTGGTGAAAAGCTTCTTCTTCAAGATGTAAGTTTTGCTGCGACCAAAAACAGCCTCACCGTGATCACTGGTCAAGTAGGCAGTGGAAAGTCAACTCTTTTGGCCACAATCGCGGGAGAGGTAATAATAACAAGTGGTAGCGTAGTCTGTCCCGGAACTTTAGCTTATGTGCCACAATCGGCGTGGGTTTTCTCTGGGACCGTCAGAGAAAACGTCCTATTTGGTGAGCCTTACAATGAAGAGTGGTATACTAAAGTTTTAGAGGCATGTGCGCTAATCGAAGACATCAACAGATTTCCCAGTGGCGACAGTACCTTTGTCGGAGAACATGGTATCGTGTTGAGTGGAGGTCAGCTTGCCCGTGTCAATCTTGCACGCGCAGTGTACGCAGATCCAGACGTTTATCTACTGGATGATCCTTTAAGCGCCGTGGATGTTAGAGTAGGTGAACACATATTTGAACAGTGTATCTCTAAGCTTCTACGAGACAAAATTAAAGTATTGGTGACACACGAAAAGAGGTACATGGTGGCAGCTGATCAAGTTTTGGTCCTTTACAACGGGTCAGTAATAAAGAAAGGCAGTTTTAGTGAACAGTCAGATGCAGAGCAAATTCTAGATACTATCAGAGATGTATCAGTCGCCGCAAAAGAGGACAAAAAGAGTTTTGGAGAAAGAGATGAAAATGGCACGTCACAAATGCGTTTCAGAGGCGTCCGTGATGGATCTGACGAAACTTTGGAGATCTCAGAAGAAGAAAGAGCCACCGGATTAGTCTCTCCTGTTTTGTACTGGAATTACATTCGAACTGGAATAACTACATTGGGCGTGACTCTTTTGATTTTACTTTGCGTGGTGATCCAAGGTGAGTAAGCGTTTTTGTGGCGTGCGTGCATGTAAGATCATTGCATAAATTATGAAATAATCATGCACTCTTGCGACCATATAATAGCGGGGAAAGGCGTTATAAGTACTTCATATAGTATTAATTATCACGTAATGGGTATAATGGGTGTTAATGTAGAATGGGTAATCAGTCAATTTTTGATCGCTATCTTTCTGAAGGAGCGAAAATTACCATTATGAGATTCGATTCTTGTGCATGGGTGGCCTAAGTTTGCGACCAAGTATATTTGAAAACGAAATGGTGGTGAAAAAAAGGTCTTCTTTGCGACAAAGTTTTCTAAGGACTCCAATAATGCAGGACTAAGTGCTGTTTATGTTAGGGTGGGTCGATGATTCATAGTTTGCTATGTGTTGCGATTTTTTGAAGATGTGTACATACGATGAAATAGAAGAACGCTCTTATAAGTCTCTCTTGCTTGGAGATTAGATAAGAAATGAGGAGGCGATTAATTCTACACGAAACAGGATTTCCTCGCTAAACGTTTTTCACGTCCTACTTTATCGACGGTCGAGTATTCTTCAGGATATTTACTTTTTGCATCGTATTTGACGATTTGTTTCTGAATTGATTGAGTACGCGACTATGAATACATGAAAATCAAGGGCCTCGATTCGAGAGAAATTATATCATTGCCAGAGAGCAAAAACGTGATGAACATCACTCTGAACATGGCGTGTCGTTTCAATCATCGTCGAAAATAAACGGCATGCCCATCACAAGACTCATTGCATACAATGAACGTTTACAACACCCGACCAATTAGCCTCACCATCGACGTTTTGCTCATTAAAGTATTCAGTCACTTGTTCCAATGTAATCAGCACTTTCAAGCGATAGAATTCGTGGACCGATCCGTTTCGGAAAAGCTCTGCATTTCCGCATTAATCTTTCCCAAGTTTTCTTCACAAAACAACGGTCACGCTGATCACCGGCTTCCACAGTCTCTGTTAGGAACGCCTAGGGCCATGACTTTCTTTTTGGCGCGCACACACGAAAAAAAAAAAGAAAGAAAGAAAGAAAAAAAAAAAGAAACGCCTGCATTTTTAGAGTCTCTTGTTTTCTCGGTGGAGCGCCACGCCTCTAATTTGATTTTCCGAATTATTTTATTAAACTTCCTATTTGAGAATGACAGCCTTGCAAAGTCGTTCTTTCCTTTGTCAGTTACTATCCGTTTTTTATTCAGGTTCTTGGGAGTTGTTTGGGCGGGGGCAAAAGTGGACTGTTTTACTTTTTCCCTCACGGCGTGTGGTCCTGAGGAAGGGGACGATAACTCGCTGTCTCGGGAAAAAGTACAGTCATGGCTATGTTTCCCTCTGCAAAAGTGAATTGGCCGCAGTTGAGGCTATTGATTTGAGCATTTACGTCTGGGATAGGGTATATAAAAAAGTGAGTCACGTTTTTTTTTCTTTCCGCTTCTTAAGTTCTTTTGTTTACATTGTAGGTGTTATGTTATTGCCAGAAATCTGGTTATCTTTTTTGACGCGGATGTCCTGGAAAAACCAACAAGATGAAACAACACTACAGGTTTACGCCAGCCTCGTGGCCGCTTCCTTCTTTTCCGGTATAATACGCGCTAATCTTTTGTACAATGCATTACTCAGGTCAGCCAGACAACTGCACGATAAAATGGTCTCATGTCTCCTTCGGGCTCCAGTTCTATTTTTCGATACAAATCCTGCTGGACGCATACTCAATAGGTGCTCCAAAGACATCGGCCATATTGACGAACTTCTACCCAAAATGTTTTTACATGTCATCCGAAATTCGTTGGTCCTCCTTGCCTCAATATTGCTGCCTTCGTTCTTGAACTTTTGGCTGTGTCTGGTTACCATTCCATTTATAGCTGCTTGTCTCTACCTCACACGGTATTACTTGAATACATCACGAGAGCTCAAGAGACTGGAGTCAATCTGCCGCAGTCCTGTTTTCTCGCACTTCTCGGAGACCATGGCCGGTTTGAGCACGATTCGAACCCGGAAAAAGGAAAGAGATTTTATAGAGCAGTTTTACCGGTAAGTATTTTACAGCTGCTTTTACATTTCATGTTATTCGGAAACGTCACGTAATGACAGGCAATTTGCGAAAATGCAAAATTCGACAAAATGTACTGAAATACTTCAAATCGTAAAATACTGTGTCAGATAAATAATGAACATTCATATCATAATTTTTGAGTGATCATTTGTTGTTTTGTGGTGCTTTCATACTGCTGTTCTTTGCACACCGCTGTCACCGAACTAACACTCGAAACAATCACACACTGAAAGTGCCCATCACCTAAAATTTAATATTTTCTTATCTGAAACTACACCTCCATGGACCTAAAGAGCTAACAAACATGAGAAAATACTTCTTATGGCTATGAAAAAGACAAGTCTAGAAACCTTCATTCATCTTAACAAAACAGTACACTCACAGAAGTTTCAAAAAGAGTTAAAGTATTTTAAACTAGGTATGTGAAAAGGGTACCAAAGTCAGTGCAGGATCCAGACCTTGAGGTAAGCTTTGGCCTAAAAATAAGGGGGAGGGTCCCGATACCCCTGGTTCCCTGGTTCCGCCACTACCAAAGTGGTAGAATCTAAAACGTAAGGGGTTGTTTGCTTGCCCCCAGCAAGATGAGAGAGGCAAGCAAACAACTTTTGGGGGCAAAACTTATCGAAATCACAACAGTCTGGAAGGTTTAAGGTAAATGAACATTATTTCTTTGGCCAGTACAGTGCATTTCGAATTTGGATCAAAAGACACAAAATTTCTTATGTTAGGGCGGATTTTGAGAAATCAATAAAATCAACTGCCAGACCACTGGTTTTATATGCACTTTTGGGCTATGATCTGTTACGTTAATATATACATGTGTTACTATCTTTTTTTCTATTTGGTTTTATTTTCTCGCACCGGAAAATTTTTTGATCTCTAGACATCAAGACCTGCATAACCAATCGTTTTACATGGTATCAGCGTGTACTAACTGGGTTGGAGTCAGAGCTGATTGCCTGTTTACCGTATTAACAACTGCAGCAGCCTTTGGGTTTTCTTTTCTCGACCAAGATCAAGGTAAGGACAATATCGGGCATCTTACGACGGGAAATTGTTACTCCAGTTTTACGACAAGCTTTCTGCGCGGAGACAAGTGCGATGATAAAGACCTTAGCTGAATATATAGCAACGATGGAAAGCTACTAACACTTAAATGCATCCGCTTTCTATAACACGTATTACCAGTTCTGCAACTCGCAGAAAAAATCCTGTCTGAAAATTTTTGTATATACTTTACAGCTTTACTGCTTAATTCTTCATATCGTAGGAAAGCCGAATCCATTAATTGCTTTATTATTCATTCAAAATAATTCCTAGTTTAAAAACATAGCTGAAACATGCTAACCTGCATCGATGTTAAGTTCATCTTCGATACTGTACGTTTAGGTTTGTCCAGCCCCGCAAATATTCTCCAAATAGCAGATGTCGCCCTCCGAGTTGTCTTCTTGCTGTTTTTGCCATGTTTTTAGCTATTATTTCGCCTAGTTCCAGTTCTTTCTCTTGAAACGAGTGAAATGTCCCCCATTTTTTTTTTCACAACCAAAACAACTCAACCTCCTCCCCAGGTCTTCATGGTAACGGTGCCTTAACCTGTAGAGAGCTGCATTTTTGACGTTATTTCCTCGTTAAACACAAAATTCTTCCAAATTTGATCATTAGTAACGGGTTATGGTGAATTATGCGTGTGCTTTTAGCCAATCGGAATTGGGGAAATATTTTGAATGAATAATAATGATGTTTATCCAAATTCACTTGCAGCATTTACTGGTCTTGTCCTGGCGTACGCCATCAACATTGGAAAGATGTGCCAACTTGCTGTGCGCCAATTTGCAGACGTTGAGGACGCCATGACGTCTGTCGAGCGAGTCATGACTTACGCCAATCTCAAACCTGAGCCAGGATACAACATCAAAGCATTTCCGCCCGTCAACTGGCCAAACGCTGGCAACCTGAGTTTTAGTGATGTTTCTTTGAGGTATTACCCAGGTGGTCCACAAGTTTTGAAACATTTATCTTTTGATATTGGAAAGAAGCTGAAGTTAGGAATTGTTGGTCGCACCGGAGATGGAAAATCGTCAATTGTGGCAGCTCTTTTACGCATGCCTGAGGCTGACGGAGAGATATTCATCGATGGCGTCTCCATTAAAGGCATTCAACTGCAGGAGTCGCGAAAATGTGTTTCAGTGCTCAGCCAATCACCTGTCCTCTTAAGTGGAACAATAAGAAAAAATCTTGATCCTCTGCAGAAGCACAGAGATGACGAACTATGGAACGCCCTTGAAGTGGTAACAATAAAAAATTTGGTTAAAAACCTGGAAGGGCAACTTGACTACGAGCTTTTAGAGAGAGGCGAGAACCTTAGTGTAGGTGAACGCCAGTTAATCTGCTTAGCTCGCACGCTACTGCAGCAGAGTAAAATCGTCATCTTAGATGAGCCAACGGCGTCTGTCGATCCTAAGACAGAGCAAATAATCTGGACCACCGTGCACGAGAAACTGAAGAATTCCACTGTGATCACTATAGCTCACCGACTGAACACTGTCCAAGATTGTGACATAATTCTAGTATTAAAAAAAGGCCAGATCGCTGAGATGGACACCATTGATACCCTGCTTGGACAAGAAGATGGGATTTTTTACAGCATAGCCGCTTCTCAAAACTTATTACATGAATAGCCCTTTAATGAGTTTTTTTTTCATTTATCGTTCTTCAGCACTGCTTCGATTCAGCTCTTGGACATGCATTTTGAGAAGCGGTGAATAACACTAGGTTCAATTGACCACCTAATTCAATAAGGTGTGTGGGAGACCTCTTCAGTTGATCTGATGACTGGAAACAAGTGGAATGGTTCAAACCGTTTTTCACTATTGCAGGATGCTACCCCGAGTAATGGGGGTTCCCCCGTGGGCTGACTCCTGACCCCCTGAATTAGGGTGGGGGTGTGCGTCATGCTTTCTAAAGCCTTTACCCTATTTGTATAGGTAATAGCATGATTTAAAGTGATATTTGGTATTTAGTAGAATGCAACTAGTGGTCTATTATCAATGCTGGGTTCTGATTGGCTGAGCTGACTCAGAGCCCATTCGGGCTCGATGAATAATTGTTAAAAATACCACGAGTGATATTTCGCAATTATTATACGTAATTTCGCAAGCCAGTAGGCGAGTGAAATTTGAGACAATTTTGAAGTATCACAAGTGGTATTTATGCCAAATATCACGTACAAATCATGCTATTATTTGTTTATACTACTACCCACAAAAGGTTTGTAATTTTCACATGTAGGTATTTCAAATTTAGCTGAAATACCACACTGCTCTGAGCCAATCAAATTGCAGAAATTTCTCATGTAGTAGTATAATAGATCTAAATATTAACTGACTTTGCCTACCGTAATCCACTCCCGAGCTTAAAGGTTATTTTCTTAAAAATTTTACAGTCTTACTCAGTGAAGAAGTCTTTCATGGAAATAGAATAAGAGAGAAACGACACATAGGACCAGTATCCAATAGCTTTTGGTCAGATAATATAAAGATAAGGTTCAGACGTCCCATAGACGGAGTAGCTTTTTCTTATGATCTAGTGAAAAAAGCGTTCCGATTCCGCTTACGACTCCGTCGCTTACGTTCCGCCCCCTGGGGGAGGGGGGTACTCCCATACATTACCTATACGGGTATGTGCCGCCCAACGGGGTCGTGATTTTGAAGCTCCTGATTTAGAACGGGGTATCCATTTCAGAGGTGTTTTCTAGAACAGGGTATAATATTTCGAACGCACGAAAGCTCCAGTTTTGTAAGCAGCCATTTGAAATTATTCAAGGACAGACTGCTTTTAAAAATACGGTTGAATGCGTTAACAAGCAAACTGTTGTACTCTTGTTGCACCCTGTGTTTCAGCGAGCCGGGGGAGGGGCGTATTTTGGCGCGAGCCGCAAGCGCTGACTCCGCCATCTTGGCCCATTTCTAGAACGGGGTATCAGTTTTAGTGCGAATTCTGGAACGGCGTATAAAAAATTGGCCCATTTCTAGAACGGGGTATAGGGGAATTTTTTTGTAGAGCGGGGTGCCAATTTGGAGTCCCGGGCGGCACATACCTACCCAAAAAATATCCAAGTCCCCCCCCCCGGGCGTTCCGCTTATGACCTATAGTGAAAACCAGATTGTCGGAGTCGGAAGCAGAAGCAGAAGAGCCAAATCAATCACAAAGCGTGGGAACGTGCATTGTCATTGGTTTATCCTTCCGCTTCTGCTTCCGACTCCGACAATTTGGTTTTCACTAGATCCTAAGCGGAACGTAAGCGACGGAGTCGGAAGAAATGGAAACGTTCTGATTCTTCTGACTCCGATTCCGTCGCGCATATGACTCCGCTTACGACTCCGATTTTTGATTTTCACTAGGTCACTTTGCAACTTTCCAAAGTAAATATTGATAGCCTTACCGTAGGAAGCATTGACGTTGCTCCTGTCACTGTGGCAAGAAATTTAGGGACATAGTTCGATTCTAACTTGAATCTCCAGGAAGAGATCCACAAAACTTGCAAATCTGGGTTTTTCCATTTATACAATATTCGGCGTATCCGAAAGTATCTGTCCCAGGAATCTGCACGAACTTTGGTCCATGCTTTTATCATTGGTCGTATAGATTACTGCAACAGCCCTCTATTGGTTTACCCTCTGTTCACCTACTTAAACCGCAACGTTTGCAGAATGCAGCTGTTCGGGTTATATCTAACGTTTCTCGCTACAGTCACGTACCACCAGTACTATGTTCGTTACATTGGCTCCCTGTCAAATTTCGTATTGATTTCAAAATACTTGTCATGCACCTGGTTACTTGATTGGTTTGATTGCAATTAAAGAACAGCCGCGCTATAATCTCTGCTCAGCTAGCGGTCTTATCTTGAAGTATCCTAGTTTAAAACTGAAAAAGACTTTCGGGGATCGTGCTTTTTCATCTGCTGCCTGTATAGTAAGTTATGGAACAATCTGCCCTTCACATCCGTCTTGAAGACAGTTTTGAAAGTTTTAAATCTTAACTTAAAACGTTTCTTTTCTAGCTTTTGATATGTAATGTTTTTAACCTACTATGAATATACCGGTATTTAGTGTATTTATCTTTATTTAATTTTTAGCGTTGTTTACTTTTAGCCTCAATTATTATGCTCATTTTAGCTTATATTTTCTTTTAACAGTTACGCCTTGTCACGCTCTTTTGACCATATTTGTATGGAAAAGACGCGTTATAAATTTTTAATTATTATTATTATATTATTATTAATATTATCAGATAAAATTAGGAGATGTGACAATTTGATTCATTTATGGCACGGAATATTGTTCTTTTTAAGGGTCCTTAAAACATGTGAACATGTCAAAATTTGAAGTGAAATTGCTGTCTCTCCAAAATAATTATAAGAAGTACAGAATCAAAGCTGGAAAGCTGAAAGCTGCCGATCTCATTAAATAAATTGTAAAAAGAACATCCAGTTCTAAACCCTCAGGCTACAGAAATATTTCAGAACGAGAAATTATTCGTCTTTAAATCTCAATAAACAGCATTTTGCGAAAAACACAGTTGTAATTTTCCCCAGAACGTCTTCAAGAAATAATCTCCCGGATTTTTATGTCTGTAGGGACGAAATCGCGTGAGCAACTCGTAGATTCTGGCCAATTGTAGATTATGTTATTTTGTGTTTATCAATGTTAGTTTTTAAAGGTCTGCAAGGGTAACTGACATAGTCTGAATCACACAAGTTATACGTTGACGGTTTTGCTTTCTAGTGCCAGCTTAAATATCTTAGATGGGCTAACTCTTCTTCTGAAGACGTCGAATATGTAGAAAAACACATGTAGATCACATTTGACTATAAATAAAAAATGTCTAAAATGGATCGCAGTGAGAGAAATTCAAGTCCTTATATATTGGAACAAAATGCTGCTTGGATTGGTATTTGTTTTATTTTTCAACGCTTCATCTTTATCCAAGACAGGCGGTTGCTCTTTCTGATCTCAAATTTAGCGGTCAAGATGCCTCAACCGGTCTTTTAAACATTTTTATGAGAAGACAATCGTGTAGGTCAGTATATTACGGAAATAAAACGCAATCTTGGACAACAAACAGAGAGAATAGGCCAATGCAATGCTATAGTCATTTTATTTCACTCTTGCACTAAGTCTAGCTACTCCAGAAAACAAGTTTGAACAGTAGGCCAACTTGCAACGAAATGGATTATTCTTCTGTCTTACTCATGATTCTTGTGGTACCATTTATCAGCGTCTGTATGATCCTGACAAATGAATTAAGAAAATAAGTTTCATGATAACATTTTGTAACGAAGCAGATGTGAAAGGAGATGACAAAATAGGCATGCCTACAACCTTGGTTTAAAGTCTTAGGACACTTTAGAAAATTTGGCTCCAAGACACACTTTGCAAAATCAACTCGTGTTTTTTAAAAATTTGGTAATTTTGTTATAAGAGCTTATTTCTGCTGCCCCCCTCTCGCCCAAGCAATGTCGATTGTTTTAAAACAAGACTTGAACGAATAACAACAACCCTGCACCGGGGGGATGGGGAGAGGTAAGGCCCCCCCCTCCCCTGTTTCTTGGAAAATAGAAAGGCATACTTAGATAAGAGTCTCCAAGCCTCCACATTTAGTCCCACCCCTCCCCCCCGCTCAGAAACATCTTAATGCATCACTTTAGATCTCACTGTGGTTTCATTGGATTTGCTAACGTACCTCTACAGAAAACGCTCATGCAAGTTCTTGTAAGAACTTATCCGTCCATCTTGCCAGCAACGCTTTAAAATCTGAAACAAATTATTTATTTAGCTAATTTTTTTGAGCATAAGTTTATGCAATAGGAAATGCAGGTCAGCGTGGCCGAGTGATATGCGTGTCGCACTCGTAATCCGGCGAGCTCGCATTCGATACCCGCTCTGGCCATTTGCTGGATTTGTTCTCTTTCGCCCCAAGTTCAAATCCTCAGCCAACTGGTTGCCTCCTGCCAGTTATATTTGGATCTGGATTATTCTTATTTTTTTAATCTTTCCAGTGGAGTTTCTGTGAACTAGTTGGATAAGTTAGTGCACTGAGATCTCCATAATTCTTTAATAATTCAATAATTGTTTCATTGAAACGAGACAAATGTTCCGCAATTTTGTATCACTACCGAAATGTAACTCAACCTCATCCCCAGGTTTTTTCGGTTAATTTTTCAATAATCTGGCAATTTGCTGCTCGATTGACGTCATCAGTTCACACATCGCAAACTTCGTCCAAATTTGGTGGACAGTAGCTGGTTATGAAGGATTATGCGTGGAATTTTAGCCAATCAGAAATGGCGAAATATTTTGAGTGAATACTAATTAGCAATTATTCAATTCGGCTTTCGTATCATCTCAAGAATTATGGCGATCGAGGAGGGTTTTATCGGCCGAGGCGGATAACACCTCCGAGATCTTCATTATTCTTCAGATGATACGCAAGCCGAATTCGAGAATTGTTTTATCATTCATTCAAAATAATTCACCTCCGTCGATGTTAACTTCATCTCGATAGTGCTTGTTTATCGGGAAGTTTAGGAGAAAAACAACTGTTCAGGTCTGCCAATGTACTCCAAATAGCAGATGTCGTCCGTCGAGTTGTCTTCTTGCTGTTGTTGCTGTGCTTTTAGACAATAGTTCGCCGTGAAACGATTGAAATGTTTCGACATTCTGTACTCACTAACAAAACAAGTCTAACTCGTCCCTAGGTCGTCTCGGTTAACGGTTCAATAATCTGTCAATTTTTCTGCACGATTGACGTCATCAGTTCAATACCGCAAAATTCTTGCAAATTTGGTCGACAATAGCTGGTTATGATGAATTATGTGTGGGATTTTAGCCAATCAGAAACGGCCAAATATTTTGAATGAATAATAACAAAGGGTCTCATTGGGTGGTAACTTTGAAGGTTTTAGGCCCGGTTCAGACGCAGATCTTTTCATGAGGTTAACCCCATTGAGACCCTCCTAACAGGCCATATCCGAGTTGCCCCAAAATTGTGTTTCAAAGCGAGGCTAGGTGAAAAATCGTTTATATGAAAATGACTTTTTATCCTAATGCAAATAAAACTCATTTTCATAAGTACGGTCTCGCACTTAGCCTCTTTTCTAAAGTGCGAGTTTTTGTAACTCGGAAAGCCAAATCTTCTACAGATTAGCTCTTTTTAACAGCGGTCATATTGTTATGTGTAATAAGAGATGCGCACTACAAAGCCAGTGAATCACCTTAACTCATTTGACTGACACACACTGTTTTGTAATAAATATAAAGGGTTGTATTTTTGCATGCTAGCTTACGTTTAAACAAACGGCGCAGATCAGGTCCGTTAAGAAAATCATCCACTTTTTGGTCATGGTCCGTGACATCGCGTTTTTCTTCAAGTTTTAATGGCACAGCTGAAATGTAAACAAAAAATATTTGACAAGGAGAATTAAGAAAAAATTTATCTCGATTAACTATTATTATTTCATCAAGTCTTAACAAGTAAGCAAAGTAATTGACATGGAAAAAGTAGTTGGGGAGAATACAATGCATGAATAAAGAGAACATACTTGGAAATCCCCAACACTATAGTGTGTGGGTTGGCGGAATATTCCTTAATGTAACCTTTAACGACAATCCGCCTTTATCAATCGATAGCAATTATCGCTTCTGTAAACTTATTGATGTCTAATATATATTATTGGTTCAAAATATTTCTTCTCTTCTGTTTGGCTAAATTCTCCCGGCTTATTCGATTCTTCATGTTAACCAGCTCTATTTGTTGACCAAATTTGGAAGATGTTTGCCGACATAAGTCGATTCAGTAACGTCTATCGTATTTATATAAAATAAAAGGGAGACGCAGAGCCCGGTGGCCTAGCCTTTTTTGGCAGCGCTGAGCTAGCCTTGTGGTCAGTTCAAAATCAGGGACGTGAGCATCAACGCAAAGTTTAGTTATAAATGCGACCACCAAATAACTTTCGGGGTTAACTTCTGAGATGACTGAGATACCCCCGAGATGGGGAAGAGCCACTGAAAATTGAAGGAGAAAAATCAGATCAGCTAAAACACTTTTCATTTCCAAACTATAAAATAAAGTTTTTATAAACGAAGAAAAATGTAATAAATAATTCTTTACCTGAAGACGAAACCACAGCCACCACGAGAAGGAAGCAAATCAAAAAGGCACAAGAAATCTTCATCTTTACTGACTGATTTTTATTTTCTGCAATAAAAATATTATCAAGGGGATGCAATCAGTCAGGTAAAATATCAAAGGACATTCCACTAACGGCAGGTACGCATCTACGACGGCAGAGTTTGATTGTTCAAGAAAGTAAAACTGAAGGTGAATCTTGTTATCATAGGTGCATTGATCTCTGGAGATCCTTGTCTCATATATTTTTCGGTTCTAAAAGTGACGGCTAGTACACTGGCTTTGAGAAGAAAAAACAAACTTCCAGTTCCATGCATTTACATGTAGCAATACACGAAAAAAGGTGAAATTGACCGATGATAAATAATTATTGCGAACGCAAAGGAAATTAAGACAACTCCACTCTTTTCACAAGAAGATCATTCATTGTTGGTTCAAATTTCGGGTATATCACTGGTTTTTTATTGATACAACTATATGTTTGCCAAATATGTTTCAGAGAAATTGTTGGAGCATAAAGCCACTAGTCGTTCTGAATTTAGCCTTGAAATCGGTTGTTAATTTTCCAATATTTTGGGCTTTGAATCTTCCCAATTGCAATGCCTACTAATTTTGAATTTCAAGCCGATCCACAACAGTGCTATTCTTCAAAAAGTGCCTTATCTTTTTGAAAAAAATATAAATTAGGTGGAAGGGGCGCGAGGATGTGTCCGTCCGTCTCTTTTTCTTTGCTTCTTTTCGTTGCAAAATAAAAAGCATAGTAGTAAGCTGTAAGAGTATTAACCTACCTTATATTATGTGGAAATTTCTCCAAGATGCTATTAGGGTTTATGTGATTGACTTAGGGTTTATTTTTTTCGTTTTTAGAGTACAATAGGGCTTGAATATACATTAGGTTCGATCAGGATTTTAAAACCTATCCTAAATTGACTAGAATTCTTCCCGAACAATTAACTGGTGGCTCGTTAAAGACATGCCGTTTAAGAGAACATTACAGCACTTTGATTGTCTCATGAGGAGTCGTATTTGCAGCAGTTTCAGGGCTCCTTTGAATTTCTTTCTACTAAGGATTGTCCAAACTTTTTGAAATGTGTCTTTGTTAAAATTAAACGTATTGACGTCAACAATAAAATAGCCCATTGAAAATTCCATCGATTGAGTAAAAAACATATCCAGTAGTTTTTCCCTGTTAAGTTTTAAACGATTAGGAGAAAGCAAGAATTGAAAAACCTATACTGAGACCAAACAGTCACAAAAAACAGTCAGCAGACTTGCACCATGCACTTTGTTTAAACAGACGACAGGTAAAAAATGATTGAAAAGCTGTTTGGAAACGGAAAAAGCTGTGAAAAACAGCTACATAAGCTATCAAATCGATTTTCCTTCTACTTACCAAGATTAATTCACTTCAATAACTGAGTTCACCTGCTTTAAGCACTTAGATACTCGACAAAATCCAACCAAGAACTAAAATGATTCGCCGTTGTTGAACGCCTATAGTTAGTAATACAGGATAAAACAATAGCAATTAGATATGACATTGGACAGGTGACATAATCCTACAGTCGGTCTCATCGAGTTTTCAGATTCCCACCACTTAGATGAATCAAAAGCAGGTCGAGTTTCTCTGTGATCAAGTTATGATTAAAGAACCAAATCAATAAATGACTAATTAGCTATTGAAGAACTGTGTATCTGATATCCCTTATAGTATAACGAGGCCCGACTGTTTGTGAACTATCGCATCGCATTTTTTCAGTGATCAGTCCAGCTGATATTAGAATTGAATCTGATCTGAAATTTGATTCTGCTAATTATGCTTAGTTTGAGATTCCATATTGGCATCAACTTAGTACTACTGTACTGTATTTTAAACTTCATAATTTCTGCCCTGGTATTTCTTCAGACTTGCATTTGTTTCTGCTGTTGCTGTACTTTTATTAAGGTTTGAAGGTATTGAGGGCTGTTTTCAGCTTTACTTTTATTGCTGAATTCCCTTAGGGGACTGAAAAACGAATTCAAATTTTGATTTAAATTTGTGGTCGCTTCAAGGAAAATCAGACTTCAGAAACTTGATAACACGGAAACAAATCATCCAAGAAATGCTTTTAACGGATGACTGAGACACCCGCTATTAAAAATTATGGAAAAAGTATCAGTTCAAGTTTTCTTTGAATGGTTGGTATATTCAACTTTTACAAGCCTCCATTTGATATAGATTTTATAGTCCTCTGCAGGTTGATGAAAACATGCAGCTTAAGTAAGGCACCCACGAGGATATTCCCGCACAAACTTGTTATGTATACCTGACAATAAGAAACTCTCGACTGCGTTCCTTCAAATTCATGAAAGATGTTCCCCTGAGTGCCAGTGTTTTCTAGTGTTTTTATCTTTATTTAATTTTTAGCGTTGTTAAGTTTAAGCGTCAATTATTATGCTCATTTTAGCTTATATTTTCTTTTGACAGTTACGTCTTGTCACGCTCTTTTGATCATATTTGCATGAAAAAGGCACGTTATAAATTTTCAATTATTATTATTATATTATTATCAATATTATTAGATAAACCATAGGAAATGTGACAATCTGATTAATTTATGGCACAGAATATCGTTCTTTTTTAAGGGTCCTTAAAACATGTGAACATGTCAAAATTTGAAGTGAAATTGATCGATGTCTCTGCAAAATAAGAAGTACAGAATCAAAGCTGGGAAGCTGAAAGCTGTCGTTCTCATTAAATAAATTGTAAAACGAACATCCAGTTCTAAACCCTTAGGCTACAGAAATATTTCAGAACGAAACATAATTCGTCTTTAAATCTCAATAAACAGCATTTCGCGAAAAACACAGTTGAATTTTCCCCAGAACGTCTTCAAGAAATAGAAATCTCCCGGATTTTTATGTCTGTAGGGACGAAATCGCGTGAGCAACTCGTAGATTCTGGCCAATTGTAGATTATGTTTGTGTTTATCAATGTTAGTTTGTAAAGGTCTGCAAGGGTAACTGACATAGTCTGAATCACACAAGTTATACGTTGAGGGTTTTGCTCTCTAGTGCTAGCTTATTAGATGGGCTAACCTTCTTGTGAAGATGCCGAACATATAGAGAAGTACATGTAGATCACATTTGACTGTAAATAAAAATGTCTCAAATGGATCGTAGTGAGAGAAATTCAAGTCGTTATTTATTGGAACAAAATGCTGCTTTGATTGGTATTTGTTTTATTTTTCAATGCTTCATCTTTATCCAAGACAGGCAGTTGCTCTTTCTGATCTCAAATTTAGCGGTCAAAATGCCTCAACTAGTCTTTTAAACATTTTTATGAGAAGACAATCGTGTAGGTCAGTCAGTATTACGAAAATAAAACGCAATCTTGGACAACAAACAGAGAGAATAGGCCAATGCAATGCTATAGTCATTTTATTTCACTCTTACACTAAGTCTACATTATTTTAACTACTCCAGGAAACAGGTGTGAACAGTAGGCCAACTTGCGACGAAACATAATATTCTTCCGTCTTACCCATGATTCTTGTTGTACCATCTATCAGCGTCTTAAAAGTTCTTGTATGAACTTATCCGTCCATAATGCCAACATCGCTTTAAAATCTGAAACAAATTATTTATTTAGTTAATTTTTTTGAGCATAAGTTTATGCAATAGGAAATGCAGGTCAGCGTGGCCGAGTGGTATGCGTGTCGGACTCGCAATCCGGCGAGCTCGCATTCGATACCCGCTCTGGCCATTTGCTGGATTTGTTCTCTTTCGCCCCAAGTTCAAATCCTCAGCCAACTGGTTGCCTCCTGCCAGTTATATTTGGATCTGGATTATTCTTATTTTTTTTAATCTTTCCAGTGGAGTTTCTGTGAACTAGTTGGATAAGTTAGTGCACCTTCCACTGAGATCTCCATAATTCTTTAATAATTTAATATTTGTTTTATTGAAACAAGTCAAATGTTCCGCAATTTTGTATCTCCAAATCGCAGATGTCGTCCGTCGAGTTGTCTTCTTGCTGTTCTTGCTGTGCTTTTAGACAATAGTTCGCCGTAGAACGAGTAAAATGTTCCGACATTCTGTACTCATTACCAAAACAAGTCAATCTCGTCCCCAGGTTTTCTCGGTTAACGGTTCAATAATCTGTCAATTTTTCTGCACGATTGACGTCATCAGTTCAATATCGCAAAATTCTTGCAAATGTGGTCGACAATAGCTGGTTATGATGAATTATGTGTGGGATTTTAGCCAATCAGAAACGGCCAAACATTTTGAATGAATAGTAATAAAGGGTTTCAATGGGTGGTAACTTTGAAGGTTTTAGGCCCGGTTCAGACGCCGATCTTTTCATGAGCCGAACCTAATACATTAAATTAAGCACATGAAATGTTTGGCGTCTGAATCAATTAGGAACGCCTATTTCAATTGCCGTTGTAGCCGCTGGGAATTTCTACTTTGGAACGGCTTTGATTCAGATTGATTTAGGATCAGCTGAAAAAGTGAGATTTGAAGTGCCTACTGTAGAAACTTTTTGACAGTTAGTATTAATTTGCTTTTTTGATGGTTGATGGTAAAAAGTTAACTTTTTCGACGGCTCACGGTTAAATTTTGGGCCGTTTGACTTCTGACGATTAACCCCATTGAGACCCTCAAAATAGGCCATATCCGAGTTGCCCC
>NC_133208.1:25389424-25409424 GCF_958299795.1 Porites lutea
GTTTACTTGTAAAAACCTTTATGTCTTTTATATCTTTACATACTTATAAAAAAATTGTAGAGGGAAAATGAAAATGAAGAAAAAGAAAATGTGTCCTGCATAGCAGTCTTTCAAATTTCCTTTTAGCCGACAGGGAGTCGTCAGAGGCATGGGGCGAAGGCAACCCAAAAAATTAGGAGCAGGGGGAGGAGCTTATTTAGCCGGCCTTTTGCATGTATTTGAATATAAAATGTAATAAGCGTGGTACACCAAAAAATCGGTTTACTTATAAAACTCTTTGTCGTTGTCATATGAAAAAAAAAAAAAGTACAGGAAAATTGCAAATGAAAAGAATGGGGGTTAGTGATAAAAGGTCACATCAAATCAAGGAATGAGTTGAAACTAACATAGTTCACTTGACAATTGTACGTCAGTCTTATAAGTGGAAAACGCTAAAAATTGTACATTGCTAGTTTTATCAACACCTTACCTAAATGACATTGGTTACTGTTACGGAAAATCATATTTTAGAGTCAGCTTTGTATAAAGCTATGATTTTGCATACATTCTTGGGAACCGCAAAATGATTCAGAACAAACCTTCTAAGTATAGTGTTCATTCCGTGCAATAACGCATAAATAAAAGGTTCTGGAAGAAAAGACACCTTATTTTATACCACTGAGGACAAGCAAAAAGGTCATATGGGTACCTCGGTTAAAAAAAATTTAAATAACTCTATTAATTAATACCAGTTCTAATTTTAAGGAAAAAGTTATGAGAATAAAATAAAAGTTGTCTGTACCACGAAGCATGCCTTCACTGTTTACACTGAGAGTCCTGAAGCTTTTTTAGCGTGTATTCGAATATCTTATCACGATAAGTCCGCCACCCCCACGTACCACCCTGCGCCGTGCTGTTTTCATTCAGCGGCTGGTCAGCGGTCACCTTTATGAGGTAAACATGGCGATCACCTCCTGATCACCGTTCTTGTCGATCAGAAAATCAAAATACCATCGTGATATGGCCTCGAAGATGACGCAGTTATGTTGTTTGATTCGTACTTCACATTCGAGTCGAAGCTTGGGTGGCACAGGTTATTTCTTACGGTGGAATCGACAAGGGAAATTCGAACACTAGTGGTCACTAGTTGTAGTGTTTGAATTGTTGGAAGAAATGGTCGCATGGGGATGTAGGAATGGTAGGTTTAACGAACAATTTCAGATTTTGCCCCTTGAATTGGAAGTGAAGTTCATTTAAATGCTTTCGTATGTATTTCTGGCTTTTTTAGATCTACCTGCTCGATTTTTATCTGCTACGCTTCATGTTGACAAGTACTTCAAAATGGCGGCAAAACTTGGAGATTGCCGAAAATGAGGTAAGTTCACGGACTTATAAAGTTTTAGTAAAGGTCGGGCCGCAAAGTTTTTTTCTGTAGTTACCTTTTCTATGGCACCTACTTCCTAGCTATATTAGTTGGATCAGTTAAGAACGCCTCACTTTTTCAAAAATGTACCTTGAATTTGATCGGTTTTCGCGTGTGTGACTTAAGCGAACCGATAAGGCGTCGTTCAAGTCTTCCTGTTTGCTTGATTGAAACGTGATGTTCACGAAAGTCGCCTCGATGGATGAGATAGAGTTAATATACATGGCTGTGGTATTTGTTTTTTGCTGAGTCCCGTAGTTTGTTGTAAATTGTCCGGCAAAGTTGCCTCAAATTAACGTCTTGAAAAGTGTCACGACAGGCCTTCGGTCGAGTGAAATTTAATTTCCGTAAAACTCTGAAAAATAAAGAGATCTGATCAAACGGATTGTGGTTTTAGTATGGGTACATGAATGTCTTACAACACACAAGAAATGAGCTAAATCTGTGTCTCAAGGAAAATCGACCGGACCGCTCTTACAGAGACACTCTCTTAATCTTGAAAACTTGATACGGAATCGAAGAAAGTAGACCGTTTGTCTTCCACTAAAACTACAATTAGACTTTCGATTAGACTACTTCTTCTCGTTTCTAAGCTACAGAAGTTCTTACCATGAATATTTATATTACTTTCACCACAAAGAAAGCAAAAAAATGTAAAAATTTTATGTAGATTATACTAAGTACAGTAATATATGGAATTAGCACTGCTGTGATCTAGTTTAATATTTGTAAGTATTGCCATGTAAGTGTGTAAATTCGCTACTTTTTTCTTTGTATTCTTTTATTTATTCCGTGTAATTTTTTTTCTTTTTTGTGTGTGTTTTACTTGCAATAATAATAATAAAACGTTCATGACGTATTCCGTAACTACCTTGAACGAATGCGGGCATTTGACGGTTCCAGGAGTCTTCTGACAGTGGAAAACCGCTCCCAGCTCACTGTTATATTTTTTGATTGAAGTGACAAAAATTGTTATTCCATCTCTTATTCATTGTCCGTCTTACCCCATTTTAAAAAACTTGGCTCACAATTATTTCATCCCTTGTTTCAGTTCTTATCTGTTAGTCACTTCTAGTGATACGTCCGTAGTCACAGGTACCCCAAGCTCACGAGTGAGAATCGTGGTTTCGTAAAAGAAATATTATAAGCTGTCAACGGCAGAACCAAAACTCGCTGAAATCGCCCTGACATGGCCAAAACTGCTAAGAAAACACCTTCTAACTCGTGAGCTTGGGGTACCTGTGGTCATTACTGTATGCGATTTTGGTGAGATTCCTACTATTGTGTGATGTGCGAAGTCGCGCGCGTGTATCAGGATTTGAGTACGGGCCATGATTAGCCTAAAAAACAGCCATTGTGGATTTGCTACTCAAGATGAAAGTAAATTCAAAACACACTTCCAGTAATTTGTTGTGTTTGTTGGGGTCAAGAACAAGGATCTCGGCGTTGCTTTGCATTTTAAGGTATACGTCTAAATTACGTCATTTCTCGCGCGCCTCCGCGTCTCCGCGTCTCCGCGTCTCCGCGTCTCCAGTACTGGTAAGTCTGTGCTCCCCACTTAGCCTTTATTTAGGAAACCAGGGGAGGAGGCAGAAGAAAATGCATTATGGCTAATTATAGTTACAGTTTTACATTTTTTGTGTGTTTCTGTTTTGGGTTGTTGATTCTCTTTGACGATTTTGTGATTTTGTTATATTTAATTCTGATCGGTCGCGGTTACTGTTTTAGGCTTTTTGTACGTGTCTTTCCCTTTTGAGTGATGTATTAATACCGTTTCGGGAATTGTGTTCCTGTTTTCTGGTTGTGTATTTTTCTTGTTTTCACTATTAGATTACCGTTTTGGCTCGTGTGTTTCCGTTTTGGGTTTGAGGTTTTCTGTTTCTTTGTTTTGTTTCTATTGGCCACAGTATAAATTAAATCGTTATTCAGTGGCATCTAAATCAAACCACCTAAGACAACTTTTTACAAGACTGAGAATTTCCCGAGCAGATTTTACTGAAATCGTTTACCAGGTAAGAAAGATGCTCATTCAATTTGGAATTTTCCAAACCCGAGAAGCTATTTTCTTACAATGTTTCTTTGGTCATGTTCCGCTGTACGTAGTTTCCTTAGTTTCCTATCTTCTCCGGCTTTTTATCCCTGGAAATATCTTTTAATTTAGTCTAGGTTGCGACAGCGAATCAAAGTTTGTTTGTTCGATAATTTGTATGGTGTCCCGGACTCGACGTTTAGTTCTGACAGGCGTTTCAAGTTGAACTTTTAAATTTTGTTTAAATCATCCTTCCTTGATACTTCTTACACTGTAGGTGTTGGAGTTTCTAATGTTTTGTGTAAGTGATGATTTCATTGGATATCTTCAAACATTTTTTTTACTGATACATAAAATTGTCCCTCTTTCAGGAAGAGAAAAATTATACATATCCAATCAGCGGTACGAAAATTTATCCAATTGCAAGGTTCCTGACCTTACTGCTGTTTTCCTTGGTCTCCTTTCATCAAGAATTGGTAAGTTTTTGAAAAATAAAAAAATATTTTATTACTTGATATCGCATTTCTCCTTCCAGTAAGGGGCGTTCCCACCACAACTATGTGGATTCTGGCCACGGCCGGGTTTGTAAATTTGAGGGCAGGGCAGCCAACCTCTGTTGATTATCTGAAGACACTTTAACTAAATTGAATTGTACCTCATTTCAGGGAGAGCTGAATTATTTCAAGCGGATCATTGTGTCCAAGGTTCGAGACCTACGAGCTGTTTCTCTTCATCATCTGTAACTGGTACGTTTTAAATAAACATACCTTTAGCCGCGTGCAGTATCAATGCATGGTTAGGTCCCTTCAGCGTAGAGGCAACCGAGGCAGTTACCGTGGATATAATTTTGAAGTTTCTTGTTTATCTTGCAAAAAATATTTCGCTAAGACGATTTATTCTGAAGAAAACAAATTTAGATTTCTTTTTGATATTTCCTCGGAAAGGATATTTGTCTGGCTGGGGACTATATGTATGGTCTAAGTGCTCATATTCATGCAGCTTAAAGCAGTTTATAGAAAGATCGGTCCATGTCATATATCCCTTAAAACAAAAGTGGTATACAGGTATCGATAATACGTATTGGTCTCTACGACAGTGAAATCTAGGGAAGATCTTATACTATTTTTTATAAAGTTAAGTTTTTCTCTAAGAAGATAATACTCATTTAAGTTACCTGTCACCTGAATGTGATTCTGAAACTCGTTTCAGATGGAACGGAGAACTTGAGCCAGAATCTCAAGCTGATCTTTGAGAGGTTCGTGGTGATTAAAAATAATTGTTTTGTCTATTCTGTACAAATTGGTATTAGTTTATTTTTCATTTCATAGCAGTTATGTTGTTTGTTTTGTAATGTCACTTTTTAAGACTACGGCCCTTCCTTTGTGTATTTGCAAAAGACGGTGAGCTCGCTTAAGGTCATTATGTACCCTGATTCTCAAACTGTATGAGCTTGCTTGCTCTCGTTCCTTCCCCCCACCCCTCCCTCCTTTCCCCCTTCCTTCACTTCCCCCGAATCTTTTATATTTATTCTGGAATGTTTATCTATGTATGTGCTTCAGGTTACTCGTAGCCATTTAATATTTCTGAGAACATGTCTCCAATCATCAGACAATGTGTTAATAGCAAACTGCTAAGCATCATCTGTAGAAATTGAAAATAGGCTACCAGAAAATCGAATTCGATGATCACCTTCATCATAGATTTTTCTTTTCATTAATTCTATTTGGGCTCATTTCTATACCAGCGCCAACGCTCAAATTGAGAAGTTTCGTGCTTTTTGTGTTTACTCTTGGTTCAACGTACAGTCATTAGGCTCTTCAATCAGGCTCTGGATAAAGTTTGGTAGACGGACACATCGTACCTTGTAACCTGCATTTTCATTACACGTTAAAACCATGTCCATGCGATCAAGTTTTTGCTGAACAATTCATCTTTTGTTATCTTCAGATTGATTCTCCGAAGTGAAGAAAAGGGAGAAGAAAAGGGAGAGTTTGCTAACAAACGATTGTAAGTTCCTGACTTTTTAAAAAATATTTTATCTACAGTTGCGTTGGGGCTGGTTGTGTTAAAACGGTCACAACATTCTCTTAAAGTGACCTTTTCTCTGTTAAAGAAACTGACGATGATGAAATGATGAAACTGATCCTGAAATATAATTAAAAACAGTTTTTCTCAAACTTTGCAGAAATCGAGAGCAATATAATGATCGAACATTTCGTATACACAAAAAAATTGCAATCAATTAATTTGAAACTTCAACACAAGTGACTGCCACTAATGGATTGTCAGGAAAGCTTTGCGCAGTTGCGTATATAGTAGGATAAGAAACATAAGATATTTTTCATGTTACAGTTACATACATTTGTACAGTAATGCATTATAGGCTAGAAGTATGTCTACGCACTCTAGTTATTAGCGGAACTCCACGCTGGCGCGAAGCATATATGCGCGAGCGGAACCAGACACCTAAGAAAATTTGGTAATCTATTCACTGATTCACCTCCAGTTCCTCCGAGCAAGCGACGCCAAACTCGCCTAAGTTACGAGCAAAATGGCTTCCCGGTTGGTTGCAGTAACAAACAAAAAAATTTCACAAATAATCAAACAAGCTGTTCCCGAAATACACGAAGAAGGTGACGAGATTCGGTTTGGAAATTTTAAGGGGTAAAGCTTTGTCTGTTTGACTTAAATTTATCGATGAAACCGGTGAAATATTTTTTTGTTTACAAATGCAAATTAAGCTTAAGTCTTGCCTTACTTTAATTAGCGGAATTGTTCTTAAATAAGCTTAAAACAAAATTTGATAGTTTTTTCTTTACAGAATGGTTTTCAATACAAAGAGAAATCACAACTCCTTTTGACGAAATTTCCCCCAAAGAGCTAAACAAATGCCTTCAAAAGTTTTATTTTTCGACAAGAAAACGCGACGACCGTTCGGTCATTACGAGCCATAATTGTAATCGTTGGCAACAGTAAATGTCAGTTAAAAATCACCATTTTTGCGCTCCATTATCTCACTGTTTTAGTATATACTAATTGTTATATATTAAGTGATAAGAGTTGATTCTCGAGAAAATGAGGTTAAAAATCGTGATATTCCAAAAGAATACTTTTACGGCACATTCTTATGTTTTTGAGTTGGCATTTTTTGAATGTCCTGGCCCCTACTTTCGGAAAGCCGTTACTTGCGTTTTCTTTGCACGGATGAGTCTATATGAATTGTTTGTTTGCTGACTATAACGTTTTAGCTGGTTCGGCTTCAACTAAGCTCAATTCTAAATAAAAATGCTGTTCTCTTCTTCTTCTTCTTCTTATTTTTATTGTTACTATTATTATTATTATTATTATTATTATTATTATTATTATTATTATTATGGTGTGATCCTCTCCAGTTCTTTTTCTGGGAATTCTCAGCAGCAATCCCTCAGCTTACACACATGACACTTTCCTCAAGATATTGGCAGTACCAAGGACGGCTGATAACCGTGCGCTTCCAAAAATATCTGACTCAACTCAACTCAACCTCAGACTCAACCTCCTATTCCCGACCTTTGTATAACCCGAGATAGTTCGAAGTGCACCAGTCACGATGGGTAATACTGTCACTCTCTTGGCTCTGAGGATTCTTTTAATTTCGAGAGCTAGGTTTTGATACTTTTCCTATCCAGTAGTAAGGATATTTTGGTCCGCTGGCGCAGCAATGCCGATAATTATCCACTCCTGTGTGTCTTTGTGTACTACAGTTATATCTGGACGATTTTGCTTCATCGGCTTGTCCGTAAAAATAGTTATGTCCCAAGTTATCCTCACTTCTCTATTCTCTGCAACTGGTAAGGGTTGATGGTCATAATAATAATAATGATTATGATTATGATTATGATTATGGTTGCATTCCTTTTAGCTAATGTAAATCAGGATTTTGCGATCGAAAATCCGATTTTTTTGTTCCATTAAGGACCAAACCAATCTAAGATTGCAATCCGAACGATCTACCTCTGAGCGTAGATCGTTCAGATTGGTATCTCAATCTCGTTTCATATCTTTGTTCCATTTAATGAAACTGCTTTTCGATCGCAAAAACGTGCTCGTTCATCAGTAAACACGGCGGGTCTAGGTTAGTTCAGGCAAAAGTTATTTATATTCTCCAGTTGTTCTATGCCGCTAAAGGATTGTAGTACATTCAACTCAAGTTCCACTGTCACTCTAAATCCGTTAGGAAGAGAAAACACTTAGATTTTCTCACTGTAAAACTATACTGTCCAATGTCTGTGTGTGTTTAGAACGCGCTTCTCAGCTCTTGAGAATTCGTAATTGTCTTCTGAATTTTCTTGAATCAAATTCCAGATAATTTTGAGTTGATGAATTCCAGTATGAACCACCACTAGTTAAAGAGCTAGTTTTCTTTCCGTCTCTCCACGAGAAGATGCTTAATTTAGAGATATTTAGCAGAAAGAAGTAAAAAACGACGAAGCGTTGAAATTGAGAAGAAGATCGGAGCGGCAGGCAGCTGCAGTATGGATCAATCTTATTTCAGATTTTTGTTCCGGCTAGCAAGAAAATCCAAACAATCTGGATTGTCCAAATCCGAAAAAAGTTTGGCTAAAAGGAATGTAACCTATGATTATGATTATGATTATTGTTATCATGGAAGACTATTGTAAAAGTATCGTCCTGAATAAAATACAATCCAGAGGGTCTACTGGCAATTATGTTATTTACAAAAGCAGGAAAAAAAATACAAAGGCTAAGGCCACGAATAAAATGCACAATAAGGTAATAAAAATCCATGATAATAATTCAAAGCGAAAACAAATACTTGTGCAGTCAAAATCTAAAATACAAAAACATTCTTATCTACCTAGAATCAAGCTAAAGAACGACTGTCAAAGCAGCATGAACCTTTTTACTATAGTGCTGAGCTTAATAATGACCAAAATTGTGTAGTTCCATAAAATATCTGTACCTCCCACGGAGGGCAACGGAAATACCGAGGAGAGGGGGGAGCCAAAAGGACACAATTTCCGAGGAGGTGGGGGGTATCTTCTTGAGGTCTTTTTCCCGGTGCTTCGAGAAAGACTGGTGAGTTATCAAATACTAACAGCTGCTCTGTTGAGCAAGCTATCAGTTATTTTGCTGTTAACAGTCTTTCAAAACAAGAATCATTGTTTTCATCGATGACATTTTACTAAAGGACGGCTGAATCCTTTTTTTTTTTCATGGCTTACGCGATAGTTAGTTGTTATCGGCTTATAAATAAACTTCTGATTATCTAGCTGTAACGGTATTTCACAATATATTGTGGTATTCACCGTAATGTGGTCGCGTTCTAAGTCCTTCTCTGACATGTTTTTAACTAAAAGGAAGCAGTTGAAGTCCACTAGCTGTTTAGTTACAGATGACCTCATTTTTGTCGTGTAAGGTATCAACCTCCATGTTTCTCAGTGACGTACCGTTAATTACCAAGAAAGACCTTTACAAGGCAAAATCGAGATTACCGCATTTTTCTTCGTACTCATTTACTTTACTGTCCTGCGGGAAACGCATGCGCAGGAAATGGCATTTCCGAGACCTTAAATTTAAACACGTTCTGGGAAACATGCCCTCAGACCACCTAGTTTGGAGTGCCTTCCGAGCTCCAACTTTTCTTCCTGAGCGTACACCTTCAAAATCTCACGCTACGCCCCTGCATTGACCCCGAAACGATTTATTGAAGATGATCAAAAGGTCCCACAGATTGAATGTGTAAAATTCACTGTTAATTTAACATTTCAATTGAAAGTCACTGATAGTGTGGCTCTGAAATAATGTGGGTTAATATTCACCCCAGCTCTCAAGATTTAAAACTCGTTTTATTCAACTACATGTTGACAGACGTCAGTACGGTACTTGTGACTTCTATTTAGTGATGATACCCTGATAACTTCGTGATCTCTGCTCTTTAAGGGAAAAATGCAGCGTCAATACCTCCCATGTTTGAGCATTAGCTACGTCCCAATTGGTAAAGATTTGGACAAATTACCTCCTAAACTGTATTAGACAAAGATGAAAATTTGTTGTGATCAGCCGGGGTTGCAATGACATCGGAGTAGTCATAGCAACGAAACGACACCATTACCTATTTTACTTACCACCCTCCAACCAATATAGTTCACGGGAGCTTTCTCCACCATGGCTTCCTCGATGTTCGTGAGGTTTGAGTAAAATGTATGAGAGCAATTTGAAGATATTTTGGGTTGAAGTATTTGTGGTTGGATATTCAGTAGTCAGTACTCGCGCGAACGTTATCTTTAGAAAACGAAGCGAGTTTGAAATCCAATTTTACCCCATAGTACTTTCATTCACTTTTAAACGTGTTTCAAGAGATCATGGGAACAGCTTTAGCCGTTCGTAAGAAGGAGGGATTTGATAAGACATTGAGGTGCTCTTATTGGCGTTTTTTTAAGTATTTTGGTCTACTTTAACAAATGAGCAAATATTTTTGAAACCGCTCGATAAGTATTTTTTTAAAATTTGAAATTATCGAGATTAACCGTCATTTTATATGACCCTTCAGCTTCAATGTTATTGATAACTTGTAAGTAATAAAATAAGGACTACAATTCGCTATTTTACTTTGTCGAAAAGTTCGTCTTTATAAGTGAAAGCTTCTCATTGTTCAGGGGTATTGTATCCAAGGTTCATATTTTAAAGCAAAACAATAACTAAGATTTCTGCATATTTCAAATGCATCGTTAGTTACTGCCGTTAATGTAAAAATGAAACTTGGAGACAATACCCTGAATAGTTAGATGCAAACTGTACCCTCACGACGGTGACAATCATTACGAAAAAGCAAAAAGGATTCAGTATGACGTCATTTTGTGATCTGCATCAACAACAAACCGCCGGTTTAGGCCCCGTCCACACAAATCCTGCTATTTTTAAACCGCATTTTTTTTACACGAATCGGCCATTCGTCCACAAGAAACCAGTAAATCCGCTATCCAAAAAAGCATCTTGTTGAAACGCCCCCCTCCAGAGACAGGTTTAAGACCCCTTCACACGAATCAGGGTAAATATATATATATAATTGTGCGGTTCCCAAAAAAAAACTGATTGGTGTAGACGGGACTTTAGTTTAAGCCGTTAAAAAGCGTATACTAAGAGAGAAAACAATAGATCGTTTACTCACGTACCAAGTGGTTATTAAAATTTATTGGATAAACAAAAACTTTCACGTAAGAAAAGAGTTCAATCCTCACGTGACTGTCTCGGTACACTGACATTGCTCCCGTTTCTCACCTTTGGTTGGCCATTGTTTTGATTAAAAAAGCAAACGTTCGCAAGTGCATCAGTAAGATTAAACTATGTGGGTTAGAGTGCAGAAGGATTTTAAATTTTTGTCTGTCCAATCCAGAAAACATATTTCAGTTTAACATGTATTAGAAAACACTTTTCTGCATTTTCTTCACATTAACGCGCACAACTCTAAGGAAAACAGCAAAGTAGCAGACAGGAGAGAATGATAACTTTATATTTTCCTTTTCTAGGTATATTACCGTCAAGAAACAGCCACACTTTTCATACTAGAACTGCTAAATGACAGAAAGGAAAAGAATAGAGTACTACGAGCAACAAATGAGCATTGCTAAAGAAGTCGGCGACAGGGCCGGACAAGGAGGTGCCTATTGCAATCTCGGCAATGCTTATGACAGCCTTGGCCAATTCCATCAAGCAATAGAGTACCACAAGCAAGACCTGAGCATTGCAATAGAAGTTGGCGACAGGGCCGGACAAGGACTTACCTATTGCAATCTCGGCAATGCTTATTCAAGGCTTGGCCAATTCCAACAAGCAATAGAGTACCACAAGCAACACCTGAGCATTGCAATAGAAGTCGGCGACAGGGCCGGACAAGGAGGTGCCTATTGCAATCTCGGCAATGCTTATTACAGCCTTGGCCAATTCCAACAAGCAATAGAGTACCACAAGCAACACCTGAGCATTGCAATAGAAGTCGGCGACAGGGCCGGACAAGGAGGTGCCTATGGCAATCTCGGCAATGCTTATGACAGCCTTGGCCAATTCCATCAAGCAATAGAGTACCACAAGCAAGACCTGAGCATTGCAATAGAAGTCGGCGACAGGGCCCGACAAGGAGGTGCCAATGGCAATCTGGGCAATGCTTATCAATCCCTTGGCCAATTCCAACAAGCAAAAGAGTACCACAAGCAACGCCTGAGCATAACAATAGAAGTCGGCGACAGGACCGGACAAGGACGTGCCTATGGCAATCTCGGCAATGCTTATCAATGCCTTGGCCAATTCCAACAAGCAATGGAGTACCACAAGCAAGAACTGAGCATTGCAATAGAAGTCGGCGACAGGGCCGGACAAGGACTTGCCTATAGCAACTTCGGCAATGCTTATCAATGCCTTGGCCAATTCCAACAAGCAATGAAGTACCACAAGCAAGACCTGAGCATTGCAATAGAAGTCGGCGACAGGGCCGGACAAGGACGTGCCTATGGCAATCTCGGCAATGCTTATCAATCCCTTGGCCAATTCCATCAAGCAATAGAGTACCACAAGCAAGACCTGAGCATTGCAATAGAAGTCGGCGACAGGGCCGGACAAGGACTTACCTATTGCAATCTCGGCAATGCTTATTCAAGGCTTGGCCAATTCCAACAAGCAATAGAGTACCACAAGCAACACCTGAGCATTGCAATAGAAGTCGGCGACAGGGCCGGACAAGGAGGTGCCTATGGCAATCTCGGCAATGTTTATGACAGCCTTGGCCAATTCCAACAAGCAATGGAGTACCACAAGCAAGACCTGAGCATTGCAATAGAAGTCGGCGACAGGGCCGGACAAGGACGTGCCTATGGCAATCTCGGCAATGCTTATCAATGCCTTGGCCAATTCCAACAAGCAATGGACTACCACAAGCAACGCCTTAGCATTGCAATAGAAGTCGGCGACAGGGCCGGACAAGGACGTGCCTATGGCAATCTCGGTAATGCTTATTTACACTTCGAGGAATTCGAACAATCAATGAAGCACCACAAGCAAGAGCTAAGAATTGCAATAGAAGTCGGCGACAGGGCTGGAGAAGGAACGGCCTATGGCAGGCTCGGCGCAGTTTATCAATCCCTCGGCGACCTCCAAAGAGCAATAGAGCATTATAAGCAAAGCCTAAGCATTGCTAAGGAAGTGGGCGACAGGGCCAGAGAGGGATATGCCTATGGCAATCTCGGCCTTGCTTATATATCCCTTGAACAATTCCAACAAGCTTTTGAGTGCCACAAGCACCAGCTGAAAATTGCTAAGGAAGTGGGTGACATGGTCCTAGAAGGATATTCCTATGGATACTTGGGTAAAACTCTTATGTTGTCAGGTTCTTTGGATGAGGCTGTAGTTCATTTCAGATTCAGCGTAAAAACTTTCAATACCATTAGGAAAAGTTTCATTTCGGAAGATGCATGGAAAATAAGTTTTCGTAAGCTTTTCAAACACAGCTATCATTATTTATGTCGAGTTCTTATAGTGCTTCAAAAGACGGATGAGGCTTTGTACGCGGCCGAACGGGGACGAGCAGGGGCTTTGCTAGATGCCTTGAAAATAAAGTATGGCTTTACATCCCTTTCGCCCATTTCAAATGAAACTGAGAAAGATTTTGCATACATTTCAAGGAACACATCTGTTTTGACAACGTTTATTGCATTGGACAATGGAACAATAAGCTTGTGAGTGCTGGGAAAGAAAACCAACGCTATTTTTAGGCAAGCAGAACTAAAAAGTGAAGGTACACACGAAGACCCCTTTAATGCACTTTTGAAAGATTCTTTGAATAAAATTGGGGCTGGCAGAGATGTTAGATGCGAGAATCGGTCACTTGATGTTTTAAGCAATAAGTCAACTTCCAGTACTCGGGGTGATGATAAAATATCGATTCCATCGCACGAGAATATGGACTGGTTACAGCCATTGCATGATATAGTTTTTGGTCCCATTGAAGACTTACTTGATGGCGATGAACTGGTTGTAGTCCCTGATGGTGCTTTGTGTTTAGCTCCTTGGACAGCCCTAAGTGAAACTTTAAAGATCCGTATTATTCCCTCACTGACAAGTTTGAAAGTAATAAGAGATTCTTCAAGTGCATACCACAGTAAAACTGGCGCCCTGCTTGTTGGAGATCCATGTTTGAGGAAAGTTACAAATAAAATGGATAAACCCATTTATGATCAGCTGAAGTTCGCAAAAAAAGAAGTGGAGATGATTGGAAAACTTCTTAACAGCCAACCACTTACAGGAGAAGCTGCAACCAAAGAAGAGGTGCTTCGGAGAATGGATTCAGTCGCTTTGATTCACATTGCAGCACACGGAGGAAAGGAAACTGGTGAAATTGCTTTGGCTCCCAACCCCGGGTGGCAATCCAAGACTCTTATCCCTACGGAAAAGGACTACATGTTGAAAATGTCTGATTTACAAGCCATTAAGCTGAGAGCGAGGCTAGTGGTTCTTAGTTGCTGCCATAGTGGTCAAGGAGAGGTCTCGTCAGAGGGTGTGGTCGGTATGGCAAGAGCTTTCTTGTTTGCTGGTGCTCGTTCTGTGCTGGCGTCACTCTGGGCAATTGATGATGAAGCCACAATGGTGTTTATGGAATGTTTCTACCAACACCTGAGAGTTGGACAAAGTGCCGGTACTGCTCTGCAGAAGGCCATGAAACGCCTTCGAGATTCGGACGACTTTTCCGCTCCAAAGTACTGGGCTCCATTTGTGCTGATTGGCGATGACGTCACGATTGAATTTGATATAAACCGTTGAGAAAGCTGTAAGTACAGATTTTTCATTTGTTTTAGATTACGTAGGGTCCTAATATATTAAATAAGGTTTAAGGTTTTATTGTCTTCAAATTAAAATGTGAAGGAATGCACAAAATTAAATACAAATAAGCAGTAAACGCAAGACTTAGAGTGAATAATATTGACAAAAAAATAATATGGATGGTTCGTTGATGTACAATCATTTTGGATTTACGTAATCAGATTTCATTTTTGTAATACAAAATTGTTTAAAAACGTTTGTTGAACACTAGAAACAGTGAGAATCCTTAGTTTTTGCTTCAACATTTTAGTTTGAACTACCATTAAGTCATCATTTTACCCGATTCAAAAGAGAAATGTCATATTTGTCAAAGAGAATTAAAACCTTTATTTTATGCTTTGTTATGAGCAGAAAAGCAGGTTAAATAGGCAAAAATGTTTTTAAAAACCCATTTTGGTGTATACACCATATAGCTAGATAATACAAGCAGCTCTAACATACTCTCTTGTTGTAAAGTAATGAAAGGTTTTCAGCTCCTGCCCAACTTTGAGTTTACATTCGTCTCATCCTTCCTATCCCGTAATCTAAGGCTTTTTGTCCTAAGACCTCTATGGAAAGAGTAGTATTGAGGCCGTGATTTCGCTGTTCAAGCGTATTAATTAATCAAATGTTACTTTATTTACAGGGGCCGTGCTGACTGCAGTGAGATGTCAAAGACAGAGTACTGCTGAATCCAAGGAACATTACAATATCAAAGTCTATTTTACCTGAGGAAAAACGGTTTCTTGTAACCGTAGAAATTACGTGAATATTATAATATTTTACTCCCTAAAACTATTGCAACGAAGCAGCATTAGCTGATAGAGAATTTTTGCTTCCTTTGATGATGTTGAAATACGTTTCTCAAATGGTACTTTCATTTACGCACGCGTTCCTCCGGTTAATCGATCATTGCCTGAACAAATCTATAGAGCAAAAAATATCTACAGTTTTGGACCGTTGACCGTTGACCGTTATACTTCACATAAAGGATAATACATTCACGAACTTCGGCAGCTGACTTCGCCAACAAAAGGCTAAATTTTGGCCTAGAGGATGATGTGGATGGAAGGCCAGAACGCGTTATAAAGGAAGCGTCTTCAAACTAAAGCGCATCTCAACAGATTAGTCAGGGGCACCCAACGACCGTTTTCTAGGAAATATCTGTTCAGGGCTCTCTAGTATGCCTAAAATTTTTATAGCGATGCGAATTATTGATTTATATTGCTTTTAAAACACTCCAGGAAGCCTATAAAGAGCTGATTTTTTTCATAAAGCTGTTGGGTCAGCTTCCCTGTTCACTGGTTTGTTGTCGGGGAAGTGACATGACCATTTGAGAAAGATCAAAATGGCGTCCGATTTGGAAAATGTGTCCCGCATTTTGCTCAATTGTGGTCATGGAAATGCTTTAGTTCGGCAAACAATGCGGTGATCCGCACAGAAAATTGCCAACTATATATAATCTTTAACTGATTTAAGTGAAGTGATTTGAAGTGTTATATTTGAAGAGCAAGAGATAGCGCGTGGGTCGGATGAAGATGGTCTCGTGAAAGTGAGAATGAGAAAAGTTGTTTTAATATGGTTATGCCAACAAGAGTTGAATGAATGTACCTGTATCTGACGATGTCAATCAGTGCAGCTTGCCCTTCATTATGCGCATGCCATCAGTTTGCAATTCCCTCCTTCAGAAACCTTTGATAATATTGTTGTTAAACTGTAACTCAGATAGTTCAATTGCTTAATAACAGTGATACGCTATTTTAATGTTTTATTGACTGGAGAACTTTTTTCCTTGTAAAATTAAGGCTGCATATACAGTGATTTCAGAGCACTAATGTCCAGTATCGTGCTGTGGTTAGGCGCTAAGAAGTTACATGTACCTCAGTCAGGGTCACCCAACGACTGTTTTCTGTAGAATATCTGTTCTGAGAAGCAAAAATTGCCTAGATTGGTCTATAGCTTGAGGAAGGCGAAAAATTTCGAGATGACCGTTCATGTTCATGTACATTTTCGAAGCTTATCTAACAAATTTCCTACGATTTTCTGAAGTTTAATTTTTCGCATTTCACTCCCCAAGTTAAGCTATTTTTCGTAGTAAAAGGAAACCTAAAATTTTGGGAATCGAAATGCGATGGAGGGAGAATAAAAAAAATTCTCACTTTTGTAGAGTGACAATTTTTAGAATTGCAGCTACAATTTTTGGGAAGATAATACGGAGGCCTTGTAATTTCGAAAAGACTCAAGTTCCCCTAGGATGACCGAACAGATACAAACTTTTATAGTGCCACTCAGAATACGTTTCCAGAGACGGATCTAAAAAGTGCCTAAAAAGTGTTTTCAACGCATTTTGGAGGAAACAGTCGTTGGGTGCCCCTGCTCGATCATTTTAGGTAGGATTATTCTAGCTACCTCAAAGTGGAATGTTTACTGGGCCAATAACGTTTAGCATGGCCATGGTTATGTTTTAGGAGGTGTTCCGCATTCATTTACATCAGTACGCTGGCTTGATTGCATCAACTGCTTGTACCTAATCTTGGCACCTTGCGTGATACAGTGTTCAGTTTTTGATGTAACTTTCAGCCTTGTTATGTTGTATTAAAGATAAAGAAAAAAAGACTGAAGTTTGACTGTGATTGTTGATTTCTTTTAATCACGAGTTTGATTACAGACTGAATTGGACACCACTCAGTCCTATTACCATTATGAATCACGAGAAATCTATGAACGTGTCCTCACTTGTTTTATCTCTATCCAAAAGTAAAATGTAATCACAATTTGCATTGCATAATTTACACTAGCAGTGCTGATCTTCGCTTTGCCATTGCCAGTTATTCCAGGTCACACTTGTCAAGAAAACCGAATCATAAACGAATCAAAATTCTCTTATGGAGAGAGGAATGAGGGTTCTTTCGCTTATAGCAGAAAGGCGCTTGCCTAGTCTCTGTACGGCCTCTTCCCAGGCCTTCCCGGTTAATGCATTTGTATTGACACACATAGGCCGCGCGGCG
This sequence comes from Porites lutea, assembly GCF_958299795.1. Taxonomy (NCBI): domain Eukaryota; kingdom Metazoa; phylum Cnidaria; class Anthozoa; order Scleractinia; family Poritidae; genus Porites; species Porites lutea. Next base: position 25,406,712 of record NC_133208.1, read on the forward strand.
AATGAAGCCTAGGGACCAGACAAGAGAAGCGCGACGATAGTCGTTCTAAGTCCGACTTCAATACGCAGGCAAATCGACGCAAAAATACCCCCACCGTGGTATAAGCGGGAGTTGATGGAAAACGCGCACTTAAACCTGGGACGTACACGCAAAGTCATACCCCCATCGTGGTACAACGGGCGGGGGGGCGGGGTAGGGGTTGATGGACTCGCCTTTCCTACAGTTTTTGATATGTTGCAGTATTTCGTAAAGATTTTACATTTATTGGAAAGCATTGACCTTCTCTACAAAGTTAGGTATAGTTTATGGGTGGTCGCGCTGCTGGAGGCCTGTGACGTCACCAGCAATGGTCGCCATCTCGGCTGCCATCTTGGATTTTACCATGAATTAGAAATAAGGTAGAAACGGTGAGAATTGGTAATTTTTTGTGCTTGACATGTAAAATAACGCTTAAATAAGTATTTTGCTTTATTTAATCCATAAGCTTTACTTTTATCGTTGAAAAAAGTCGAAGAAACACGCATTTTCACTTAAAAATGGCTTGACCACCTGCTACTTATGACGTCATGTCTCGTAACCGTAGAAACCGATCATCACTAAACTTGTCTCAAAATGCGCGTGAGGGATTAACGAACAGCAACTGCAAAGTCAGAGCGCCGTCCCCACGATCTGAACGCCTGGAGGAGGCTATAAAACTTACAAATAATAGTTCAGTTGTTCAGTAAGGTTATAATGAAGTTAGGCCAGGGACAAAAGTCTAACTTTTCATGATACGTACCGAATGCTACTGAATGAAGATACGTAATAGATTCTGTTCATTAACATTAAGTTTGTCACATTTGCAACTCCGTGTTTAACCCAGGTTAAGTAAATTTAAGATTTTACTCGAGGCTCAGAGCAAGAAGGTTGGAGGCTGCTCGCTAAGTTTATAAGATAAAGACAAGGACTCAGTGGGGAAAAAAGCCATCCATATTGAATTGTAAAATTTCCGGATAAGGAAAACCTACGAGCAGCCGAGATCCTAATTACAGATATGTAATTACTGAAAGTTTTTATTAAATCTGACACACAATGGAAGAAATAGAGTCACTCATGTAACCTTTGATTTATGCTACACAGCATATAGATTATCACTATATTCTTGGTGAAAGAATAAAAATACAACTATATCCTTCATAGTCTTGCCATATACGTGGCAAACAACGGTTACTTTCAAATATTTAGGAATTTTGATTTAAGATAAATGCGAGCGGAATACTCTCATCGCAAATAATTTTTACACAGTTAACGTTAACAATACAGTACTTTTTCGAAGCTTTAAAGTCAAGGACAGTCTAGATTGATCAATAAGTCTTTATGTCACGTCAGTATTAGTGCCTGTTTACATGGAGGTGGGGCACCCCTGGTACGTGAGGTAACCCGCTTAGGTGGGGTAACCCGCCGGTCCATATAATCTCTCATTTTAATTTGGTCACATTTACATCGGGTGGAGTAACCCTCCGCAGGTTACCTCACCAACCTGGGGTCCCCCACCTTCATGTAAACAGGCCCTTAGACTACTTCCTGAAGGCACCAGCGAAAGACTCTGAACATTTTCCTAAATAGCCGGTAGAGACAACTGCACGCCATTAAACAACAGCATGGTTGGCCCAATGGGGTCATCCGAGCTGCCACAACTTCAGCAAAAAAGGAACGGCGACCTTGGACTGGACCAGTTTTTCAATCGCTTCTCTGCAATAAATGAAGCGCGCGAACACCAGGATGAGGCAAATTAACATCAAGGGCATGGCGAATACGAACTTATGTCTTTTGGCTAAGAAAAGAAAGTTATATGAATTCAATTCAATATTGCATCAAGTTCCACTGGAAAGTGGTCTTCTTTATAAAGAGATCGAACATTTCAATTCACTTATTGATAAAAAACAAAAATTGGAGTTTATACGTACTTTTGCTGTTCTAGTTATAAACTAGCTGATACTATAACTAGCTGTATTTTTAGTTGTCTTGGTAAATTATTTTGCTCAATTCTCAATCAAAGACTTTTCGAGCACATTTAGTCACGTGACATACTTCGTAAATCTCAAATAGGTTTTGTTTAGCAAACAATCGAACAATATTTTATCTGATCCGTTTGTGCTACCAAAGGGCACCAAACTCGATTCTCTTTTTTATGCTGACAACCTTATTATATTAATACGATCGAAATTAGAATTACAATATTGCCTAAACAAATTATCTTCATATTGCAACTCCTGGATGCTTAAAATCAACTCCAAGAAAACCAAAATAATGGTTTTCCAAAAAGGAAAATACAAATGTGATTATGTTTTTCACATAGTCAATGAAATGATAGACATTGTACAAGACTATACTTACTTAGGGACTCGCATCTCATCTATCCCGGAAATTTTACACATTTACTTGAACATCTTCGACAAAAAGCCGCCCATGTTCTATTTAGTCTAGGACGCCACACTGATTTTAGTAAACTGAAACCTTCCCTTGCAAGTAAAATTTTTGACACAACGGTCTCACCGATTTCACCCACCGCAATAGTGAAGTTTGGAGTGCCTTTGTGAAATCAGATTTTAAGTCATGGGATAACACCGGAATCGAAAAAACGCATTTACACTTTTGTAAACGATATTTAGAAGTCCATAACAAGTCATCCAATGTTGCATGTAGACCTGAACTTGGTAGATTCCCTTTGATC
>NC_133208.1:25414424-25524424 GCF_958299795.1 Porites lutea
GTGTTTGTTTGTTTTGATGGACCGAGTGTCACGATCAATAACAGTGGCGGATCCAGGGGAGGGGCCCGTCTCCCCCCTTATTTTTGGACCAAACTGAGGCCCGAAGAAAAATTTTTTCCCGACCACTCCCCCCCCTTATCTAAGGGCCTGAATGACCGCCCCCCCCCACTTATCTCAGGGTCTGGATCCGGCACTGAATAAACTCGTTTTTGAGGGACAACTGCAGAAAATTCCCAACAGGGGAGATATGTAGTCAATCAGAAAACAGTATTTACTTCAGCTTGCCCACTTGCGAAAGCCGCCATATAATACTGTCTCTCTGAAGATTAGGAGGAGACTTAATCCTTTTCTTTACAGATTTTTACAATTTCTCACTTTGCTTTCTTTTGTTCACATCCCCTGTTTATCATTATACGCGCTTTTGAAATTTTCTTTGGGAACCTGGCGTAAAATTGGTAGTCTGCTCTCTCGATTCTCTCTCATGCCGGATTATCTCACGAAACTGAACTAAAAGTGGAGCCGACGTTTTTCAAGTTTACTCCATCTTCTTCAGTCGTGACCATCCAAGTCTTATCTTAGGTTGAAAAGGATACTTTATGTCGTTGTTTTTTCATTGATCTCGTGGTTGTTGCTGAAAACTGCTTAAAACTGCATGACATTGCGCTTTTATATCAGAGACCTCAAGATCGAAGTTTTTTGGCATTAGAACGGGAACGTCATCAAAAACGCCGTAGCCGCGTGGGGCCTGTGTCGAGGACGCCGTGTTTGTGGCGGGAAAAATAAGTTAAGATGGCGGGATTCAGCGACGCGGCCACTTATTGATAGAAAAGAAAAGTAGCGAATTTGTTTTTCTCTCCGAAGTAACAGATTCTAATTGTAATAGTATTTTTAGTGTAAATGGCGACTTTTAAAAAAACCCGAGAAGTTTTGCTTGCTAGCTATGTCTGTGGTATCATTACGGATGAGGAATTTTCTTTACTTTTCGAAGAAAACAGTTCAAGCAACGTAGATTTCCCTTACCACAACTACCCGCCGTTCAATTTGGAGAGCCAAAGCGAAGCTGAGTGTAGGGCGAACTTCAGGGTTGAAAAGCACTACAATTCTCTAGTAGAAGATGTTCTTCAAATTCCGCAATTCTTCGTATGCGACCAGGGAACGGTTTGCGAAGGAACGGAAGGGCTTTGTATGCTTTTAAAGCGATATGCCTCTCCTTGTCGATACTCCGACATGATACCTATTTTTGGAAGACCGGTTCCAGAACTTTGTATGATAAGCAACACCTTAACAGACTGGATTTATGCGCATCATAGCCACAGAATCACGCAGTGGAACCAAACAATTTTAAATCCACTGGAGCTGGAAAAGTACGCGGAACTTGTTTTCAACGAAGGTACGCCACTAAGCAATTGCTTTGGTTTCGTAGATGGAACCGCGCGCCCAATTACTCGACCTGGGGAAAACCAGCGACTACTCTACAACGGTCACAAACGCGTATATGGATTAACGTTTCAGTTCTTGGTCCTACTAAATGGGTTAATTGCACACTTTTATGGTCCAGTATAGGTAAGCCACACTGCTAACAAACTAAAAATAATATTTTTCCTTGCAAGCCTCCACTTCAGTTACCCTACGAACAAACCTACTACATGAAGATCTAAAATTGCTTTCATTACTTACTCTTTCTAAGTCTCCTCCCAATTACCTTGCTTATTATAAGGAAAAGAGTTAAAACAATTGTGAGAAAAGCAAATTCGAATTTCACGGGCTTTTCCATTGACCACCCTCACCCTCACCCTCCACCGGCCCATTTTCTCTTGCCACTCCCTGTCAGTAAAGAAGTAAACTGCATGGATAGCATATCAACACTGCTTCCTATTTATTGACTTAAGTTTCTTATCTTGTCTAAACAGAAGGTAGGAAGCATGATGCAGCAATGTTGGCAGAGTCAGGCCTTTACAACTGATTTTAAATACAAAAAGAATTCACAACTCCTTTTGAAGAAATCTCCGCAAGAGCTAAACAATTACAAATTAAAGTTTTATTTGTCCGCAAGAAAAAGCGACGACCACGACCATTCGCTCATTGCGCGCTTAATTGTAATCATTGGTAACAGTAAAAGAGTTAAAAATCATATTTTTGTGATTAATTATCTCACTGTTTTAGTATAAACTAAAACAATATTATTCACCTCAGTGTCAGTGGCTAGTGGTGGAAAATTTACCCCAATGCTTCGCGGCCTCGGTAGTAATACCACCACTAGCCACCTCCATTTCGGTGAATAATTGTCATTTATATCAATAATAAGAATAACCTTATTTAATAAGGATAAACACATAACATTCAGATGCTGACAATAATTATTATAGACCTTAAGACCTTAAGACCCTAAAAGAAGTGACTATATAAAATGTATGATCAGAAATGCCCAATTTAACTGGGAGAGGCCCGTTATCAAAATGCCACCCAAATTACTAGTAAATTAAATATTACATTCTATTTGGCTATGCTAGTAGTATTACCAATGAAGGTTCCTAGTGACTTGTTATCTCTTTCCTGTGATAATGACGTCCTTTAATACAGCTGCCTCTCTATTTTTGTCCCGAGCCACTCATAAACAGCATCTGACAATCTGCCACACCCTGTTCAAGACAAATTGCCACATTAATGTTAACATCAAAAGATTTTGCCTGAATAGGGGATGTGGAACAACAGCTAGGTGAAAAATCTTCCTCAACATCAACTCATTGTGCTCCTAGGAAGAAAACCCCAGGCCAGCTCTTCCACACATTCAATGACTTCCTGGCTTCTGTTAGCAAACATTTCCAAAACTAAATCGATTTCTAAATTCAGCAGGTAACCATTTATAGTCATCATTATCACTATCGGTTGACTGTAAGTCGTCTCCACCTGTCTTGGTCTCGGACAGCATTCACGATGTCATCCTCTGAGAAATACCAGAGATTCCACCCCTCTGTTTTGGTCTAGCCTCCCAGGCAGGTGTTTTTATGGGAGCTCATATTATTTTCATCCCTTCCCACAAACGCCTGCTAGGTCAGATCATTGTCTCAAAACTTACAAACGTGCATAAACTAGCCACATAAACTACATTTGACTGATAGCCATCAAGCTGTAAGGCCAGAATTGCTGGCATCAGGCAAGGTGAAGTGAGTAAGCTCATTTTTAAAAACGATGGGATGCCATCTGAAATAGGATTTCTGATTACTTTGACAAGCGGCCCATTTCTCAAACAAAAACCCAATAAACAATCCAGCCATGAACAACAGAAGAATCTTGATAGCAGCTGTAATTGTATTTTGTACATCCGGCGGAAAATGACAGTTAAAAGCGTCGCAAGATGACACAAAACTGACTGTCACCTTCAGCTATCAGTAAACAAGTTTCCAGATGCAGCATAAATTTTCTACATGAACTCACAGCCCACCTGTCAAATTTTGACCAGTCAGAGCATAAAGACTGGACGTAGAGCGTGACCAACGCGTGACCATGTTGAGAAAAGTCAGAAGCAACTGCCTTCCCCACCTGTAATGGCTGGCTGAATTTTTGCTTCCAAGGTCAATTTGAAATGCATTTTAAAAAATTGAACTTGATCCTGAGGTCATTTGAAAACTAGTAAGTTGTCAGTGAATAACTTCAAACAAATACTCGACCTTGATGGGTCAATTCCTGAGCCTGTGATAAAGTCAGGTGATACTGGTCACTAGATACCCAGTTTTGACAGCTGTCATTTTATCACAACATGGATGTGTAATATCAGGTTACACCTGGGCTCCCAAACTAGCTAGAAAGTGTAGAACTAAAAATTTTCTTGGATGGACGGATTTTCTTAGCTATGGGGCTCCGCTATAAACGCCAATAAAGGTCCACAAACCAACCTGATGACCGGTGATCTCTTCCCGGTGGCAATGATATCCTTCAGATCAGTTGCCTCTCTATTGTTGGAGCCACTCGTGAACGTTTGTTGAAGACAAATCTTTGCTATTCTTTTTTGCCTGAAAAGAAATAACTGAAGGTTAAGCAAAGCGAGTACATCATGATTTGACATCCTAGGTTATTTTACTATTTTTAGTAGCATACAGACATACGGGATTCAGTTATACACAAAAAACATACAAAGTAACTGTTGTACCGAAGAAGGATTAGCTTTGCGCTTATGATCTAGTGGAAACAGCGTTCCGATTCCGCTTACGACTCCGTCGCTTATGTTCCGCTTATGATCTATAGTGAAAACCAGATTGTCGGAGTCGGAAGCATAAGCAGAAGAGCCAAATCAATCACAAAGCGTGGGAACGTGGATTGTCATTGGTTTATCCTTCCTCTTCTGCTTCCGACTCCGACAATTTGGTTTCACTAGATCCTAAGCGGAACGTAAGCGACGGAGTTGGAAGAAATGGAAACGTTCTGATTCTTCTTACTCCGATTCCGACGCGCATATGACTCCGCTTACGACTCCGATTTTTGATTTTCACTAGGTCACTTTGCAACTGTCCAAAGTAAATATTGATAGCCTTACCGTAGGAAGCATTGACGTTGCTCCTGTCACTGTGGCAAGAAATTTAAGGACATGGTTCGATTCTAACTTGAATCTCCAGGAACAGATCCACAAAACTTGCAAATCTGGGTTTTTCCATTTATACAATATTCGGCGTATCCGAAAGTATCTCTCCCAGGAATCTGCACGACCTTTGGTTCATGCTTTAATCATTGGTCGTTTAGATTACTGCAACAGCCTTCTATTGGTTTACCTTCTGTTCACCTACTTAAACCGCAACGTTTGCAGAATGCAGCTGTTCGGCTTATATCTAACGTTTCTCGCTACAGTCACGTAACACCAGTACTATGTTCGTTACATTGGTTTCCTGTCAAATTTCGTATTGATTTTAAAATACTTGTCATGCGTCTGGTTAATTGATTGATTTGATTGCTATTAAAGAACAGCCGCGCTGTAATCTCCGTTCAGCTGGCGGTCTTATCTTGAAGTATCCTAGTTTAAAACTGAAAAAGACTTACGGGGATCGTGCTTTTTCATCTGCCCCCTGTTATATAGTAATTTATGGAACAATCTGCCCCTTCACATCCGTCTTGAGGACAGTTTTGAACGTTTTAAATCTTAACTTAAACGTATCTTTTTAGACTAGCTTTTGATATGTAATGTTTTTAACCTACTATGTAATATACCGGTATTTAGTGCATTTATCTTTATTTAATTTTTAGCGTTGTTAAGTTTTAGCCTCAATTATTATGCTCATTTTAGCTTATATTTTCTTTTGACAGTCACGTCTTGTCACGCTCTTTTGATCATATTTGCATGGAAAAGGCACGTTATAAATTTTTAATTATTATTATTATATTATTATCAATATTATTAGATAAAAAATAGGAAATGTGACAATCTGATTAATTTATGGCACAGAATATGGTTCTTTTTTAAGGGTCCTTAAAACGTGTGAACATGTCAAAATTTGAAGTGAAATTGATGTCTCTGCAAGAAAAGAAGTACAGAATCAAAGCTGGAAAGCAGAAAGCTGCCGTTCTCATTAAATAAATTGTAAAACGAACATCCAGTTTTAAACCCTTAGGCTACAGAAATATTTCAGACAGAAACATAATTAGTCTTTAAATCTCAATAAACAGCATTTCGCGAAAAACACAGTTGAATTTTCCCCAGAACGTCTTCAAGAAATAGAAATCTCCCGGATTTTTATGTCTGTAGGGACGAAATCGCGTGAGCAGCTCGTAGATTCTGGCCAATTGTAGATTATGTTTGTGTTTATCAATGTTAGTTTGTAAAGGTCTGCAAGGGGAACTGACATAGTCTGAATCACACAAGTTATGCGTTCAGGGTTTTGCTTTCTAGTGCTAGCTTATTACATGGGCTAACCTTCTTGTGAAGATGCCGAGTATATCGGAGAAGTACATGTACAGTATGTTGCCCAGTATCCGGACGGTACCAGTATCCGGACACTTGAAACAAAAACTCAATTTTTGAGGCGCCCTTTTCAGTTCTCGTTAAACGAAGTATTTCGAATGAAAGCTGAACATTTCAGCTTTAAGATGAAAGTTTTGGCGATTTGAAAGCTTGCGAAACAGTCGCAGAAGACGCCGTTCTGTTCAGGTGAATAAACTTTTCATGGCTAATATTTACGCTGTTTACTGCGCAGTAAAGTTAGTGCTGGTCAGAAAAGGGAGGGTAATGTGTGTTATTTTCAAAGAAACTGTTTTATTTTTAACGTGAAGATACTTAAGGAAGTCAGGTTTTCAGAAAGTTTATTAATTCTCCTTGAAATTCGATTTGTTTGGAATAACGGAAGCCAGAAACATTCACTAAGTTTTGATGTCATGTGCCTAGTATCCGGACAGTTTTTTCTTTGCTGTACACAATCGATGAATTAGCTGTGTACATTCTCCGGATAAGATTTATTTCATATCAGTGACTATAATTAAAGCTTAGGATATATGATATAGTCGTAAAATGTAACTCTACTCAACTCCGTATGGAAATTTTCTTCACTCATTCAGAGGCGACTTGATTTCGTGTGCGCCGCTTCTTTCGCGTGACTGCATTTTCTATATATAACTGAAAGCGTCCGAGTTGAACCTGGAATTCTCATACTTTTCCCAGTTGGGACTGCTAGAATGGGGTTGCAATGGTCTAACAAATGTCACAAAGGGATTGAGAGATGTGAAAGAAGGAGGAATTAGTGCTAGAAAAGTAGGCTTATTGTGGGGACTGAGCATGAAGAAATCAACACTGCAGGTCAGACTAAATAGGAGAGTGACCTTTGACCGTCGGGTTGAGGTCCCTTCCCCAAGCTTGTCTTTAAATAAAAAATGAAGAAAGAAAGTCGTTTGCAGATTGGCTAATTGAGCTTGCAAACTGCGGCTTCGGGATGTTCACGGATGCCTTCCTTAAATCAGTGAAAAAGTTCCTAGACAAAGAAGTGAGAAATTATACCATTTTTAAAACAGCGGCTCGCGTTCCCCACCATACCCCAGTCATTTGTTATGTTTTATTTCACGATGCTAGGTTATTTTTTCGGAATCGATTGCCGGACTACTTTGCAAGTGCAAGAGAAGCTTATAAGTCGCTTGCCTGTCGAAATTTATGTACAATTACGTTGTTATTGTTGTGTCCGGATACTGGGCCAGCTGTCCGGATACTGGGCAACATAGGAGCTCTGCAAAAATATTAATTTAGCGATGGAAACAAAGGCAAAAAAGTTAAACTGTCTTTCGTCATATTAAGGACTAGATAGATTTTTTCTGGGCCAAATTTCAGAGCTCTTGCGATTAACAAAGGAAAGTTATTGCAATTTTAAACTGAAGTGTCCGGATACTGGGCAACATACTGTAGATCACATTTGACTATAAATAAAAAAAATGTCTCAAATGGATCGCAGTGAGAGAAATTCAAGTCGTTATTTATTGGAACACAATGCTGCTTTGATTGGTATTTGTTTTATTTTTCAATGCTTCATCTTTATCCAAGACAGGCAGTTGCTCTTTCTGATCTCAAATTTAGCGGTCAAAATGCCTCAACTGGTCTGTTAAACATTTTTATGAGAAGACAATCGTGTAGGTCAGTCAGTATTACGAAAATAAAACGCAATCTTGGACAACAAACAGAGAGGAATAGGCCAATGCAATGCTATAGTCATTTTATTTCACTCTTACACTAAGTCTACATTATTTTAACTACTCCAGGAAACAGGTGTGAACAGTAGGCCAGCTTGCGACGAAACATATTATTCTTCCGTCTTACTCGTGATTCTTGTTGTACCATTTATCAGCGTCTTAAAAGTTCTTGTATGAACTTATCCGTCCATATTGCCAGCATTGCTTTAAAATCTGAAACAAATTATTTATTTAGTTAATTTTCTTGAGCATAAGTTTATGCAATGGGAAATGTAGGTCAGCGTGGCCGAGTGGTATGCGTGTCGGACTCGCAATCCGGCGAGCTCGCATTCGATACCCGCTCTGGCCATTTGCTGGATTTGTTCTCTTTCGCACTAAGTTCAAATCCTCGGCCAACTGGTTTCCTCCTGCCAGTTATATTTGGATCTGGATTATTCTTATTTTCTTAATCTTTCCAGTGGAGTGTCTGTGAACTAGTCGGATAAGTTAGTGCACCTTCCACTGAGATTTCCATAATTCTTTAATAATTCAATATTTGTTTTACTGAAACAAGTCAAATGTTCCGCAATTTTGTATCACTACCGAAATGTAACTCAACCTCATCCCCAGGTTTTTTCGGTTAACGGTTCAATAATCTGGCAATTTGCTGCACGATTGACGTCATCAGCTCACACATCGCAAACTTCTTCCAAATTTGGTCGACAGTAGCTAGTTATGAAGGATTATGCGTGGGATTTTAGCCAATAAGAAATGGCGAAATATTTTGAATGAATTGTTGGTTTTTACATGACCTCACTATCATTCAAACTACAAAACTTTCGATCCTACTGAGATTTTACTTTCATGTTGTATTAGAGCAGCTGAAAACTAATTTTCAGACAAATTTTCGCTTCAAAAGGGTTCTTGGTTTTGTAATAGAGTACTCTTGAATTTGTAAGCTTTTGCGTGACGCAGCATTTACATGACGGCCGAGAGAGCTGTCATTTAGGTTAAAAAAGTGACTTTTTTCGAGAAATTTGGCTATCTAAACAGTTGTAAGAAAAAGTATTACTTTAATGTTTATGAGTTCCTCTAGGAGCAAATTCACGCTTTTGTAGCAAAACTCGGTAATAGATGTTTCTGTTGGTTTCTGTCCGCCATGTTGGAGCTCATCCGGATGAGCTCGAGCATGGCGTCTCCATACAAAGCTCTATAAATTTTGATAAAACATTTCCTCGGATATCTCGCGAGTTATGCCTTCGACCCAAATCTTTACGAGGGTCTTTGGATATTTACCTCCTTTTATTTCCCAGATTCTAGACTTTACCTGTCGAATGGTTTTGATTTTTATTTTGATCTACTTTGAATGGCGTGACACTGAAAACCAGCAATAGTAATTAGCAATTATTGAATTCGGCTTTCGCATCATCTCAAGAATTATGGCGATCGAGGAGGGTGTTATCGGCCGAGGCGGATAACACCTCTGAGATCTTCATTATTCTCCAGATGATACGAAAGCCGAATTCAAGAATTGTTTTATTATTCATTCAAAATAATTCACCTCCGTCGATGTTAAGTTCATCTCGATAGTGCTTGTTTATCGGGATTAGGAGAAAAACAACTGTTCAGGTCTGTAAATGTACTCCAAATAGCAGATGTCGTCCGTCGAGTTGTCTTCTTGCTGTTCTTGCTGTGCTTTTAGACAATAGTTCGCCGTGAAACAAGTAAAATGTTCCGACATTCTGTACTCACTACCAAAACGAGTCAAACTCATCCCCAGGGCCGGGTTGTTCGAAGCTGGGTTAAGGTAACCCACCGTTAGTGTGAAATTTGAACTCGGATATGAGAGCTTAAAAGGCAAATTTAGTTTAATTCTCTTTGCCTTCAATTTGATGATTGGATACCCTAAAAAGAATGGAGAAAATTATCCGATAGTGTGCTTTTGATAAAAGGAAAAAGAAACCCGGGTTAAAATTTAACCCCGGGTTAGCGCTAACCGGTGCTCGAACAACTGGGCCCAGGTCTTCTCGGTTAACGGTTCAATAATCTGTCAATTTTTCGGCACGATTGACGTCATCAGTTCAATACCGCCAAATTCTTGCAAATTTGGTCGAAAATAGCTGGTTATGATGAATTATGTGTGGGATTTTAGCCAATCAGAAACGGCCAAATATTTTGAATGAATAGTAATAAAAGGTCTCAATGGGTGGTAACTTTGAAGGTTTTAGGCCCGGTTCAGACGCCGATCTTTTTATGAGCCGAACCTAATACATTGAATTAAGGAAATGGAAAGTTTGGCGTCTGAATCAATTAGGAACGCCTATTTCAATTGCCGTTCTACCCTGGCTGGGAATTTCGACTTTGGAACGACTTTGGAACGGTTTTGATTCAGACCCTGAACTTTTCATGTACTGAACCTAATGCATAAATTATTATAACAAATTTTGTAAGCAGTTTCACCAAACTTAGCATTTTCCTCCTTTTGAATTTAGTTCGGCTGGAATTAAGATCGGCGTCTGAATCAATTCAGGCGGTCTAAATAGTTTGGGTCGGCCTTAAGTCGAATTAGGTTCGGCTCATGAAAAGTTCGGCGTCTGAACTGAGCCTTAGTGACGTTTGCGTTTTTCCAATTTTGACTGTTGACGGTCAAATTTTAGAGCTTTTGACAGTTTATGGTTATTAAGTGGAAATGTGGCCAAGAATTTAAGTAAATGTTAACTTCTGTATATATTGATACTAACTGTTTTGTTTTTTAGCCTGTCTTGGCGTTTCACTTGTAAACATTCCGAAACATTTTTACATATAATCAAGTTGTAAGTTATTGTAATGTCTTGAAGGAGTGTTTTTGAGAACATGGGTTCAACTTGTTTGATTCTTCAGGAGCTAGAAGTCCAGTTAAGATCAGCTGAAAAAGTGAGATTTGAAGTACCTAGAAACTTTTTGACGGTTAGTATTAATTTGCTTTTTTGATGGTTGATGCTTTTTCGACGGCTCGCGGTTAAATCTTTGGCCGTTTGACTTCTGACGGTTAACCCCCGGCCATTGAGACCCTCACAACAGTGAGGCCATATCCGAGTTGCCCCAATATTGTGTTTCAAAGCGAGGCTAGGTGAATACCGTTGATATGAAAATGACTTTTTATCCTAATGTAAATAAAACTCATTTTCACAAGAAACTGGTTTCGAACTTAGCCTCTTTTTTTAAGTACGAGTTTTTGTAACTCGGAAAGGCCGAATCTTCTACAGATTAGTTCTTTTTAACAGCGGCCATATTGTTATGTGTATGCACACTACAAAACCACTGAATTACCTTAATTCATTTTACTGACACAAACTGTTTTATAATTAATATAAAGGATTGTATTTTTGCTAGCTTACGTTTAAACAGAGAAGATCCGGGAATAAAATCATCCACTTTTTGGGCATGGCCCGTGACGTCTCGATTTTGTTCAAGTTTTAATGGCACAGCTGAAATGTAAACAAACAATATTTGACAAGGAGAATTTACATCTTTTTTTATCTCGATTAACTACTATTTCATCAAGTCTTAATATGTAAGCAAAGTAATTGACATGGAATTCGAAAAGTAGTGGGGAGAATACGATGCATGAATAAAAAGAACATGCTTGGAAATCCCCAACACTACGGTGTGTGGGTTGGGGAATTCCTTAACGTGACCTTCAACGACAATCCGCCTTTATCAACAAATAATCATGGCAGTAATATGGATAGTAACTAGCTCACACAGAGACACACAGAGATGTTTACTCGACCGCTTTAAGATGCAACTGATGAGATTTCGAGTTTACGACCATGATGCATTGCGATCGTAGTGCGCACACCACCTGGATACTAATTATCGCTTCTGTAAAATTACTGATGTCTATTATTGTTGGTTCAAAATATTTCTCCTCTTCTGATTTGCTAAATTCTCCTGGCTTATTCGATTCTTTATATTAACCAGCTCTATTTGCTGACGAAAATTAGTCGATTCAGTAACGTCTATCGTATTCATGTCAAACGAAAGGGAGACGCACAGCCCGGCGGCTTAGCCTTTTTGGCAGCGCAAAGCTAGCCTTGAGGTCAGTTCAAAATAAGGGACGTGAGCATTCAACCACGAAATAAATTTCGGGGTAAGTTCTGAGATGACTGAAATACCACCGAGATGGAGAGGAGCCACTGAAAATTGAAGGAGAAAAATCAGATCGGCTAAAACACTTTTCATTTCCACACTACTAAATAAAGTTTTAATAAACGAAGAAAAATGTAATAAATACTTCTTTACCTGAAGACGAAATCACAGCCACCACGAGAAGGAAGCAAATCAGAAAGGCACAATAAATCTTCATCTTAACGGGCTGATTTTTATTTTCTGCAATAAAAATGTTATCAAGGGGATGCAATCATTCAGTTAAAATATCAAAGGACAATCCACTAACGGCACGTACGCGACGCTCTGCTACGGCAGAGTTTGGTTGTCAAAGAAAGTAAAACTGAAGATGAATCTTGTTATCATAGGTGCATTGATCTCTGGAGATCCTTGTCTCATATATTTTTCGGTTCTAAAAGTGTCGGCTAGTAAACTGGCTTTGAGAAGAAAAAACAAACTTCCAGCTCCATGCATTTACATGTAGCAATGCACGAAAAAGGTGAACGCAAAGGAAATTAAGATAACTCATCCACGTTTTTTCATAAGAAGATCATTCATTGTTTGTTCAAATTTCGGGTATCAGGTTTTTTATTGATATAATTATATGTTTGCCAAATTTGTTTCAGAGAAATTGTTGGAGCATAAAGCCAGTAGTCGTCCTGAATTCAGCCTTGAAATCGGTTTTTAATTTTCCAATATTTTTGGCTTTGAATCTTCCCAATTGCAATGCCAGCTAATTTTGTATTCCAAGCTGATTCACAACCGTGCTAGTCTTCAAAAAGTGCCTTATGTTTTTGAAAAAAATACAAATTAGGGGGAATGGGCGCGAGGATGAGTCCGTCCGTCTCTTTTTCTTTGCTTCTTTTCGTTGCAAAATAAAAAGCATGGCTGAGTAAGCTGTAAAAGTATTAACCTACCTTATATTATGTGGAAATTTCTCCAAGATGCTTTAAGGGTTAATGTGATTGACTTAGGGTTTATTTTTTTCGGTTTTACAGTAAAATACTGAGGGCTTGTTATACATTAGGTTCGATAAGGATTTTAAAACGTATCCTAAATTGACTAGAATTCTTCCCGAACGACTGGTGGCTCTTTAAAGACATGCAGTTTAAGAGAACATTACAGCACTTTGATTGTCTCATGAGGAGTCGTATTTCCAACAGTTTCAGGGCTCCTTTGAATTTCTTTTTACTAAGGATCGTCCAAACTGTTTGAAATGTGTCTTTGTTAGAATTAATCGTAGTGACGTTAACATTAAAATAGCCCATTGAAAATTCCATCGATTGAGTAAAAAACATATCCAGTAGTTTTTCCCTGTTAAGTTTTGAACGATTAGGAGAAACCAAGAATTGAAAAAAATATACTGAGACCAAATAGTCATAAAAAAAAAAACAGTCAGCAGACTCGCACCATGCACAGAGACGACTGGTAAGAAATGATTGAAAAGCTGTTTTTAAGAACATGTACAGTTAAATAAGCCATCAAATCGATTTTCCTCACTTACCAAGATTAATTCACTTCAATAACTGAGTTTACTTGCTTTAAGCACGTAGATACTCGACAAAATCCAACCAAGAACTAAAACGATTCGCCGTTGTTGAACGCCTATAGTTAGTAATACAGGATAAAACAATAGCAATTAGATATGACATTGGATAGGTGACATAATCTTACAGTCGGTCTCATCGAGTTTTCAGATTCCCACCACTTAGATGAATCAAAACCAGTTGGAGTTTCTCTGTGATCAAGTTATGACTAAAGAACTAAATTAACAAATGACTAATTAGCTATTGAACAACGGTGTACCTGATATCCCTTATAGTATAACGAGGCCCGACTGTTTGTGAACAGGCGGTGTGCGTCACGAGATTCGACCAATCAGAATGCGTCATTTGTAGAGTGATTTTCGCGCTCGGAAAGGGCCGTTTTCAGAGGTATATGTGGTGAAATTTTCGCTTTATTCCAAGCTTGTGTTGGTAATTTCGACGCTATACCGCCGTGGAAAGTTGTTGGAACACTTTATCTTGATAGCAGTTGCGTTACTTTCAAATATTTTGCTTTCTTGAGCGTTTGTGACAAGTTTGAATTGCTCGGTTATGTGCAGGCCGCCATGATGATTTGAGTGTTGTTTTTGCCGTTCTTCTTGGATTTATTACTGGTTACTGTTAGCGGTTTTATCGAATTATTTTGGGCATCTTGCTACTTCAACCTTTCTTCTTTGCAAATTTCGGGGTCTACCCGGGTCTACCCCTGTTAGTTTTCCCGTTATGAGCCGTTGAAAGTGTCTTGGAATTAAGACATCGTCTTAGCCAAGTGCCACAACTCCCGGGAAACGGGCTGAGAAAACATGCCGAAGCGGAAGCCGACGTGAAGCGAGTAACGCCAAATCCAGGAAGAGTTTGTTCTATTTTAAACCACAAAAGGTAAATAAGTTTGAATACGTAATAACCTTTGGAAAAAAAAAACATTTTTCATAACCCAGTGCGGAAACTGAAGGCGTGACTTTAAAATAATTTGCATGCGGTGTGTGCAATGTCTATGTTGTGTAAACTTATGTGAGGGAATAAATTGTTATAAATCTCTACCAAAACACAAAACCATTATCGAAGATCCAGACAACATCATACAGGATTTTAAAACTGTGAGGTTAGGTTTTACTTTATAACAAAATCGATATACTGCGCTCACTTCAAGGACAGCACAGACAAGATTGACAAGATCGTGGTTTATTTCACTGTTTATTTCTGCGACTGTGGCTTCGGTGAAATTTCAATTGTGCTGCAGCTGTTCGGCTCTTTCGGTCTGTTTTCCTCTTGCCTGATACAAGATTTATTTGCGCATAAGGATTTCAAACTCGCTCTGTGATTTTTTCCAGCTTTCTAAGCGTGAAAGCTATGGGGGAGGAATCGGGAAACATAGAAAGCGCTTTGGGGATTAATCTGTCGTCGTTTACGTACAAGGTGAACAAATCAGTGGACTGTTTTTCACTGTTACAGGATGCTACCCCGAGGGATGGGGGCTTCCTCGAGGACTGACTCCTGAGAAATAAGGGTGGGAGTGTGCGTCATGCTTTCTAAAGCCTTAACCCTATTTGTATAGGTAATAGCATGATTTAAAACGATATTTGGCATTTAGTAGAATCCAACTAGTGGTCTATTATCAATGCTGCGTTCTGATTCACTGAGCTGACTCAAAGCCCATTCGGGCTCGAGGAATAATTGTTAAAAAAGTCACATAACACCACTACTATGTTCGTTACATTGGCTTCCTGTCAAATTTCGTATTGTTTTTAAAATACTTGTCACGCGCCTTGTTACTTAATTGATTTGATTGCTACTAAAAAACAGCCGCGCTATAATCTCCGTTCAGCTAGCAGTCTTATCTTGAAGTATCCTAGTTTAAAACTGAAAAAGACTTTCGGGGATCGTGCTTTTTCATCTGCTGCCTCTATAGTAAATTATGGAACAATCTGCCCCTTCACATCCGTCTTGAGGACAGTTTTGAACGTTTTAAATCTTAACTTAAAAAGTATCGTTTTAGACTAGCTTTTGATATGTAATGTTTTTAACCTACTATGTAATATACCGGTATTTAGTGTTTTTATCTTTATTCAACTTTTAGCGATGTTTAGTTTTAGCCTCAATTATTATGCTTATTTTAGCTTATATTTTCTTTTAACAGTTACGTCTTGTCACGCTCTTTTGACCATATATATTTTTATTTATCTTTATTTAACTTTTAGCGATGTTTAGTTTCAGTGTAGTTTTAGCCTGAATTATTATGCTTATATTTTCTTTTAACAGTTACGTCTTTTCACGCTCTTTTGACCATATTTGAATGGAAAAGGCGCGTTATAAATTTTTATTTATTATTATTATATTATTATTAATATTATTCGATAAAAATAGGAGATGTGACAATTTGATTCATTTATGGCACGGAATATTGTTCTTTTTAAGGGTCCTTAAAACATGTGAACATGTCAAAATTTGAAGTGAAATTGATGTCTCTGCGAAATAAGAAGTACAGAGTCAAAGCTGGAGAGCTGAAAGCTGCCGATCTCATTAAATAAATTGTAAAACGAACATCCAGTTCTAAACCCTCAGGCTACAGAAATATTTCAAAACGAAACATAATTCGTCTTTAAATCTCAAGAAACAACATTTTGCGAAAAACACCGTTAAATTTTCCCCAGAACGTCTTCAAGAAATAGAAATCTCCTGGATTTTTATGTCTGTAGGGACGAAATCGCGTGAGCAACTCGTAGATTCTGGCCAATTGTAGATTTTGTTATTTTGTGTTTATTAGATCCAAATATAACTGGCAGGAGGAAACCAGTTGGCCGAGGATTTAAACTTGGGTCGAAAAGAGAAAAAATCCAGCAAATGGCCAGAGCGGGTATCGAATGCGAGCTCAACGGATTGCGAGTGCGACACGCATACCATTCGGCCACGCTGACCTGCCTTTACTATTGCATAAACTTATGCTCAAAAAAACTAGCTAAATAAATAATTTGTTTGTTAGTTTGTAAAGGTCTGCAAGGGTAACTGACATAGTCTGAATCACACAAGTTATACGTTGAGGGTTTTGCTTTCTAGTGCCAGCTTATTAGATGGGCTAATCCTTCTTGTGAAGATGTCGAATATATAGAGATGAAGTACATGACTGTAGATCACATTTGACTATAAATAAAAAATGTCTAGAATGGATCGCAGTGAGAGAAATTCAAATCCTTATATATTGGAACAAAATGCTGCTTTGATTGGTATTTGTTTTATTTTTCAACGCTTCATCTTTATCCAAGACAGGCAGTAGCTCATTCTGATCTCAAATTTAGCGGTCAAGATGCCTCAACCGGTCTTTTAAACATTTTTATGGGAAGACAATCGTGTTGGTCAGTATATTACGGAAATAAAACGCAATCTTGGACAACAAACAGAGAGAATAGGCCAATGCAATGCTGTAGTCATTTTATTTCACTCTTGCACTAAGTCTACATTATTTTAACTACTCTAGAATTCAAGTGTGAACAGTAGGCCAACTTGCAACGAAATGGATTATTCTTCTGTCTCACTCATGATTCTTGTTGTACCATTTATCAGCGTCTGTATAATCCTGACAAATGAATTAAGAAAATAAGTTTCATGAGAACATTTTGTAACGAAGCAGGTGTGAAAGGAGATGACAAAATGGGCATGCCTAAAACCTTGGTTTAAAGTCTTAGGACACTTTAGGAAATTTGGCTCCAAGACACACTTTGCAAAATCAACTCGTGTTTTTTAAATATTTGGTAATCTTGTTATAAGAGCTTATTTCTGCTGCCCCCTTCTCCCCCAAGCAATGTCGATTGTTTTAAAACAAGACTTGAACGAATAACAACAACACTGCACCGGGGGGATAGGGAGAGGTAAGGCCCCACCTCCCCTGTTTCTTGGAAAATAGAAAGGCGTACTTAGATAAGAGTCTCCAAGCCTCCACATTTAGTCCCACCCCTCCCCCTCCCCCGCTCAGAAACATCTTAATGCATCACTTTAGATCTCACTGTTGTTTCATTGGATTTGCTAACGTACCTCTCCAGAAAACGCTCATGCAAGTTCTTGTAAGAACTTATCCGTCCATCTTGCCAGCAACGCTTTAAAATCTGAAACAAATTATTTATTTAGCTAGTTTTTTTGAGCATAAGTTTATGCAATAGTAAAGGCAGGTCAGCGTGGCCGAATGGTATGCGTGTCGCACTCGCAATCCGTTGAGCTCGCATTCGATACCCGCTCTGGCCATTTGCTGGATTTTTTCTCTTTTCGACCCAAGTTTAAATCCTCGGCCAACTGGTTTCCTCCTGCCAGTTATATTTGGATCTAAATTATTCTTATTTTTTTTAATCTTTCCAGTTGAGTTTCTGTGAACTAGTTGGATAAGTTAGTGCACCTTCCACTGAGATCTTCATAATTCTTTAATAATTCAATATTTGTTTTATTGAAACAAGTCAAATGTTCCGCAATTTTGTATCTCTACCGAAATGTAACTCAACCTCAACCCCAGGCTTTTTCGGTTAACGGTTCAATAATCTGGCAATTTGCTCCTCGATTGACGTCATCAGTTCACACGTCGCAAACTTCTTCCAAATTTTGTCGACAGTAGCTGGTTATGATGGATTATGCGTGTAATTTTAGCCAATCAGAAATGGCGAAATATTTTGAATGAATACTAATTAGCAATTATTCAATTCGGCTTTCGTATCATCTCAAGAATTATGGCGATCGAGGAGGGTGTTATCGGCCGAGGCTGATAACACCTCCAAGATCTTCATTATTCCTCAGATGATACGAAAGCCGAATTCAAGAATTGTTTTATTATTCATTCAAAATAATTCACCTCCGTCGATGTTAAGTTCATCTCGATAGTGCTTGTTTATCGGGATTAGGAGAAAAACAACTGTTCAGGTCTGTAAATGTACTCCAAATAGCAGATGTCGTCCGTCGAGTTGTCTTCTTGCTGTTCTTGCTGTGCTTTTAGACAATAGTTCGCCGTAGAACGAGTAAAATGTTCCGACATTCTGTACTCATTACCAAAACAAGTCAAACTCGTCCCCAGGTCTTCTCGGTTAACGGTTCAATAATTTGTCAATTTTTCTGCACGATTGACGTCATCAGTTCAATATCGCAAAATTCTTGCAAATTTGGTCGACAATAGCTGGTTATGATGAATTATGTGTGGGATTTTAGGCAATCAGAAACGGCCAAATATTTTGAATGAATAGTAATAAAAGGTCTCAATGGGTGGTAACTTTGAAGGTTTTAGGCCCGGTTCAGACGCCGATCTTTTCATGAGCCGAACCTAATACATTGAATTAAGTACATGAAAAGTTCGGCTTCTGAATCAATTAGGAACGCCTATTTCAATTGCTGTTCTAGCCCGGCTGGGAATTTCTACTTTGGAACGACTTTGGAACGGCTTTGATTCAGACCCCGAACTTTTCATGTACCGAACCTAATGCATAAATTATTATAACAAATTTTGTAAGTAGTTTCACCAAACTTAGCATTTTCCTCCTTTTGAATTTAGTTCGGCTGGAATTAAGATCGGCGTCTGAATCTAGTTTAGAATCTGAATATAGTTTAGGTCGGCCTTACTTCGAATTAGGTTCGGCTCATGAAAAGGTCGGCGTCTGAACCGGGCATAAGTAACGATTACGTTTTTCCAATTTTAACTGTTGACGGTTAAAATTTTAGAGCCTTTGACGGTTAATGGTTATTAAGTGGAAATGTGCCCAAGAGCTTAAGTGTCTGTTAACTTCTGAATAAATTGATACTAACTGTTTTGCTTTTAGGCTGTCTTGGCGTTTCACTTGTAAAAATTCCGAAACATTTTTAGATATAAGCAAGTTGAAAGTCATTGTAATGTCTAGAGAGGGTGTTTTTGACAACATGGGTTCAACTTGTTTTTCCAGTTTAAAGATTCTTCAGGAGCTAGAAGTCCAGCTAAGATCAGCTGAAAAGTGAGATTTGAAGTACCTGAAACTTTTTGACGGTTAGTATTAATTTGTTTTTTTTTTTATGGTTGATTGGAAAAAATTAACTTTCTCGACGGCTCGCGGTTAAATTTTTGGCCGTTTGACTTGTGACGATTAACCCCATTGAGACCCTCAAAATAGGCCATATCCGAGTTGCCCCAAAATTGTGTTTCAAAGGGAGGCTAGCTGAAAAATCGTTGATATGAAATTAACTTTTTATCCTAATGCAAATAAAACTCATTCTCACAAGAACGGTCTCGCACTTAGCCTCTTTTTTGAAGTGCGAGTTTTGTAACTCGGAAAGGCCAAATCTTCAACAGATTAGCTCTTTTTAACAGCGGCCATATTGTTATGTGTAATAAGAGATGCGCACTGCAAAAGCAGTGAATCACCTTAACTCATTTGACTGAAAAAAACTGTTTTGTAATAAATATAAAGGGTTGTATTTTTGCTAGCTTACGTTTGAACAAACGGCGCAGATCAGATCCGGTAATAAAATCATCCACTTTTTGGTCATGGTCCGTGACATCGCGTTTTTCTTCAAGTTTTAATGGCACAGCTGAAATGTAAACAAACAATGTTTGGCAAGGAGAATTAAGAAAAAATTTATCTCGATTAACTTTTATTATTTCATCAAGTCTTAATATGTAAGCAAAGTAATTGACATGGAATTCTAAAAGTAGTGGGAAGAATACAATGCATGAATAAAAAGAACATACTTGGAAATCCCCAACACTTCTAAGTTGGGGGAATATTCCTTAACGTGACCTTTAACGACAATCCGCTTTTATCAGTCAATAGCAATTATAGCTTCTGTAAACTTATTGATGTCTATTATTATTGGTTCAAAATATTTTTTCTCTTCTTTTTAGCTAAATTCTCCCGGCCTATTCGATTCTTCATGTTAACCAGCTCTATTTGTTGACCAAATTTGGAAGATATTTGCCGACATAAGTCGATTCAGTAACGTCTATCGTATTTATATAAAATGAAAGGGAGACGCAGAGCCTTCAGTTTTGGCAGCGCAGGGCTAGCCTTGTGGTCAGTTCAAAATCAGGGACGTGAGCATCAACGCAGAGTTTAATTATAAATGCGACCACCAAATAACTTTCGGGGTTAACTTCTGAGATGACTGAGATACCCCCAAGGTGGGGAAGAGCCACCGAAAATTGAAGGAGAAAAATCAGATCGGCTAAAAACACTTTTCATTTCCAAACTATAAAATAAAGTTTTTATAAACGAAGAAAACTGTAATATATAACTCTTTACCTGAAGACGAAACCACAGCCACCACGAGAAGGAAGCAAATCAAAAAGGCACAAGAAATCTTCATCTTTACTAACTGATTTTTATTTTCTGCAATAAAAATATTATCAAGGGGATGCAATCAGTCAGCTAAAATATCAAAGGACATTCCACTAACGGCAGGTACGCATCTGCGACGGCAGAGTTTGGTTGTTGAAGAAAGTAAAACTGAAGATGAATCTTGTTATCAAAGGTGCATTGATCTTTGGAGATCGATAGCTCATATATTTTTCGGTTCTAAAAGTGACGGCTAGTAAACTGGCTTTGAGAAGAAAAAAAAAACTTCCAGCTCCATGCATTTACATGTAGCAATACACGAAAAAAGGTGAATTTGACTGATGATAAATAATCATTGCGAACGCAAAGGAAATTAAGACAACTCATCGACGTTTTTTAATAAGAAGATCATTCATTGTTGGTTCAAATTTCGGGTATCACTGGTTTTTTATTGATACAACTATATGTTTGCCAAATTTGTTTCAGAGAAATTGTTGGAGCATAAAACCACTAGTCGTTCTGAATTTAGCCTTGAAATCGGTTTTTAATTTTCCAATATTTTTGGCTTTGAATCTTCCCAATTGTAATGCCTGCTAATTTTGAATTTCAAGCCGATTCACAACAGTGTTATTCTTCAAAAAGTGCATTATGTTTTTGAAAAAACCATAAATTAGGGGGAAGGGGGTCCGTCCGTCTCTTTTTCTTTGCTTCTTTTCGTTGCAAAATAAAAAGCACAGCATTAAGCTGTAAGAGTATTAACCTACCTTATATTATATCGAAATTTCTCCAAGATGCTATCATGGTTAATGTGATTGACTTAGGGTTTATTTTTTTCGGTTTTACAGTACAATCATAGTTATTAGAGGAGACTGGTTATGAAAAGCGGCAAACATCAATGATAAAAACAACAGTGCTGCAGTTTATGTTGGAAGCACCCTGAAAGTGCACAATCCTTTGTTTTCTGTTGGCAAATTGTTACGGAATAAATTAATGCAACGTTTTTATTGGTCAATACAATCAAAATGATAGGAATTCTTTTGAACGTTGTGCACTTTCAGGTCCACAAAAACATATAACAAAGGAGTCTGACGGGTTTCATAACCATTCCACTCAATTAACTATGGTACAATAGGGCTTGAATATGCATTAGGTTCCATCAGGATTTTAAAACCTATCCTAAATTGACTAGAATTCTTCCCGAACGACTGGTGGCTCGTTAAAGACATGCAGTTTAAGAGAACATTACAGCACTTTGATTGCCTCATGAGGAGTCGTATTTCCAGCAGTTTCTCCTTTGAATTTCTTTCTACTAAGGATTGCCCAAACTTTTTGAAATGTGTCTTTGTTAAAATTAATGGTAGCGACGTTAACAATAAAATAGCCTATTGAAAATTCCATCGTTTGAGTAAAAAACATATCCGGTAGTTTTTCCCTGTTAAGTTTTAAACGATTAGGAGAAAGCAAGAATTGAAAAAACTATACTGAGACCAAACAGTCATAAAAACACAGTCAGCAGACTTGCACCATGACGACTGGTAAAAAATGATTGAAAAGCTGTTGGAAACGGAAAAAGCTGTGAAGAACAGCTAAATAAGCTATCAAATCGATTTTCCTTCTACTTACCAAGATTAATTCACTTCAATAACTGAGTTCACTTGCTTTAAGCACGTAGATACTCGACAAAATCCAACCAAGAACTAAAACTATTCGCCGTTGTTGAACGCCTATAGTTAGTAATACAGGATAAAACAATAGCAATTAGATATGACATTGGACAGGTGACATAATCCTACAGTCGGTCTCATCGAGTTTTCAGATTCCCACCGATTAGATGAATCAAAAGCAGGTCGAGTTTCTCTGTGACCAAGTTATGATTAAAGAACCAAATAAACAAATGACTAATTAGCTATTGAAGAACTGTGTATCTGATATCCCTTATAGTATAACGAGGCCCGACTGTTTGTGAACTATCACATCGCATTTTTTCAGTGATCAATCCAGCTGATATTAGAATTGAATCTGATCGGAAAAATGTTGCTGCTAATTATGCTTATTTTGAGATTCCAAATTGGCATCAACTTAGTACTACTGTACTGTATTTTAAATTTCATAATTTCTGCCCTGGTATTTCAGACTTGCATTTGTTCCTGCTGTTGCTGTACTTTTTAAGGTTTGAAGGTATAGCGGGCTGTTTTCAGCGTTACTTTTATTGCCGAATACCCTTAGGGGACTGAAAAAGGAATTCAAATTTTGATTTAAATTTGTGGTCGCTTCAAGGAAAATTAGACTTCAGAAACTTGATAACACGGAAACAAATCATCCAAGAAATGCTTTTAACGGATGACTGAGACACCCGCTATTAAAAATTATGGAAAAAGTATCAGCTCAACTTTTCTTAAAATGGTTGGTATATTCAGCTTTTACAAGCTTCCATTTGATA
Source organism: Porites lutea (assembly GCF_958299795.1). Taxonomy (NCBI): domain Eukaryota; kingdom Metazoa; phylum Cnidaria; class Anthozoa; order Scleractinia; family Poritidae; genus Porites; species Porites lutea. The sequence goes on from NC_133208.1 coordinate 25,437,458, forward strand.
TAGATTTTATAGTCCTCTGCAGGTTAATGAAAACATGCAGCTTAAGTAAGGCGCCCACGAGGATATTCCCGCACACTATTATTGCTGAATAGCCTTAGGGGACTGAAAAAGGAATTCAAATTTTGATTTAAATTTGTGGTCGCTTCAAGGAAAATTAGACTTCAGAAACTTGATAACACGGAAACAAATCATCCAAGAAATGCTTTTAACCGATGACTGAGACACCCGCTATTAAAAATTATGAAAAAAGTATCAGTTCATCTTTTCTCAAAATGGTTGGTATATTCAACTTTTCCAAGCTTCCATTTGATATAGATTTTATAGTCCTCTGCAGGTTAATGAAAACATGCAGCTTAAGTAAGGCGCCCACGAGGATATTCCCGCACAAACTTGTTATGTATACCTGAGAATAATAAACTCTCGACTGCGTTCCTTCGTTCATTTATGAAGGATGTTCCCCTGGGTGCCAGATGATTGTTTTTCTTACCTCTATCCTGAGAATGGACCTCTGGGGCCCGGGTAGAATTAAAAGTGGTAATCGCTTGGGATCTGTATGGTATACTTGTAAGTGTTGCATTTAACGTAGCTAATTTCCACTTTTCAAACAAGTTCCATTTGCCATATTAAACACATGGGGTACAATTAGTCTCAACTGCTGTGACCACTCCCCTTATTTTGTGACATATACATAACAGAATCGAGTGCGATTTCTGGATGTTTTTATCATATCGTGTTGATTTTCTAAATGTAGGACTGAAATCATGGCTTTCTATTTTACTTATTTTCTAAAGCTTTTCCCTCGTCATTTTGCCTTTTGCCCAGGCGGTTAAGCGAAGTTAACAATGCGTTAATGTGATCAAAACACGGTCAAGCAAGGGATCTCAAGCGAAACAGCTCTCCTAATCTGTGATTTTTTCCAGTTTTCTAAGGGTAAAAGCAATGGAAGAGGAATCGGGAAACATAGAAAGCACTTTGAGATTAATCTGTCGTCGTTTACGAACGAGGTGAACAAGTAAGGTTTGTGAAGTTCTCGTGAGAATGAATGAATTTTTTCAGGCTGGTTGAAGGGGCTTTTTGTAACCTTAGTCCATTAATCGATATAGTTTCAAAGGAAAGTTAAAAAAAGAAGACAGAGAAAATTGTAAGTTAATTCTTTACTTGCTGTCTTAAAAACAAGAGGTGCATGTTAATCTGAGAGAGAGACTATGAGGCGTTCGAATGGAAACGTCAGACTTCTGAACGAGATAAGTGCAAATAACTCAGGACCCCTAAAGTTGAATAAATACTTTGCAGGTGGCGCCTGGAAACTTTAGCACTGTCCCGTGGTCTAGGCAGATCAAATGAGAATTACATATACGTTTGTTTGTGGTGCAAGCGCCCGAGGCAGCAACGGTGGCACACAAGCAAAAATTGGTCAATTACTAAACCCACATTTGGTGTTAGAACTATCGACGATACAGGAAATTTTTTCTTTAGAACGCACCGCCATTATTTGTTTTTATACCAATGATTCATGTTATCATACCTTACATGACTCTTTTTCTGACAACCTCAGATGTTTTAATTGACCTGCTCATAAGCTGGAGAGCCTTGAAGAAGCGATGCTAGTGAGAAAAAATTCTCTGATCTGGTTGTCACTGGTGAAAACTACATTCCACTGTCTCTAGTGTAAAGGCTCAAACCACTGAAATCGAACTTATATAAACCTGAATGAACGTTGTGAATAACATTGCACGATGAACTTTTCCCACTAACATTTCCTGTTTCACCCATTTATTCATTATTGACTTGCAAACCTGCCAGTGGTTTAAGGCTAAAAGTCGTCTCCTGAACTTTCTGTTGTTACAGTACTTCTATCTTTGTCAAGGTTTACTTTGTGTTGTCTTGCAGTGTTCTTTAATGTTTTGGGTGAGAACACCGGGTTTCTTTGCTATAATTGCGTCGTTCTGACGATCGACTTTATCCAGGATGTTCTAGAATTGAGTAACGGCAACTCCTTGCTTTTGGTACTGATGTTGCTCCATGCCTTTCTGTGTCTGAGACAAGGGTGATCTAGTTTGTACCTTCCTTTTCTTTTTCTTCTATGGTTTCAGTGTCATTCTCTGCAGCATCATCTCTCTTCTGCCACCATCGTCACCACCTTGGGAAACCGGACTTTTCCTTTAGTCATTCATGTTAAATCTCCTCTACTGCCCCCGCCTCCGAAAATGTGCACGTGCTGTTAAATCCCTGGGCCTGGTTAAAATCACCTACCTCAAAAGTATGGTAAGCCTGGTTTTCCCAGGTTTTTCTTAGTATATCTGGTTGAATTCAAACGTATGGAGCCAGGTGGGCCTTGTTGGTAATGGAAAGTCAAACAAACACAGAATGGAACGGTTCAGGCTGTTCTTGACTTTTACTTGCAGGTTACCACACTGAGGATAAAGATTGCGGCTTGCGTTCTAAAAAGCCCTTACCATATTTTAGATCTAACTAAGTGATTTTGCCTAGTACCCTATTCCACACCTGAGCTGTCGTTTGGGGAGATTGTATAAACAGTTCCTTTTTTCAGGAAGTGATGTATGAACCAAATGGTCTTCCAAGGTTACTTACTTAAAAATTTTACATATTAAGGTTCAGACGCCCCTTTGATGCGCACGCCAGACCTTTTGATCTATTTATAGCTGGGAATATTTGTTCTTATCTAAGTGTCCTTAAAATATGTGAGCATACTAAAAGAATATATACTTTTTTTAATATATCGCGAAGTCCTCGAAGTACGGATTAAATGATAATTTGTCTTCATTTTTCTATGAACAGCATTTCGCCGAGGAGACTAACAAATTTTCCCCAGAACGTCTTTAAAACTCTCTGTGTATGTCTGTAGGGACGAAATAGCGAGAATCTCGCGTACATTCTGGCCAATTGTTCTAGAATGTTTATGTTTATTAATCGGTTTTGTAAAGGCTTCGGTAAGGCAAACTGACATAACCGGAATCACACAAGTTACGTTGAGAGTTTTGCTTTCTTAACTGTCAGATCTTAGAGGGTCTAATTCTTCTTGTGAACATGTCGAAGATATAAAGCTGTTTATCATAGTTGACCAAATATCTCAAATTGATCGCCGTGAGAGAAATGGAACCTTTCACGGTTTTTTTTTTACTTTTGACGTGGAACAGTTAGGGAAAGACAGCTCCTCAACACACAACCTTTAATAAAACTCGACTTTGAGGAGATACATCTTCGTTAGTTTTTAAGAAATCAATTTCAAACTTGGCAATTTTGCTAATCTAAAGACGCTTTTTTCCAGCGAAGTCGATGAATTTTTCTTTACTTGTTCATATAAAATAAATAAATATATAATAATTAAAAAAAAAACGTGGAAAGCCCAGTTCAAGTCCTTATTATTTTATCGGAACATTTATTTTTTAGTGCTTCATCTTTATCCAAGAGTTGCTCTTTCTAATCTTAAAATTAGCGGCCAGAAATGGACAAAATGGCCTCAACCAGTCTTTCAAACCCCTTTAAGAGGGCAATCGGTAAGGTCAGTGTATTTATTTAATCTTATCATACGGAAATAAAACGCCGTCTTAGGCCACAAACAGAAAAAATAGACCAATGCAATACTCTAGTCATTTTATTTTTCTCATGCACACTTTATTACAATTTTACTACTCTAGATAACGGGTGTGAATGTAGTGGGCCATCGTGCAACAAATAGATCATTGCTCCGTCTTACTCATGACTCTTCTTGTATTTTTTATCAGCGCCTGGAAAATCCTGATAAATGAATTAAAAAATATAAGCTTCACGACATGTTGCAACTGTTGTCGTTGAAATTTACCTCTTGGTTTAAATTTTATTTTCCTTATTTTTGGCTTATGGTATTGTATGATAATATATACGTTTGAGAAATAAAGGGAAATAAAAATTAAACCAAGAATAAAGTTGAACCACAAGATAACGAAGCAGGAGTAAGAAAAAGGAGATGGCAAAATGGGTATGGGAAATCAGGCGCGCAAGACACATTATTGTACTTTGCTAAATTAACTCGTATTTCTACCTCTTCAAAGAATTTGGGAATGTTGCTACAAGAGCCTATTTCTGCTGTCACCCTCCCCCGAAGCAATGTTGATTGTGTTGATACAAGAATGAGGGGAAATGCGTCATTTTGACGAGCTACTGCCTGAGTTCGCGTCCCAAGAGTTTTGACCAGGGTTGTGTTATCATTTTTCCAGGGGTACTCTCTATAATATCCTGTACCGGGACGCTCCGCCCGAAAAGGGTACCTTTTTTAGGCTTCAGATAATAGAAGGGTAGAGACTTCACTAGTTGAGTATATGAAAGTAGTATATGAAAGTACAAGCAGTATATATGGCATGGAAATCTGTCATTTTGTTCCGTCAAAAGGGCTTACAGATGCATTATGGCTGTAAAGTCGAGAATACGTTCTGCTTTTGTGATTTCTTCATATTCAAAAGGCGGCACATTTACAGCAGTTAAAAGGGATGCAAACTTCTAAACTAAGTATGTGAATGGGGAACCATTTGTCAATAAAAGGCGTACGAAAGAGCTCAAGGCACCTTTACTGTCAAAAATGGTATCTTAAAATTGGTTGGACCTCGGATGGAAGCGTCCCCGTATAAAACTTTGTTGGGTACTCCCCCCGGGATTTGGTTGCAAAAGGACAAGCTCAAAGTAGTTCAACCTAAAGAAAAGGAAAATTCTTGACTAAAGAACTACACAGAAAAAACCTTACTTTCCCCCAAATTACCAAACATAATTTACGATTTTTTCAGCACGCACCAAAAGAACTGAATATTTTTTTACTAAAACAGTGTATAGTGTTTTTCGCGCGCTCTGATTGGCTACTCAATCAGTGAATATCCTGCACTATTCACTGATTCACCTCCAGTTCCTCCGAGCGAGCGACGCCAAACTCGCATAAGTTTCGAACAAAATGCCTCCCCGGTATGCTGCTGTAACAAACAAAGAGATTTCACAGCTAATCAAGCAAGCTGTTCCCGAAATACACGAAGAAGGTAACGAAGTTCGGGGTGGAAGTTTTAACAGGTAAAGCTTTGCCATTTTGACTTGAATTTATCTAATAAACCCGGCGAAAAAGTTTTTTGTTTACAAATGCAAATTAAGCTTAAGTCTTGCGTTACTTTATTTAGTTCACTTGTTCATGAATAAGCTTAAAACTAAATTTAATAATCTTTTTTACAGAATGATTTTAAACACAAAAAGGATTTACAACTCCTTTTGAGGAAATTCCCCGCAAGAGCTAAACAAATGCCTTCAAAAGTTTTATTTGTCGGCAAGAAAAAGCGACAAATAAGCCACTCTTCCTACTTTCTCCGGAGAAAAGAAAAAAATTGAACACTAAAATTAGAGTCTCCCCAGCCACGCCACTTCAAGTAACTAGGTAACCTCCCCTCCTCTCCCCCCTGCGACATATCAAGAAACATCACTTTAAACCACCACCGCGGTCAAACGTCTAAATCGTTGTTTTTGTTATTGCTGGGATTTCATTTAACAGTTGGAGAAAAATGGGCAAAGATGTATAAATCAGTTAGTCAACATAACTATCTTTCCATTTTTCTCCAAAGTTTGAGCTTTTTTCGCTGAAAACGCTTCGCGCTAAAAGAGAATCATGTTTGAAAATGGCGCCGATAATAACGTCAGCATCGGTTTTCAATCACTTAGAACTTTTTTAGTAAACTTTTAAAAAGTTTAGTAAACTAACAGGATGTTGGTAATACCCTAAACTTTCGATAGTGAAAGTAGCAACCTTAACTTTGAAGTATTTCGCTTAACTTTTGCAAATTTCACTCGTTTGACCGCTGTGAACTTTAAACCTCACTCTCGTTTCACTGGATTTGCTAACGTACCCTTTCAGAAAACGCTCCACGGAGATCTTGTAAGACCTTATCCACCGCTTCTATCAAAAGCCTTTTAAAGTCTGAAACAAATGGTTAGTTAGTCTTTTAAGCAAAAGTTTATGCAGCAGTCTATATGTCTGAAGGTGATACAGTAGGGCGGCGGGACTGAGTGGTAAGCGCTTGGGACTCGCAATCTGGCGATCCCAGGTTCGAGCCCCGCTCTGGCCACATGCTGAACTTGGTCTCTTTCTCCCCGATTTAAATCCTCGGCCGTTATGCCAACTGGTTGCCTCCTGCCCGTTAAAGTTTTTAATCCTGTTGTGCTATATCTGGATTTGGATTATTTGTTTCTAATTATTTGAGTGGAGTTCCCGTGAGCTGGCTGGATAAGCTAAGTGCACTTTCCACTATAAACAAATATTTAACCTTTTTTTATGCCTTAATTTGTTAACGTCACTGGAGGCTGTGTCTATCAAAGAGCAAAAACAAGGGAACATTTTAAAATTCTCTTGGCAAAGTGGCCACTCTCTTTAAGCGGCCAGTATTCAAAATCCCGAAATGATTGTAAAAAGGATTGTAAATTAAACCTTAGCCTGCTTAGTCGGCACCGGAGTATTGAGGGTGAAGGCCTTAGCGTGGAAGTATTTTTGAAAAATCCTTGATTCGCGGTAAACTGTGTACAGGTGGCACAGGTATCTGACAGCGGTTTTTGCTCACTCCCTTGTTGGGTAATTCAGTCCTTTTATGGTAGTGTCATGGTTTTTCAATTTCATTTAAGGTTTCTCCTTAGTACTACATTGAGCATCCTTACTGCGCATTCTTTCACGCGCGAATAACGTTCTCTTGTAATACATAAAAGGATTTCGTTTCAATAATAGACCATTTCCGAGTTGAGCCAAAACTGTGTTTTGAAAGCGTGGCTAACTGCAAATCCATTGATATGAAAATGATTTTTATTCTAATGCTAATAAAACTCTTTTTCACAAGAAAGGTCTCGCACTTAACCTTGTGTTTAAAGTGAGAGTTTTTGTAAATCGGAAATGGCTAATCATCATACGCATAAAAGTAATATGTTAATAGCCCGCCATTATGAAAAAGGTCTATAATTAAGAGCGACGGTCAGGAAAAATCGACTAAAATCTTAATTTCGTGGCAAGAGTTGAAAAATCAATTTCTTTCATTTTTTGTTCATAGATAGCTTTTAGGTAGATAAGAAACCTAATGGAGATTGTTCCTGCCAAAAGCCTTTTATTTGTGAGAAAAATTAGAAGATTGGTTTTCGATGTCGGAGTCTCAGACTACCCTAATTTTCAACCTGAAATTCGCTAACATCAACTTTCCTCGCGTTCGCAAACGAAGCCGCATGGAGAAATTTGGACACTTCCCATGAAAAGAAAAATTCTTTTTCTTCCACTAAAAGATACTTTCAGGGCAATAGCGAAGCTCATCGTACTGAAATAATTCAAAAATGAGGGATAGGTTTTCAGGATAATAAAAACTTAAATTCATTTTCGACGGCAATATTTAATATGTGGTAAAGCTCCAAATTCTCTTCATGCTATTTAAGTCACACATTTAGACATTGATTTAAAACATACCTGGGAATTGGCTTGGGTTATTCAAGGAAATCTTTGTAAGACACCATCGAAGTTCAGGAATTTTCATGGTAGGCCGGCGGTAATTGTGTAAACACTTCCAATTTCGAGTCGCACAAAAGTAGATATTTACAGTCTAAAGGTTCGTTCTTCGTACTTCTTGCAGGTTTTCCCATTGCAAAGTTGCTTTTTTCAGTCATAGAGTAGGGTAAAAAGTTGAAACTGGGTCAATTTTTAGCCATTTTTGAACTCTACCAGCCGGCGACTCTGCGTGACAGTCTATTCCGTGACTGCACGTGACATAACGTACGTTTCAAGAGACGGAGCTGTCTATATGACAGTCACGGAATCATGGTAGTAACGCAACGCAATTCTTGAAAGAGTAACATTTTCGATGCCGACAGTATTTTGAAGAAGAAAAAATCAAACGCGCTAGTACTCTGGTACTCATTCTTTATCCAAAAGTAAGGACTTTAACAATGTTAATTCGTTTAAGATGACGGAGCATGAAGATATTTCGTCATGTCTCTTTACGATCGGGGAAACTTGGAGCCGTTAAATAAGTTATTTTGGTCACGCTTTACTATATTTACCGGCCTTCGATGCTTTCGTTTGGAGGCTGTCTTCAGTAACCCAAGCCAATTCTCAGGTATGCTTTAGGCTAATGTATAAATGTGTGAATAAACGAGGACCGGGAAAATTTGGAGCTATACCACATGAAGAATAATGCCGTAGAAAACAGCTACTAACTTAAACTTTTTGTCACCGTAAAAACCTGTTCTTCGTTTTTGAATTATGTCAGTTCAACGAGTCTTGATATTGCTTTGAAAGTATCTTCTAGTGAAAAAAGAAGAGTTGTCCTATTGATGGAAAGTGTCCAAATTTCTCCTTGCGACTTTATTTGCGAACGCGAGGAGAGTTGATGTTTGTTACTGCCGTTACGTTGTGACTCAGGAGCGCACCCGTGATGTCACGCACGCCTTGGCGTACCGCCTCGCAATGCGTCACGGGAAAAAGAATCCAGGTGCTCGATGGAAAGAAATGTCTTACGGTGAAGTTGTTATTTCGGAACGTAGTTTTTACGGTTATCGTTTCTTTTTACAACGTTATAGAGGACACAAACGTAAGTTTTTAGTTCGCCCTTATTCTTTACTAGGTTTTTCTAGTATTTATTGTTATTTACTTTTTGTTTTATACTTTTCGAAACCGTACAAATCGTGCAGCTCATCTTGTGGTACAAGTCCGCTAATACCAGCTACGCAGAAGTTCAAGTACTTACTGCTGTAATCAGATAAGCTCATATACCATCGCTTAACTATCGTTTCTATCGCAAGCGTTGGTCGTAATCGTCGAATCGAGTCTTGAATTCTACGCGTTTCGAAGTGTGTTTTTCATGTGAGATTAAAGCAAATCGTATTGTGCTTTGGATCGCTTTAATGCACTCACAATGTTAGCAAATTTCGGGTTGAAAACACTGCCATTTTGAGACTCCGACCACGAAAACTGATATTCTTACTTTTCTCGAAAATAGAAGGCTTTTTGAGAGAACAACTTACATCATATTACTTATCCACCTAAAAGCTATTTATGGGCAAAAAATGAAGGAAATCGATTTTTCAACTCTTGCCACCTGACGTTCGATATTTCCTGACCGTCGCTCTTAAGGATTGTATTTTTGCTAGCTTACTTAGATAAGGTCCGGTAACAAAATCCTCCACTTTTTGGGCATGGTTCGTGACGTCGAATTTTTCTTCAAGTTTTAAAGGCACGGCTGAAGTGTAAACAAACAATATTTGACAAGCAGAATGTACAAATTTTTTATCTCGATTAACTATTATTCCATCAAATATCTTTTAATATGTAAGTAAACTAATTGTCAGGGAACAATGGTTGCGAGAATACAATACACAGGAATACTTGACCCCAGCACTAGGGTGTGTAAATTATTAATTATTCGTTCAAAATATTTCTCCTTTTCTGATTGGCTTGATTATCACAGCTTATTTTTGACAACCAGCTCTTTTTGTTGACCAAATTAAGAAGATGTTTGACGACATGTGTCGATACAACGAAAGGGAGTCGCACGGCGCGGTGGTTTAGAATTTTTGGCAGCGCAGAGCTAGCCGAGAAAGTGGAGGAAGATTTTTGAGCACTGATAGCAAGATTAGAACAAATACCACTCGACAAGGGTAGACTGCCAATGACGAATACCCGAGGTGGAGAAGAGCCACTGAAAATTTAACGAGAAAATCAGATCGGCTAAAAACACTTTTCATTTTCACAATTGAATATGGTTCATATCTAGTATAAACGAAGAAAAATTGGATACTTTTCATGCTTCTTTACCTGAAGACGAAACCACAGCCACCACGAAAAGTAAGCAAATCAGAAAGGCACAAGAAATCTTCATCTTAACTGGCTGATTTTATTTTCTGCAATAAAAATGTCATCAAGGAGACGCAGTCAGTCAGCTAAAATATCAAAGATTAAATAAATCCTCCAACGGCACAGCTCCCCCACCTCAGAGTTTGGTTTTGAAAGAAAGTAAGGCTGAAGGTGGATTCGTTGTTATTATAGGTGCGGTGGAGATCCTTGTCTCATGTATTTTTCGGTTCTAAAAGCTATCATGCATTTAGCAATACACGAAAAACGTAAATTTGACTGATGATGAATTATAATATTTCTGCGAAATAGGAAATTAAGACGACTCCACTTTTTTCGCAAGAAGATCATTTAATTTCGTTTATATTGTTGGTTCAAATTTCGGTTATCAGGTGTTTTATTGATATCATCATATGTTTGCAGAATTTGTTTCAGAGAAATTATTGGATCATAAAACCACTAGTCCTTCTGAATTCAGTCTTGAAATTGCTTTGGCATTTTGCTCTCTTTTTTGGCTCTGAAGCTAATCGGCAATCGAGCTATTCTTTAAAAAGTGTGTTTTGTGTTTGCTCCAAAATCTTATCCGAGTTCTTAAATATATTCAATTCTAAACTACGAAGGAGAAGGGTTTGTCTCTTTTTCTTTGCTTCTTTTTAATAGCAGAATGATAAGCATTGTCGAGTAATTTCCCACTAATTCTCCCTCTTTCCACCCTTTTAGAGCTGAATACCCGCTTCCCGCCTTTTCCTCTCGCGCCTTCCCTATCGCATCCTCGCTCTTTGTTCCTTGGCTTCCACTCACATCTCCTTCCCTGCTTAATCATTTTTGGAATATCTCTGATCAGCAGTAAGCTCTATACTTCTACCTGTGATCAAAGTATTAACCGACCAGTATTACATGAATACTTCTCCATGGTGTTATCCGGGATAATGTCATTGACTTGGGGTTTATTTTTTTCGGTTTTACAGGCATTAGCTTTGATCAGGATCTCAAATCTTATCCTAAATTGACTAAGAATTCTTCCCGCGCAACCGGTGCCTCTTTAAAGACAGCAGTTTAAGACAAAATTACAACACTTTGATTGTCTCTTGAAGAGTCGTATTTGTAACAGTTTCTGGACTCCTTTGGATTTTTCTCTACTCAGGGATGGTCTAAAATTTTTGTTATTGTTAAAAATTAATCGTAGTGACAACAATCAAACATCCCATTAAAAATTTCATCGCTCGAGGCAGGAAAATTCATAAAATATATATCCAGTAGTTTTAGGACACACCACTGCGTATTAGGAGAAACCAATAATTCAAAAAAACTATACTAAGACCAAAACAGTCATCGGAATAAGCAGCCAGCAGACTCGCACTATGCGCTAGTTCAAAAGCAGTTTGGAAATTACAAACGGAATGAACTGTTCTTAACCAAGAAATAAGCTATCGAATCGATTTTCCCGCCAACTTACCAAGATTGATCCTCTTCAATAACTGTGTTAGAGAGCTTAAAGCACGTAGATGCTCGACAAAATCTAACAAAAACTAGTAATGATTCGCAATTGTCGAACATCTATTCAAAACTGAATACAATGTGAAACAATTATAGCAATTAGATATCACATATTAGGTTAGATGAGATAATCCTTAAGTCGCTCGCATGAACGGATTTCAGCTTCTCGCCAGATGAATCAAAATCGTATCGAATTTCGCAGTCATCAAATTAAAGATTGAACCAAATTAACGCATAACTAACTTAAAAGTTATTGAACTATTGTGTACCTGATAGGCCATATTTAACTTAAGAGATGACCCGACTGACATTTGAGCTGTTGCATCGCATTTCTTCAGTGATCAGTCCAGTTGATATAAGAACTGAATAATTCTGCAATTTAGTACTCGGAGAACGTGCATGGTCCTATCATAGGAAAAAATGTTTTTTTGCTGTGCATTGCGTACTTTACGATAAGTTGCAATTTAAATGCCACGAAAAAAGGCATAAGAGAAAAAATTGTTAGGCAAATGAAATTATGTGAGAAAGTTCATAATATGTGAGCTCTGATGATGCGGCGGTGGTGCAATGCATTATTGGAGTATTTGAAAAGCTTATAGCGATAATAATGACAGAAGCTTTTTACTGGTTTGAAATGATATACCGTGAAATATCTCACGAGTGACTTGATCAGTTTCTCCCGCAGGAGCCCATACTGCTAGGAGCGACCGACTTCCATGCGCTCGTGTCACGGCGTTTCTAGTACCAGTTTATTTTTAGAACTGTTTTGGTGCGAATTTTGAATGTCTTTTAAATTCCACATACCAGTCAGCAAAACCTACAGACCTGAAAATGATATTTTTAGCCTTTTCATAACGTTTAGTTTAGTCGAATGCGCTCATAGACATGGTGGAGAATCTATTTTCGCGGAAAAAAAACTGCCCTAAAATGTATCTAAAAATAAACTGGTCCGTAAAAACGCCGTTACACAGGCCGCTAATATGGAAGTTAAGTTGCCCGTTCCGGGTTATGGGCTCCTGGTTTCTCAGTATACACACGGGCCTTTAGGAGAGTTTTTATGGCTTTAGGCGAGTGTGTAGTATTTTAAGGAAAATTCAAGTTCCGAGTGGGATATCCAAGGCATACCACGAGAAAGCATTGCGTAACTAATTGATCCCATGTTACCACATAAATGACGTATTCGATCATATCTTGTACTTCAAATGGGCTCAAAGATGGAGCAGAGCTTCCATTTTCGAGGTAAAAACTGACCTAAAATGTATCTAAAAAATAACCCGTCCGTGAAAACACCGTGACATAGCCCTATTGTGGGAGTTGGGTGACGCGGGTTATGGGCTCCTACTGACGATGTAAAAATAGGAAAACTCGACATTACATGTAAACTCAAGTAACCCTTGCACTAAGTTTGGTTAAAAGCCTGGTAAGCCTGGTAAAACATGGTTGAACCAGTCTTACCTCCCTTTGGAAAACGAAAAGTAAAATTGAAAGCCTGGTTAAGCTTGGTTTTACCAGGCTTTCAAGGTAAGCCTGATTTAAGTTTACCATGAAAGTCGTAGTTAGAAAATGCTTTCCTTTCTGGTAAGCCTGGTTGAAATTTTCTACCTCAAAAGCTTGTTAAATAGACACACGCAGGAACGGTCATGTGACTACCCAATTTTCTTCCATGGAAAGGTTTCCATTTTTCTATAGAAATGGAGGCTCAGCTGCACGCGATAGCTTCGCTATTATTAAATCAGACGTTAATTAAATAGTTCAAAATGATTTAAACTGAAGGTTGCGCTGGAAAAAAATTCAAATTCCCATTTATTAGAACATAATACTGCTTTGATTGTAACTTATTGTAATATGTTTCAACGCATTCATTATATGATCTCAAAATCAGCGGAGAAAATTCAGCTGCCATAAAAAGTCCTAAAATGCCCTGGACCTGTCTTTTAAACCTAAGGCTATCGAATAGGTCAGTTATTTAACCTGATTATTGATCGAAGTAGAACGCAATCTTTTTTCACACAGTCATATACAAAATAGGCCAATGCAATGCTGTATTCATTTTATTTTACTCTTGCACTAATTAAGTCTACAATGTTTTTTTTTTTAATTATTCAACATGATAGAAGGTGTACACTAAACAGTAGACCATCTTGCAACAAAATGGATTATTCTTCCGTCTTACTCATGACCCCTGTTGTATCATATATCAGCTCCTGATAAATCCTGATAGATAAATAAAAAAACAATAATGTGTAATTATTATGGGGATTTGGGTGCAAAAGGCCAAGCTTAAAGTAATACAATTTGACGTAAGAACCTTACAGTTAAAACCCGGCTATCTTCCAAATTACCAAAAATAATTTACGATAATTTGTTCAGAATACACCAAAAGATGTGAATATTTTTTTCTTACATATATTAACTTAAAAATATCCTCAAATGTCCTCAAAGAAGTAAACAAGTTGAAATTTAGCCGATCCCCCCTTTGAATGTTACTTCATGGAAGTGATCCCCCCTAATAATATTTTGATAACTTTCGCGATCCCCCCTCCCCCCCATGTCCTCATTTTCCAAACAAATTTAAGTGGTCCCCCTTCTGAATCCTTCAAAAGTTCTCAGCGATCCGCCCTTTTGGGGTCGCAGTTACGACTGATCCCCCATTATATTCTCCCAAAAATCAAGTGATGCCCCTTAAAATTCCCCGCCCCCTCCCCCAGCCGATAAATAATGATCGGTCCCTAAGTATATGTAGTTATTTTTCCAGATTGACAGAAAAAGTGCTGGGGAAAAACCGCTGAAATCATTGGTTACGGTATTTTCACACCTTCGCGGAGGGCGGAACCGTGATGTCTGGGGAGCAAAGGGGGGAAAGAGTCTCCTCAGCCTCTCCACTTCAAGTCACTAGATAGTCCCACCCCCCTCTCCCCGCAACATATCTTGAAACATCACTTTAGACCTCACTGTTGTTTAATTCATTTGATTTGCTAACGTACCTTGTAAGATTTTGTCCGTCAGTTTTATTAACACCTCTCTGTAATCTAAAACAAATTGTTAGTTAATATTTTGAACAGAAGCTTATGCAGCAGGATATGGAGGTCATACAGTAATGCATTAGTCAATTCCAGCTGCGCCCCCCCCCCCCCCCCGGGCGACTGCGGGGTATTTGCTCGCCTTGTCAGTCCTGGGGGTGGGAATTAGCAATCTACGTGGCTCAGGGGTCGGGCATTTGCCAATCCCACTTCCCCAAGGCTTTTGACGAGAACGTGGTTTAGTTCCCTTTCAAACATAAGTAAACATGCAGGATTTTACTGGACATGTAAGCAGACTGGTAAATTAGCTCATCTGTCAGGTTTTAATGGCATGTTTCCTCAATTTTATGCATGTAATCAAAATCCAGGAATATTTGCAAAAAAGAATTGTAAATTAAACCTTAGCCTGCGTAGAGGACGCCATTTTATTTAGGGCCAAAGCCTTACAGAGGAATTCGAACTCAGCAACACGCATACCGCTTACGTACTGCCCATTTCCAAAACATTGAGACTCATCTTGGCTATTAATGTTCTCTTCGATATCGATTGACTTCATTTTAATAATTCTTACGCAGAAGCTCTTTTGCACAGCCGCCATCTTGTGATCCTTGTCCCGCTTCCCACTTTTAAAAACTCCCTGAGCTCTCCCGCCTTTTCTCTGTCGCCCACTTAATTCATCCCAGACTTGCCAAAATTAAAGTCGACTACGTGAGCGCTGAAGGCGCAAGAGGAGGGACGCTCCCGAAGCGGGCGAAAACGAGTGACGGAGTCGCGAGTCGACCGTTTCCCTACAGACCACCTAATCAGCTGAAACCGGAAACGGGCTTTGAGAAAGTCTGTAGAACGTGGCCAGCATCTATGCAAATTTATTAGAACAAAAGTAAGCGATTGCATTCGAAAAGAATTAACCCCCTCAGGAACACTTAGTTCTATTATTAAATAAATAATACTAGGGATGGTTTTCTACCTAGACTTCCCAAAACTAAAACCAAAATGCCAACGGAATGGGGAAGACGGACTACGTAGGGCCTTCAACGACTGGGCTTTCCTGCCTATTGAACTTAAAAGACCAGTGCCGGAGATAATTTTTAAAAGAAATTTGAATAGGCTTTAAGGTTATTCTTACAGTAGCTTTATGCTCATATTTTTAACGAAGTCCTTAATTTTTATGCTACTAACCTTAATTTAATATTTCATCTTAGGGTTCTTAACGTTATTTTAGTTTTAGTATTTTATTTTTAATACAGTGAAACCTGTATTAAGCGGACACCCTCGGGGAATGCTGTAGTGTCCGCTTAATACAAGGTGTTCGCCTAATACAGGTTTCGATATATAACGTCATATGAGGTGTCAAATGCCATTCGTGGAAGCGTTTATAATACTCCCAGAGATAATAACACGATAGAAGTTTGCATTAATTTCTTTATCAAAGTGAACCAATTGATCATAGTACCATAAACGTGGATTGCAACTCAAATTTGAAGAAATCAGATGAGTGAAACAAGCTCTATACAAACAAAAAAAAATAGAAAACAATCCTGTACTGTGAAACTAATCAAATAAGTTCGTAAAGTCACGTTTTTTAATGTAAAAATCGACAAATTTGTGGGTGACAATTCGAGGCAGTCTTTCGCATTTCCGGTGTCTGGCATGTTGGGTGGCTGAATTTAATTACAAGTGTCCGTTTAATACAGGTTGGCAACAATAGAAATGACCATTTCAGGTACTTTTTAGCTGTCCGCGTCCGCTTAATAGCGGTGTCCGCTTAATAAACTAAGGTTCCATTTAAAGTAAATAAGGGAAATAAATTTGGGGACTTCGGCTACTGTCCGCTTAATAGAGGGTGTCCACTTAATACAGGTTTCACTTTATAGGATCCTCCTGAAAACCAATCTTATTGATGGAAGCCTCCTCTCAAAAATTGTATTTTATTACTGTATTGTTATTACCATTATTATTAAGATTGTCTGGGTAAACAATCATGGCCGCCCTTTCATTGTTTTGTAACACCTATACCGTCACCCGCAGTGACGTCATGTGGAAACGCTCTATAATTCATTCAGGCTTTTTAGCTCACCTGTCCTCCCTACTTAAAAGTATTTTTGAAAATCCTTGATCCGCTGTAAACTGTATTCATGAGGCACTAGTATCTGACAGTATCTGTGTTTTGAAAGCGTGGCTTAGACTACAGAGCCATTGATATGAAAATGAATTTTTTCTAATGCAATTAAGACGGAATCCACCAGGACACTGGGTAATTTTGATTTTCAGTGGACAAAAATCTTGTACGAGTATAATTTAAAGCATATTGCATTCTTTCTTACACTTTTCAAGGGCTAAAGATGTAATAAATCATCATGAGTAACACCAAAAACAAAATTTCTTATGGGAACCCAATGCAAGAAAATGAATGTCAAATTTCACAAAGTTACATCTTACACATGAAATTTGAAGAATTTTACCTATGTAATCACAATTCTTGTGAAATTTGACATTCATTTTCTCGGAATTCCATAAGAAATTTTCTTTGGTCTTACTACAGATGATTTATTACATCTTTAGCCCTTGAAAATTGTAAAAAAGAATGCATTATCTTTTTAAATTATTCTGGTACAAGGTTTTTTTCCACTGAAAATTAAAATTACTCAACTTCCTAGTGGATTCCGTCTTAAATCTCTTTTTCACAAGAAAAAGTCTTCAACTTAGTCTCGTTTTTAACTAGTAAATGGCCTATTCTTCTGCAGAAGCTCTTGACAACAGCTGCACCATCTTAAGAGATGCGCAGTACAAGACCAGTGAATCACCTTAACACATCTGACCGACACAAACTATTTTATAATTTTAAAAGGACTGTATTTTTTCTAGCTTACGTTGCAAAAACTGTGGCAGATAAGGTCCAGTAATAATATCCATTTGGGGGGCATGGTTCGTGACGTCGCGTTTTTCTTCTTCACGATTAAATGGCACAGCTGAAATGCAAACAAACAATATTTGACATTAAGCATTATTTACAAATTTTTTTTAGCACGATTAACTATCATTTTATCAGATATCTGAATATGTAAGTAAAGTAATAGACCTTTTTACCGACACGGCGGCCATATTGAATTCATTAGATTTAAGGAGTATTAAGGGATGCACAGCGGGCACTCGCTCAGTATTAACGCGCGCTTTTCGGGCAAAAAGAGAACTTCAATGTATATTTCTCGGGAAAAAGGCGATCGTTATTACATCCAACGACGGCACAACGATCTTTTTTTCTCATAACAATCTTTTTTTTTTTTTTTGAAGAAAAATTGGCCCGAAAAGCGCGCGTACATATGCATACTGATGCGAGTATATCGGATCGTGCTCATGCCCCCTGGGTATCCCATAATACTCCTTAAATCCAATTAATTCAATATGGCCTCCGCATCGGTAAAAAGGTCTGTTGTTATGGAACAGTGATGGCGAGAATAATTACAATACATGATTAAAAAAAACAAACTTAGATACCCTTAACTCTGGGGTGTTTTATCAAGATTTATTATATAGACACCAGTGTTTTACTGGAAAATATACCACTCGTAAAATTCATGAAAACTACATCCGGGACCCGAGTGGTTTATTTTCCATAATCTCACACGTGAGTTTATCGATAACATAATTTCGGTAATTTTCCTTCGAAGTTTGTAGGCGTCTTGCGTCTTTTCAATTCTACTTACACATTTTTCAAAGTTTTGCTTATATTTTGTCATTGTAGAGCCCTATTCAGGTCAGTGTTATTTCTCAAGATTATTGTAATCAATGTCTTATATTGCTGTACTGTAAATCTGAGCCGTCGAGTTAGAAAAAAGATACCTTCATATTCTAAATTGCCAAATGTTTTGAAGACGGTTACTTTACCTCAGTAGAAGACTAACTAGGCATATGTAGTTTTCAGGATGGAAATGTTTTGATTAAATAAACCATAAAACATGCAATTATTGGATTCGGCCTATAACGCTACTGGTCATTATACACTTTGGGGCTCAATTTTTTCTATCCTTGGTTTAAATTTTATTTCCCTTTGTTTTAAAATAAATATCATACATTACCATACCCGGCAAAACAAAGGGAAATAAAATTTAAACCGAGGATAAGATTGAACAAAACATATACATCCTAATGATGCCTATATCTTCGAGCATGGCCACATCTAACTACGTAGAGAGGCTTTTCTTAAAATCATGGCACTCATCTATGAAAAGTGATACCGTCAAAATAAGGGACGTCAGTTAACACAGAGACTAATGATCATTATATGCGACCACCATATTTTCCGTGTTTTTACAGTGTGAAACTGGGATTCCTTCTCTTTTCGATTTACAGGGATTTTACATAATATTTACCAGGGCGTAGTAAACTATCTTCCTTGATTTACATGTTATTTACAGAATTTTTATACAATGTTTACGGTATATTTATATGATCTTGCCATTAGAACCTTTACATTTTACAGGATTGTCTCCATTTTTTACATGTTCTGCCCGTAATATTTACACCTTTTTTACAATAACTTGAAACATCCTGTTGAGGCAACGCATTTTCCCTGTAAAATGTCGTTTACAGTGATCTGTAGTTGATTTTTGTGATATTTTCATGTTAGAATAGAATTTTACATGTGCATTTATGTAAATTGATCAATTTTTCCAGTGAAACTTTCAGGGTTAACGCTTCTAAGATGATTTGATGGACAGAAAGAAATATCCCCGAGGTGAAGAGGAGCCACTGAAAATTTTAAGAAGAAAAATGAGATCGGCTAAAAATACTTTTCATTTCAAAATTAAATATAGTCTGCATAATATATTTAGTCAGTAAACGAAGAAAATTTAGTAAATGCTTCGATCTTTACCTGAAGACGAAACCACAGCCACTACGAGAAGAAGGCAAATGAGAGAGGCACAACAAATCTTCATCTTAACTGGCTGATTTTATTTTCTGCAATAAAAATGTTATCAAGGGATGCAATCAGTCACCTAAAATTTAAACGATTAAATAAATCCTCTAACGGATCAGTTTCCCCCACGGTAGAGCGACTCCAAGGTTATTATAGGTGCAGTGATCTATGGACATCTTTGTTTCATATATTTCGGTTCAATAAAAGAGACACGGCTATATTGAACTGGCTTTGAGAAAAAAAACTTTCAGTTATCATGCATTTAGCATTTAACACGAAAAACGTGAATTTGGCGAAAGATAAATAAGTTTTACGAAATAGGAAACTAAGGCGATTTCTCTTTCTTCAAAAGAAGATGATTCAATTTCGTTCATATTTTTGTTTCAAGCTTCGGGTATCAGGTATTTTATTGATATGTATTTATAATTTATATTTGCCAAATATATCTCAGAGAAATCGTTGGAGCAGAAAGTTTCTAGTTCTTCTTGTCCTTCTGATTTCAGTCCAAATTGTTTTGGGATATTTCCAAAGTTTTTTGCTTCAAATCTTCCCAATTCCTGCTAATTCTGAATTACAAGGCGAGCCACAATCGTGCTATTCTTAGACAAAAACAAAGAAAAATTGCTCAAAAGTCATTTCCGAGGTCATGTATAATTTATTCGAAATTAGTGGGAATGTGGTCCGTCTCTTTTTTATCGCTTCTTTTTGCTGCGAAATGTAAATAAGCATTGTCCAGTAATTTCCCCCAATTTCCACCCTTTTACAGTTCCCCTTCCGGCCTTTTCCTCTTCTTCCTACCATACCATTCCTTCCCCCTTTGTTCCAGGGCTTCTACTCGTCTGTCCACTCCCACTTAATCATTTTTGGAATATCCTTGATCAGCAGTAAGCTGTATACAACTATCTGTGATCAGCATTACATGGAAATTTCTCCATGGAGTTATCAGGGCTATTTTTATTGACTAGGGGTTTATTTTTTCGGTTTAACAGTACAATAGACCTTAAATAGGCATTAGGTTTGATCAAGATTTCAAAACCTATCCTAAATTGAATAGAATTCTTCCCGAGCAACTGTTGCCTAGTGCAGTTTAAGAGAAAATTGAAGCACTTTGATTGTGTCTTGAAGAATCGTATTTCCAACAGATTCTGGACTCCTTTGAATTCTTTTCTACCGGGATCGTCCGAAATTTGTGTGTTATTGTTAAAAAGTAATCGTAGTGACAGCAATTGAAAATTCCATCGCAAGAGGTAGGAAAATACATAAACAAAAATATATCCTCCCAGTAGTTTTAGGCACACTACATGTTAGAAGAAACCAATAATTCAAAAAGCTATACTAAGACCAAAACAGTCATCGGAATAAGCAGCCAGCAGACTTGCAACATGCGCTAGTCCAAAAGCGATCTGGAAATTAAAAACGGAATGAGCTGTTCAGAAGAGAGAAATAAGCTATTGAATCGATTTTCCGCCAACTTACCAAGATTGATCCTCTTCAATAGATGTGTTCGCTTGCTTAAAGCACTTAGATGCTCGACAAAATCACACAAAAACTAGAATGATTCGCTGTTGTTGCACATCTATAACAAACTGAATACAAAATGAACCAATAGCAATTAGATATGACATATTAGGTTAGATGACATAATACTTTAGTCGCTCGCATCAAGTTTTCAGATTCTCTCCAGATAAGTCAAAACCAGGTCGAATTTCGCAGTGATCAAATTAACAAACCAAAACAACGCATAACTAACTTAAGTTATTGAACAATTGTGTCAGCAGCTGATAGGCCATTAATGTAGCGATGACCCGATTCTATTTGAACTGTCGCATCGCATTTCTTTAGCGATCAGTCCAGTTGATATTAGCTATCTGATTTGAAATTTAATTCTGCAACTTATAGTACTCGGGGAACGTGCATGGTCCTATCGTAGCAAAAAAATATTTTCTTGCTTAGCATTGCGTACTTTACGATATGCTGCCATTTAAATGCCAGGAAAAAGGGATAAGAGAAAAAATTAGGAAAGTGGGATAGTTAAGTTCATGATATGCGAGTTCTTATTATAATGAAGCGGCGACAGCGTAAAGCTTCATTGGAATATTTGAAAATCTTATAGCGATAATAATGACAGATTAAGCTTTTTACTGGTTATGGAATACTTTGAAATGATATAACGATATTTAAATGATATATCGTGAAATATCTCACGAGTGACTTGATTTTTCTCAGTATAAACACGGGCCTTTAGGCGAGTTTGTATGGATTTAGGCGTGTGTGTATATTTAAAAAAAAAATTCAAGTTCCGAGTGGGATATGCAAGGCATACCACGAGAAAGTATTGCATAAATGTTAACTAATTGATCCCATTCCACCACATACAAGACGTATTCGATCAAATCTTATACTTCAAATGCGCTTAAAGACGGAGCAGAGCTTCCGTTTTCGAGGTAAAAACGGCCTCTTCTACTCGAGTGAACAGTAGTTGCAAACATTCCATCGAGCAAAAAATGGTTAATAATGTGTAAATTAGTCCTTTAACTGATCTCCTTTCTATTTTAATACTACATGTAGTCTGATTTAGTCTGTCAACAACAATGTCCAATGTATTCACTTCTGTGTCTACTTTAGCTGCAGCCTGAAGAAAATGGCAATACAGATGTCGAATGCATGTTTCTGATGAGATTTTAATCATGGCTTGTTGTTTCAAAGTGCAGGTGTGGATACATCTGAGTCTTCGCGACATTGATTAAACTTGTTTGGTTTTGTTACCCTTGGTTAGTAAATTACAAATTCCCAAAGTTCGATTCAAAGTTCGTTGTATTGTATGATTTCTTTTTGATCAATTTATAAACTTTGACTTCTAAGAAGTCCAAATGGCAGTTAAAACTCTGGTTTAATAGTGCTTTTTAACAAACTAGTCTTACCTTAATTCTAGGAT
This sequence comes from Porites lutea, assembly GCF_958299795.1. NCBI lineage: Eukaryota > Metazoa > Cnidaria > Anthozoa > Scleractinia > Poritidae > Porites > Porites lutea. The sequence goes on from NC_133208.1 coordinate 25,459,669, forward strand.
TCTTAGGTGCAAAAAGTTTTGCCTGTCGCGTCCTTTTTTTCATTTGTAGACAGCATTTCGGGGAAGAGACAGTCAAACCCTTCCCTAGCCCACGAAGCCGAGAAGTATTTCCGGTCGTCGCTTTCGAGGGAGAGAAGAGACGACCGGAAATAGGTCTGCGCTTCGCAGGCTAACCCTTCCCCGGAATCTCTGTGCGTGATCGAAGCTTCACGAATACGTTTGCCAATTGCAGAATTTTTATGTTCATAAACACTTTAGAAAGTTGTCGGGAAAAGTAACCGAAATCGTTAGACAAGCTGACGGTTTTTTCTTCGACCCTAACAGTCAGATCTTAAGCTGATGTACTAATTCTGCTTGTGAATATAGGATGTAGATCACAGCTGACTGACCGGACTAGAGGTAATTACAAGACTCAAAATGTTTTGCTTGAATTAAAGCTGTATCAAAATTAGCGACGAAGACTCAGCTACCAAAAAATTGCCATGAACCTGTCTTTTAAACCTAAGGCTACCGAGTAGGTCACTTTTTAATCTGATTACAGATTGAAATAGAACGCAATCTTGTATAGTGCCACATAGAGACAGAGAAAATAGGCCAATACAGTGCTATAGTCATTTTATTGTACTTTTGCACCAAGTCTAGGTTATTTTAATTACTCCACGCTGATAACAGGTGTGAACTATGGGCCATCTCATATCTTGGAACAAAATGGATTATTCTTCCGTCTTACTCATGACTCTTGTTATGCCATATATCTTCATCTGAAAAATCCTGACAAATGAATTTAAAAGAATAACAGTTTCATGACATTTCGTAATGGGAATACCTGCAATCGGCGACAAAATTGTTTAGACATTGTACTCAAAGAGGGTAACCTCAGAGAACAAAAGAATCCTCACCCCTCCGTTGTTCCCGCCATTCAAAGTTGGGGTGTTTGTTGTTTTCTATAGGTAGCTCGAACAGCGGCAAAACATTGCATGGAGGGGATCAGGGGAGGAAAAGATATACTCCCCTCTTTTGAAGTCAGTAAAGGGTAATAAAATCCAGTTTAGGATGAAGTGTCTTAACACATTTTGTCGCCTATTGTAGGTTTTAATTAAGTACAATATGCAAACTGCGGTCTTCTCTATTAGGCGGACGCAGCCACCTTTCCGAGGTCCCAACGAGATATTTTTAGGCTGATTTAGCAACAGGACGGGAACGTCAGTTGACGACGGGAAAGCGCGCGGAACGGACTAAATACAACTTCCGGTGCCCAATTTGCCGCTCTGCCATTGGTCAAGCGCAGGACGTGCACTATGTATGGCGTTTACTATTCTTTTACTATCTTCTTGTACTAGTGGAGATAGAAACAGTTTGAGAAAGACATTTCTCTCCTTCACCATCTTCAAAGGGACTGGAGCAGAAATCTGTCTCGCAATTGTTTCTGGGATCATTACTGGGGACGGCGATCAGCTATTGGCCAATTTTTTCCCTTGTCCCTAGAGACAGTCCCAGAAGTCTTTGCGAAAGTTAAGTTGGCCCAGTTTCCTCTATTTTCTAAAGTGGTGAATTAAAACAACATATTTCGCGTTTTTTTTTTCTCCTTCTTGATAGATGAACGCATTTAATTTCGCAGTTTCAAGAAAATATAGTTCATTTTCAAGTTTCACAGTACAAGTGCTGGGAGAAAACCGCTGAAAATCATTGGTTTCGCCGTATTTTCAGACCTTCGCGGAAGGCGGAGCCGTGGGGTCAAATGGGGAGCTGATAGCCCCCCCTCCCCAAATAATCAAAAAAGAGTCTCCTCAGCACTTGAAGTCACAAGTTATACCCCTACCTTCCCCCCCCCCCCCCCTTCAAAGTAACATTTCAAGAAACATCTTAATCCATGAGGCATGACCTAAGATGTAATACTAACTTTGATGTCACTTCCTAAAGATGGCTTTTCAATGACAATAATAATTAATTTACAAGATAGTGCGTCAGAACGATAGTAAATCTAGAAATTACAATGACATAATGGTTAATACAAAAAGAGTAAGAAAGCTAAAAAATAGTCGCTAGAATTACAAGATAAATAATTTATATGAAAATGAATGGGAAAGACGTCATTCTTGTTACTGATTACATGTTTGTCGGTTTTATTTTCACGTACCCCTTTAGAAACTGCTCGTCGAAGTTTGATTACGAACAAATCAACCACTTTTGTCAACAACATTTCAAAATCTGAAACAAATTTTTAGTTAATCTTAAACAGGAGTTTATGTAACATACAATTTAGCCTGTTCCAGGCGTTCAGATAGTAGAGCGTGGCGGTAAATGGGGAGCGAGTTAATTTTCTCCCGCTCTCCACTTACGTGAACGCCTGGAACAGGCTACATACAATAAGCCTTCGTTAACTTCACTGGTGGCTGTGTCTATCCAATACAAGCAAAAACATGATTGAGAAAAACATGTTGTCTTGGCAAAAATTATAAGGAGTGTGAGCGATTAATATATTAATATTATCATATTAATATATTTTATAACGAACCACTCTATATCGTGCAATTGACTCACCATGGAGGTTTTCAGTTGGGTCCACATTAGTCCCACAGTTGGGCCTACATTATTTAATTGCTAAAAAGTAAAATAAGAATTGGCTCAAAAATCTTAAAAGCGAAGTAAGGAAATTCAAAACTAGTGAGAACTTGTTAAGGTGTTTCAAAAAGGTTTCTAGATTGGATTTAAAATAGATTAAAAACGTGTTTCTTTCATTTCCTTTAGAGGAAAGATCTCAGGAACAATGGTAGTCACCCTCTTTAAGTGACCAGTAATCAAAATCACCAAATAATTGTAAAAAAAAAAGATGAAAGAATTGTAAATTAAACCTTAGCCTGCGCAATCGGCATCTGGGTGTATTCAGCATGTTCAGGGCGAAGGCCTCGGATGAGGAAGTGAAACTCCGCAACACGCATACCGCTTACGTACTGCACATTTCCAACACATTGAGACTTATCTCGGCCACAAGAAAACGTTATCTAAATTTTCATTCACTTTCTCTTCGATATCTAATGACTTCGTTTTAATGATTCTTCTGCAGCAGCTCTTTGCACAGCGGCCGTCTTGTGATTGTTGTCTCGATTTACACCCTTTTAAAGCTCTTATCCCTCTCCTTTTTCTCTCCGTCTTCTCGTACCACTCCACCCTCGTACCACTCCACCCCCCGTACCACTCCCGCCCCATTAATTAAAAACAGTTTTAGAATATTCGTGATCAGCAGTGTGGAATTCAGGTGGCTCTGCAAAGGCATCTGACAGAGGCATTAGCCTAATTAAGTAATTTTATGGCGGCGTACGTGGTGATGACCTTTCAATTCCATTTAACGTTAACGTTATTCCTTAGTACAGTCAAAACCCGCGATAAGGAGACCCTCATAATACGAATAACTCGTTATTAATAATAACAGGAGTTCAGGCTTCAGGAGTAATCATCGGTCGTTTATTGCGAAAGGGCTGTTTTGTATGGATAACTCATTATTACGTACGATTTGCTTTGTCCCTGGGGAGAGAAAGCCTTTACATTTTCTCTAAATTCAATTCGCTTAATACGGACACAGCGTTAATACAGGATTACCTCTCTTCAAAATCGATCAAATTCACTAGTCTATATAATCTATTTTACAAATTTTCAAAGTGGTAATGACAAGCTATAGGAAACCTATATTAAGGCCGGGAGCTTATACACTTTATGCTTCCTGGCGCTATAGGGTACACCATGTGAGTCAAGGGTAAATGAATAAAGAATAGATTATTTTTGAAAGTAAAGAAAAGTGTGTAGCTCAACAAAGAGTATATTTGGCTAAGAAAAAATTAATCTGACGAAATCGAGGCGCTTTTAAAAGCGACCATTTTGTCATGCGCAGTGAGAGATGCGCAATGCGAATCGCCTTAACACATTTGACTCAGGACACAAATTTGCAGAGTTAAGGATTGTATTTTTTCTGGCTTACGTTTCCTCAATTGTGGCAGAAGATTTCCGGGAAGAACATCATCCACTTTTTGGGCATGGTCCGTGACGTCGCGTTTTTCTGTACGTTTCGCTGGCACAACTGAATTGCAAATAAACAATATTAGACCAGGACAATTAACAAATTTTTCTCACGATTAAATATCATTTCATCAAAAATGTTATTATGTAAGTAAAGTAATTGTAGAGTGGTAGGGAGAATTAGCTAAGATACCTAAATAAAAATACCAAACTTTTAATGTTTACTATAATCATTACTATCACTGTTTACTATAATCATTCCATTCATTTCTGTATTATGTTAGTTAAGTAAATGTTACAGAACAGTACAGGAAGGAATATAATACATAAATATAAAGAACATACTTAGAATCCCCCAACACTATTATGTGTGGGTGGGAGAATTCCTTCTGGCGACCCTTAATGACAACCCGCCTTTCTCATTAATAATAATAATAATAATATAGTACTTAATTATAGTTATAGTGATGACATCGACAATAATTTTTCGCTCCTGTAAATGATTGGCATAATTCTTTGAGCTAATTCTTCATAACCCGATGTTTTTTTTGCCGACATTAATACATTCAGTGACGTCAATCGAATTTATATAACACGAAGGGTGCAAGAGACACGCCGTGCGGTAGCTTTGCTGTTTTGGCAGCGCAGCGCTGGAGAAAATGGTGGAAGATTTCACGCGTTATTCAAATACAAATTGACATTGGCCAAACTTTCCTTAAGCAGTGACTGCAATATAGAATAGACAAATACTACTCGGGGTTCTATCTAGGCTTTATCGTTTGGGGGAGAAGTCTCGAGTGGCCGAGGCGACAAGCTTCCTAGGGAGGTCCGGGGGCATGCCCCCCTTAAATTTTTTGAAATGAATATGCACTGAGATGCAATCTCAGTGGTGCATTTTGAGATACAATTTTGAGAAATTTTACTGTTTGAGAAATGATCTCTTCAGGTCTGGATGATTTTCCCGGTATAATTACTTATATACTGTAATGATAGCATTATTTTGGGGGGGGGAGAATCTGGGCATTTGGAGAGGGAAGCTTCTACCCCTCAAATAACCTAGATAGAACCCTGCCACTCGACCGGTATCAAGTGCTAATGAACCTGCCTGAATAAAGATCCCTTCATATCTTAAACTGCCATGAAACAGGCAAATGTTTTGAAAACGGGAACTTTAATTTACCTAGTATGATGTTTTGACTCTTTTTTATCCTAGAAGACTAAGCATATTATGCATAATTTCAGGTTTGAAAACCATTATGTTTTGAATGTCTGAAGCTGTTGGATTCGTGCGATAACACAAAATGAGTTCATGATATAAATCCATCCCATTCTTCGAGCTTGGTGATCTAACTCGGAGAGTACCTTTAGGGCACGGGAGGTTTTTTCTCACTTGCGGCGGGATGCTTCGCTGGCGGCCGCAGGCCGACAGAATTTCGGCCTTTGCCCGAAGCCACGGGTGAAAATGAAAACCAAAAATGAAAAGTCTCTGGCACCAAGAAATACGGAGAGTGACTTTCTTGAAATTATAGTTCTCTACTATGAACATGAGTCCTCGCCACAGACGAAACAAAACTCTCTGGTCAAGTCCGTCTGCAAAACAGCGTAGAAATCCTCGTTCTAGGCCCTCACATGTGTACCAAGATTGGAGTAAGCACCATGATTAGCCTGCCTCAAAGGAAATTCGAAAAGCACATCCGGTAATTCGTTGAGTCATTTTGGGGCGCAGACCGTGTATCTCGGTGCTGCTTCGCACACGTTGCTAACCGAGGTTAAAGTGCGCGCGTCTGAACAGCGAAATCTTAAATATGAACAGCGACGCCCTCGACAATAGAGGAAAGCTTTCCGGCGGGCTTCACTGCCGTTTCTTCAAAATTAGGGAACGACGTCAGAGCCAACGCTGAGCTTGCAAGTGCGAGCAACAAATAACTTTCGGTTAAGCGTTGATATTTGCGAGGTGGACAGGAGCACCGAAAATTTAGAAAGAAAAATCACATCATATTTTGCAAAGGAAAACGTGGTATATATTTATTGCAAACGATGAATAACTAAATTTAAATGCTTCTTTACCTGACGACGACACCATGGCTGCCACGAGAAGGAAGCATATCAGAGAGGCCGCACAACAAATCTTCATCTTTACTGGCTGATTTTGTTTTCTGCAATAAAAATGTTATCAACGACCTGAGCAATCACTCAAATAAAATATTAAAGGATAATCAACTAACGGCACAATTCCGCCTCTGAGTTTGCCGTTTTGAAAGAAAGAAAAGCTGAAGGCGGATCCGTTGTTGTAACAGGTGCATTGATCTATCTATCTTTTTGCTCCTAACTTGACGGCTACTAAACTTTGAAAAAAACCTGCAGCTGTCATTGAGCAACAATACAAAAACGTAAATTTGACTCATGAAAAATTTCGCTGATGTTTTGCCTTAAATTTCTGCTATCAGCTTTTTATCGAGAAACCATTGGATCAGAAAACCACTAGTCCAACCACTTCAGCCTTGAATTTGTTTTTGGAATTTTTAAAATTTTTTGCTCCAAATCTTCCTAATACCTGCTGATTCTGAAATCCAAGCCGATCGACAATGGTGCTATTCTGTAAAAACTGAGCACCTGGTGTTTTCTCTTTCAAAATTGGATAGGAGTGGAGGTGGGGAGAGATAGGGGATCCAAACCAGAATCCCTCCCCATTCTTGGCTTCTTTGCGATGGCGGAATAATAAGCATTGTTGCGTAATTTTCTCCTATTCCAACTTCCCGCTTACTACCCTTTTAAAGCTCCCACCTCCCGCCTTTTCCTCTTGCGCCTCCCGTACCACTTCCTCCCACTATTCGATTCTCCAGGGATTCTACTGCCATGTCCTCCCACACTTAATAGCAGAGCCCGGTAGCTAAGAAAATTTGGTTATCCATCCATCGGATAAATTTTAGTAGTCCAGTGACCGGACGTCCGTCCGCCCGCCGTCCGTCTGCACCAAAGAGAAACCAATGTGAAATGTTGCACATACATGTTGTGGTCAATTGACAGCTGTCAAAATAAAGTATCCCCTGACCAGTATCACAGGACCGTAATCGTGGACTCAGGTTTCAGTTTACCCCTGAAAAGATACTTGTTTTCAACTAGTGGCAAGCTCGCCGCTAAGTGGATTTCTTTTCAATATGTTTTAATAAACGGGAGCTTCGCCTTTTGCCTCTGCTAAATCGATATATCTATTTTTGGATACAACTTCCGGTGAGAGTATTAAGCTAAGAGATCTCTTACAAGGAAATTCTTTTCTAAAATGCGTCATCCGGTATATTATTAGTAAGAATCAAACTGGTGCTTCGTTAATGACATACAATTTAAGCGAAACTTTGATTGTCCGTATTTCCAACAATTTCAGGAATCCTTTGAATTATTGTCTACCGGGATCGTTAAAAATTTTTGTGCTTTTGTTGTAAATTAATTGTACTTCTATTAACAGTCAAAACATCCTATTGAAAAGTCCTTCTCTAGAGTTACATTACAATTCATAGAACAGTCTTTTCTCTGTTAAGGTTAAAAAGATTTGGAGAAACCAACGTTTAAATAAACTAACTATTAATATTATGAGCCCCAAATAGTCTTGAATAATCAGTCAGACTCACACCAATGCAATACGTCCACTAAACAACAGATGATTGGTCAAAGAAAAAATAGAAAAGCATGGAAACGGAAGTAGCTGTTTAGAAACAGTTAAATAAGCTATCAAATCGTTTTGAACATGGGATTTTTCGTGAACTTACCAAGATCGACCCACTTCAATAACTGAGATCACTTGCTTAAAGCTCTTAGGTACTCATCAAAATCCACCCAAAACTAGGATACAATGACTCGCAATCGTTGAACATCAATAACAAGTTGAATACAAAAAAAGACAATGGCAAATAGATATGACATATTAGGTTTAACACTGTGACTTAATCCTATAGTCAGTCGCATCGAGTTTTCAGATTCTTACCAGATGAATCAATAGGTTGGTCGTTTTTCGCAGTGATCAAATTAAAGAACTAAACCAACGCATAACTACAGTAAAACTGGTATTAAATGGACGAGTAGCTCGGTTTACATGCATTGTATCTTTGAAACCGTGTCTCTTACCATATTATTAGTAAAACGAACCTGACTTTAGCGGACCCCTCTATTAAACAAAGACAGCGAAAGTTCTGTGGGTGTCCGTCTAATACTGGTAACAACTGTGTAGTTGATACGCTATATACAAGCGATGACCCGACTCCATTTAATTAAACTGTTGCATCGCATTTCTTTAGTAACCAGTCCAGTTGATATTATAAATCTGATTTTAAATTTAATTCTGCAATTTTAAAATTCTTATTTTAAGATGCTATTTTGCTTCTGTGGTCATAGTTTACAGAATTTTTTAGAAGTTACTGAACGGAAATGATACTGCTGGAATGAACGTGAAAAATATGAACGGTATGAAAGGTATGAACGTAGAAGGTATAGCCGACCTTGGTAAATCACAGTGAAATGCCATTATAGTAATTAATTCAAAGATTAAATAAATCCTCTAACGGATCAGTTTCCCCTAAGGTAGAGAGAATCTGTTGCAGTGATCTATGGAAATCCTTGTTTCATATATATTTCGGTTCAATAAAAGAGACAAGGCTACTACACTGGCTTTGAGAAAAAGACGTTCAGTTATCATGCATTTAGAAGTTAACACGAAAAACGTGAATTTAGCTAAAGATAAATAATTTTAACGAAATAGGAAACTAAGACGATTTCTCTTTCTTCACAACAAGATCATTCAATTTCGTCCATAGTTTTGTTTCAAAGTTCGGAATTCATATTTGCCAAATATATCCCAGAAAAATCGTTGAAGCAGAAAATTTCTAGTTCTTCTTGTTCGTCTGATTTCAGTTTTGAAATTGTTTTGGAATATTTCCAAAGTTTTTTTGCTTTAAATATTCCCAATTCCTGCTAATTCTGAATTCCAAGGCGATCCACAATCGTGCTATTCTTAATAAAGTGTTTTAATTGTTTTACAAAAACCCAAAATTGCTCAAAATCATTTCCGAGGTCATGTATAACTTATTCGAAATTAGGGGGAATGTGGTCCGTCTCTTTTTTTATTGCTTCTTTTTGTTGCGAACTGTAATGAGCATTGTCCAGTAATTTCCCCCGCTTTCCACCCTTTAAGAGTTCCCATTCCGACCTTTTCCTCTTCCAACTCCCCTACCATTCCTTCTCCCTTTGTTCCAAGGCTTCCACTCGTCTGTCCCCCCCACCCCCGCCCCCCCCCCCCCCCCCCACTTAATCATTTTTGGAATATCTTTGATCAGCAGTAAGCTGTATACAACTACCTGTGATCAGTATTACATGGAAATTTCTCCATGGTGTTATCCGGGCTATTTTCATTGACTAGGGGTTTATTTCTTCCGTTTTACAGTACAGTAGACCTTGAATAGGCATTAGGTTTGATCAAGATTTCAACCCTATTCTAAATTGTATAGAATTCTTCCCGAGCAACTGCTGCCTTGTGCAGTTTAAGAGAAAACTAAAAGACTTTGATTGTGTCTTGACGAATCGTATTTCCAACAGTTTCTGGACTCCTTTGAAATCTTTTCTACTGGGATGGTCCGAAATTTTTGTGTTATTATTAAAAATTAATCGTAGTGACAGTAAATAAACATCCCACTGAAAATTCCATCGCTAGAAGTAGGAAAATACATAAACAAATATATATCCTCCCAGTAGTTTTAGGCACAATACATGTTAGGAGAAACCAATAATTCAAAAAGGTATACTAAGACCAAAACAGTCATCGGAATAAGCAGCCAGCAGACTCGCAACATGCGCTAGTCCAAAAGCAACTTGGAAATTATAAACAGAATGAGCTGTTCAGAACAGAGAAATGAGCTATCGAATCGATTTCCCCGCCCACTTACCAGGTTTGATCCTCTTCAATAAATGTGTTCGCTCTCTTAAAGCACTTGGATGCTCGACAAAATCCAACAAAAACTAGAATGATTCGCAGTTGTTGCACATCTATAACAAACTGAATACAAAATGAAACAATAGCAATTAGATATGACATATTAGGTTAGATGACATAATACTTTAGTCGCTCGCCTCAAGTTTTCAGATTCTCACCAGAAAAGTTAAAAGCAGGTCGAATTTCGCAGTGATCAAATTAATGAACCAAATCAACGCATAACTAACTTAAGTTATTGAACATTTGTATCAGTAGCTGATAGGCTATGAATGTAAGCGATGACCCCATTCCATTTGAACTGTCGCATGGCATTTCCTCATTGATTAGCCCAGTTGAATCTGATTTGAAATTCAATTCTGCAACTTAGTAATCGGGGAACGTGCATGGTCCTATCGTGGCCAAAAAAATTTTTTTTGCTTAGCACTGCTTACTTTACGATATGCTGCCAATTAAATGCCAGAAAAAAAGGATAACAGAAAAAATTGTTAGGCAAATGAAATTATGTGGGAAAGTTAAGTTCATGATGTATGTGAGCTCTAATGACGCGGCGACAGTGCAAAGCTTCATTGGAATATTTGATAATCTTATAGCGAAAATAATGACAGATTAAGCTTTTTTACTGGTTATGGAATACTTTGAAATGATATACCGTGAAATATCTCACGAGCGACTTGATTTTTCTCAGCATAAACACGGGCCTTTAGGCGAGTTTGTATGGATTTAGGTGTGTGTGTATTTAAAGAAAATTCAAGTTCCGAGTGGGATATGTAAGGCATACCCACAGGACAAAATAACGGATTCCCATTTTTGGATATTTAGGGTATTTAAAGAATACCCATCAAAATCCCAAATTTGGCAAAGTGAGACAAGTCCCAACCAGGGAATTCCCAACCAAGTTCCCTGATTGGGACTTGTCTCACTCTTCCAAATTTGGGATTTTTGTGAGTATTCTTTAAATACCCTAAAATATCCAAAAATGGGAATCCGTTATTTTTCCCTGTGACCACGAGAAAGCATTGCATAAATGTTAACTAATTTATCCCATGCCACCACATACATGACGTATTCGATCAAACCTTAAACTTCAAATGCGCTTAAAGACGGAGAAGAGATTCCATTTTCGGGTTAAAAACGGCCTCTTCTACTCGAGTGAACAGTAGTTGAAAACATTCCATCGAGCAAAAAATGGTTAATAATGTGTAAATTAGTCCTTTAACTGATCTCCTTTCTATTTTAATACTACATGCAGTCTGATTTAGTCTGTCAACAACAATGTCCAAAATATGATCGACAGATTATCATTTGTCAGTCAATAAAGTTTGTATTCACTTCTGTGTCTACTTTAGCTGCAGCCTGAAGAAAATGGCAATACAGATGTCGAATGCATGTTTCTGATGAGATTTTTATCAAGGCTTGTTGTTTCAAAGTGCAGGTGTGGATACATCTGGGCCTTCGCGACATTGATTAAACTTGTTTGGTTTTGTTGCCCTTGGTTAGCAAATTACAAATTCCTAAAGTTTGATTCCAAGTTCGTTGTATTGTATGACTTCTTTTTGATCAATTTATAAACTTTGACTTATAAGAAGTCCAAATGGCAGTTAAAACTCTGGTCTTATAGTGCTCTTTAACAAACTAGTCTTACCTTACTTCTAGGATTCTTAGGTGCAAAAATTTTTGCCTGTCGCGTCCTTTTTTTCATTTGTAGACAGCATTTCGGGGAAGAGACAGTCAAACCCTTCCCTAGCCCACGAAGCGGAGAAGTATTTCCGGTCGTCGCTTTCGAGGGAGAGAAGAGACGACCGGAAATACGTCTGCGCTTCACAGGCTAACCCTTCCCCGGAATCTCTGTGTGTGATCGAAGCTTCACGAATATGTTTGCCAATTGCAGAATTTTTATGTTCATAAACACTTTAGAAAGTTGTCGGGAAAAGTAACCGAAATCGTCACACAAGCTGATGGTTTTGCTTCCCTAACAGTCAGATCTTAAGCTGATGTACTAATTCTGCTTGTGAATATAGGATGTAGATCACAGCTGAGTGACCGGACTAGAGGTAATTACAAGACTCAAAATGTTTTGTTTGAATTACTGCTGTATCAAAATTAGCGACGAAGACTCAGCTACCAAAAAATTGCCACGAACCTGTCTTTTAAACCCAAGGCCATCGAGTAGGTCACTTATTAATCTGATTACAGATTGAAATAGAACGCAATCTTGTATAGTACCACATAGAGACAGAGAAAATAAGCCGATACAATGCTGTAGTTATTTTATTGTACTCTTGCACCAAGTCTAGATTATTTTAATTACTCCACGCTGATAACAGGTGTGAACTATGGGCCATCTCATATCTTGGAACAAAATGGATTATTCTTCCGTCTTACTCATGACTCTTGTTATACCATATATCTTCATCTGAAAAATCCTGACAAATGAATTTAAAAGAATAACAGTTTCATGACATTTCGTAATGGGAATACCTGCAATAGGCGACAAAATTGTTGATACATTGTACTCAAAGAGGGTAACCTCAGAGAACAAAAGAATCCACACCCTCCGTTGTTCCCGCCATTCAAAGTTGGGGTGTTTGTTGTTTTCTATAGGTAGCTCGAACAGCGGCACAACATTGTATGGAGGGGATCAGGGGAGGAAAAGATATATTCCCCCCTTTTGAAGTCAGTAAAAGGCAAAAAAATCTAGTTTAGGATGAAGAGTGTTAACACATTTTGTCGCCTATTGTAGGTTTTAATTAAGTACAATATGCAAACTGCGGTCTTCTCTATTAGGCGGACGCAGCCACCTTTCCGAGGTCCCAACGACATATTTTTAGGCTGATTTAGCAACAAGACGGTAACATCAGTTGACGACGGAAAGTGCGTGGAAAGCACTAAACACGACTTCCAGTGCCCAACTTACCGCTCTGCCATTGATCAAGCCAGTTTTTTAATTTGTGCGCGCCGTCGTCAACTGACGTTCCCGTTCTGTTGCTAAATCAGCCTAATTCATTTAATGGTCACTTTGACAAGATCTGCTATACTAATGCAGGAGATGCACTATGTAAGGCGTTAACTATTCTTTTACTTTCTTTCTTTTGGTACTAGTGGAGGTAGAAACAGTTTGAAGCCAAAAAGGGGTTGGAAAAAGATATTTCTCTCTTTCACCATCTTGACCCTTAAGTTTGGCGGTCAAACCTTTATTAAACGGTCAACCTGCACAGGTTTGAATGTGTTATTATCATAGAGATTTAGTTGCAAAAAGCTGGGAAAAGACATAATCCAGTGCAAAGTCAAGAAAAGGAAAATTCTTGATTTAAGAACTTTACAGCTAAAACCTGACTTTCCAAATTACTGGACATAATTTACGATATTAGTTATCTCAAAAAGTCCTCTCATTACTAGACTAATGTTTTTGTTTAAATATTCAAATTTGGCCTCAAGGCTTGGCGAATAAAACGAAATGTAATATTCACCCCGAAACCTTAAGGGAATTTCTCTTGTTTCTGTCCACCAAGCCTACGAGACAAGTATGAATTTAACATATCGACATTGGTCTAGTTGAAATATCAAAACTGCTAATACGGAGCTAAAATTTCCCAAAATATATTCCAACAATTTGATGGCACATGAAATTTGCCACTTTATAACCGAGAAAGGGACTGGAGGAGAAATCTGTCTCGCAATTGGTGCTGGGATCATTACTGGGGACTCGGCGATCAGCTATTGGCCAATTTTTTCCCTTGTCCCTAGAGGCAGTCCCAGAAGCCTTTGCAAAAGTTAACTTGGCCCAGTTTCCTCTATTTTCTAAAGTGGTGAATTAAAACACCATATTGCTGGTTTTCAGTGTCACGCCATTCAAAATAGATCAAAATAAAAATCAAAACCATTCAACAGATAAAGTCCAGAATTTAGGAATTGAAAGGAGGTAAGTATACAAAGACCCTCCCCAAGATTTGGGTCGAAGGAATAATTCGTATATGAGATATCCGAGGAAATGTTTTACCCAAATTTATGGAGCTTTGTATGGAGACGCCATGCTGGAGCTCATCCGGATGAGCTCCAACATGGGGTACGGAAACCAACAGAAACATCTGTTACCGATTTTTGCTACAAAAGCGTAGATTTACTCCTAGAGGAACTCGTAAACATTAAAGTAATACTTTTTCTAATACTTGAACTGTTTAGATAGCAAAATTCCGCGAAAAAAGTCGCTTTTTTTAACCTAAATGACAGCTCTCTCGGCCGTCATGTAACTGCTGCGTCACGCAAAAGCTTAGAAATTCAAGCGTACTCTATTACAAAACCAAGAACCCTTTTGAAACGAAAATTTGTTTGAAAATTAGTTTTCAGCTGCTCTAATACACCATGAAAGTAAAATCTCAGCAGGATCGATAGTTTTGTAGTTTGAATTTTAGTGACGTAATGTGAAAACCAACAATTTCGCTTTTTTTCTCCTTCTTGGTAGATGAACGCATTTAATTTCGCAGTTTCAAGTACATATAGTTCATTTTCATGTTTCACAGTACAAGTGCTGGGAGAAAACCGCTGAAAATCATTGGTTACGCCGTATTTTCAAACCTTCGCGGAAGGCGGAGCCGTGGGGTTAAATGGGAAGCTGATAGTCCCCCCTCCCCAAATAATCAAAAAAGAGTCTCCTCAGCACTTGAAGTCACTATTTATACCCCTACCCTTCCCCCTAACGTAACATTTCAAGAAACATCTTAATCCATGACGCATGACCTAAGATGCAATACGAACTTTGATGACACTTCCTAAAGATGGCTTTTCAGTGGCAATAATAATTAATTTAGAAGATAGTGCGTCAGAACGATAGTAAATCTAGAAATTACAATGACACAATGGTTAATACAAAAAGAGTCAGAAAGCTAAAAAATAGTCGCTAGAATTACAAGATAAATAATTTATATGAAAATGAGTGGTAAAGACGTCAATCTTGTTACTGATTACATGTTTCTCGGTTTTTTGACGTACCTCTTTCATTAGAAACTGCTCGTAGAAGTTTGATTAAGAACTCATCAAGCATTTTTTCCAACAACATTTCAGAATCTAAAAAACAAATTGTTAGTTAATCTTAAACAGGAGTTTATGCAACATAGAATTTAGCCTGTTCCAGGCGTTCAGATAGTAGAGCGCGGCGGTAAATGGGGAGCGAGTTAATTTTCTCCCGCTCTCCACTTACCTGAACGTCTGGAACAGGCTACATACAATAAGCCTTCGTTAACGTCACTGGTGGCTGTGTCTATCCAATACAAGCAAAAACATGATTAAGAAAAACATGTTCTCTTGGCAAAAATTATAAGGAGTGTGAGCGATTAATATATTAATATTATCATATTAATATATTTTATGACCAACCACACTATATCGTGCAATTGACTCACCATGGAGGTTTTCAGTTGGGCCCACATTAGTTAAGTACATTTATTATTTAATTGCTAAAAAGTAAAATAAGAATTGGCTCAAAAATTAAAACTAGTTAAGTTAGAAAGGTGTTTCAAAAAGTTTTCTACATTGGATTTAAAATAGATTAAAAACGTTTTTCTTTCATTTCCTGTAGAGGACAGATCACGGGAACAATGGTAGTCACCCTCTTTAAGTGACCAGTAATCAAAATCACCAAATAATTGTAAAAAAAAAGATGAAAGAATTGGAAATTAAACCTTAGCCTGCGCAATCGGCATCTGAGTGTATTCAGCATGTTCAGGGCGAAGGCCTCGGGTGAGGAAGTGAAACTCCGCAACACTCATACCGCTTACGTACTGCACATTTCCAACACATGGAGACTTATCTCGGCCACAAGAAAACGTTCTGTAAATTTTCATTCACGTTCTCTTCGATATCTATTGACTTAGTTTTAATGATTCTTCTGCAGCTAGCAGCTCTTTTGCACAGCCGCTGGCCGTCTTGTGATTCTTGTCTCGATTTACACCCTTTTAAAGCTCTTATCCCTCTCCTTTTTCTCTCCGTCCTCTCGTACCACTCCACCCCCGGTACCACTCCGGCCCCATTAATTAAAACCATTTTTAGAATATTCGTGATCAGCAGTGTGGTATTCAGGTGGCTCTGCAAAGACATCTGACGGAGGCATTTGCTTACTCCCTTATAACCTAATTAAGTAATTTTATTGCGGCGTACGTTGTGATGACCTCTTAATTCCATTTAACGTTAACGTTATTCCTTAGTACAGTCAAAACCCGCATTACGGACACACTCTTGATACGGATAACTCATTATTAATAATAACAGGAGTTCAGGCTTCGGGAATACAGGGAGTCCCAAAAGTTCGTTCCTCTACTTTGTAAGTCTGTATTTCAGAACGATTGGACTTGCTAAGCAAATCATTTCAACAAAAGTTGTGTCTTTTAATATAATTCACTATTTTCATACTTGTTGTGCCATCTTTTGACTCGAATATTCGATTTGTGTACTTCCGCGCCAAAGGTGCGCGTGCGCGAGTATATTTTCCAGCCACATATTTTTGTGTTTCATAGCCCAAATCGCTCGAACTCCTTCCTTGTTTTTTGAGAATATCACGAAAGATAAACCCCCTTAACGCAAAAACGTTCAGCTACGTGAGAACATTAGCCTGTATACTTCGATTTACTGGCTTATCTGTTGTAGAAATTGCTAAAATACTGGCAAAGTCCGAATATTGGATGGTAGAATGATCATGGAGAAATGAAGGTTTTGAAGGCAAGAAACTAAGGGGAAGACCAAAAGCCCTGAATAAAGCAGCTAAAATAGTTTTAAAGAAGGCTAGATAAAAAATAGGAGACCCGACAAGGAAGCTCAGTCTCATATAGTTTGCAAGCCAAATAAAAGGGTCATGAAAATCTGTTTGAAATGTTTACATTTAGAGGTCCATGAGATGGCAAAAAAACCTCTGCTTAGTCTTAACGCCCAACTCGTTTCAAATTTGTAAAGAATTACAAAGCCTTGCTGTGGAAGGGGGCCTGGATGATTATCTTTTTTGGATGAATGCCCAAAATAATTTTTTTCAACTGCCTAAACAAATAAATATTGTTTGGGGGTTGAACTGGATCCTGCGCACCAGGTGATAAAAAAGCTCAAAATGGATCATTTGTGGGTCTACATTCTGTATCCCACTTCATGCCGCAACGGCTACAGAATGTGATAAAAAAAAATAAAAAGGGCATGCCAGTTACTGAAATTCTGAACACATGTACTTGTTAGAGAAATAAACATCTTCTAGAAATTTCATGTAAAAATAAAGTTTTGATCAAAAGTTATAGGGCATGAAATTAGAAGAACGAACTTTTGGGACACCCTGTAATCATCGGTCGTGTATTGCGACAGTGCTGTTTCGTGTGGATTACTCATTATTACGTACGATTTGCTTTGTCCCTGAGGAACGAAAGCCTTTACATTTTCTCTAAATTCAATTCCCTTAATACGGACACCCCGTTAATACAGGATTAACTTTCTCTTTAAAATCGATCAAATTCACTAGTCTATATAATCTATTTTACAAATGTTCAAAGTGGTAATGACAAGGAAGCCTATATTAAGGCCGGGAGCCGTGATACACTTTATGCTTCCTGGCACTATAGGGTACACCATGTGAGTCAAGGGTAAATGAATAAAAAATGGATTATTTTTAAAAGTAAAGAAAAGTATGTAGCTCAACAAAGAGTATATTTGACTAAGAAAAAATTAAGCTGAAGAAATCGAGGCGCTTTTAAAAGTGACCATCTTGTCATGCGCAGTGGGAGATGCGCAGTGCGAATCGCCTTAACACATTTGACTCAGGACACAAATTTGCAGAGTTAAGGATTGTATTTTTTCTGGCTTACGTTTCCTCAATTGTGGCAGACGATTTCCGGGAAAAACATCATCCACTTTTTGTGCATGGTCCGTGACGTCGCCTTTTTCTGTACGTTTCGCTGGCACAACTGAATTACAAATAAACAATATTTGACAAGGACAATTAACAAATTTTTCTCACGATTAAATATCATTTCATCAAATATGTTATTATGTAAGTAAAGTAATTGTAGAGTAATAGGGAGAATAAGTTAAGATACCAAAATAAAAATACCAAACTTTTAATATTTACTATAATTATTACTCTCACTGTTTACTATAATCATTCCATTCATTTCTGTATTATGTTAGTTAAGTAAATGTTACAAAACAGTAGAGGAAGGAATAAAATACATAAATATAAAGAACATACTTAGAATCCCCCACCACTATTATGTCTGGGTGGGAGAATTCCTTCAGGCGACCGTTAATGACAACCCGCCTTTATCATAATAATAATAATAATAATAATAATAATAATAATAATAATAATAATAATAATAATAATATAGTACTTAATTATAGCTATAGTGATGACATCGACAATAATTTTTCGCTCCTGTAACAATGATGTTTATTCAAAGTATGTTTCTTTCTAAGATTGGCATAATTCTTTGAGCTAATTCTTCATAACCCGATGTTTTTTTTTTGCCGACATTAATACATTCAGTGACGTCAATCGAATTTATATAGCACGAAGGGTGCAAGAGACACGCCGTGCGGTAGCTTTGCTGTTTTGGCAGCGCAGCGCTGGAGAAAATGGCGGAAGATTTCACGCGTTATTCAAATACAAATTAACATTGGCCAAACTTTCCTTAAGCAGTGACAGCAATATAGAATAGACAAATACCACTCAGGGTTCTATCTAGGATTTATCGTTTGGGGGAGAAGTCCCGAGTGGCCGAAGGCGACATGCTTCCTAGGGGGGTCCGGGGCATGCCTTCCGGAAATTTTTTGAAATGAATATGCTCTGAGATGCAATCTCTGTGGTGCATTCTCAGACACAATTTTGAGAAATTTTACTGTTTGAGAAATGATTTCGTCGGGTCTAGATGATTTTCCCGGTATAATTACTCATATACTGTAATGAAAGCATTATTTTTGGGGGGAGAATCTGGGCATTTGGGGAGGGAAGCTTCTACCCCTCAAATACCCTAGATAGGACTTTGCCACTCGACTGGTATCAAGTGCTAATGAACCTGCTTGAATAAAGATCCCTTCATATCTTAAACTGCACTGAAACAGGTAAATGTTTTGAAGATGGGAACTTTAATTTACCTAGTATGATGTTTTGACTCTTTTTTATCCCAGAAGACTTAGCATATTATGCATAATTTCAGGATTGAAATCCATCATGTTTTCAATGTCTGAAGCTGTTGGATTCGTCCGATAACACTAACGGAGTTCATAATATAAATCCATCCCATTCTTCGAGCTTGGTGATCTAACTCGGTACCGGAGGTTTTTTTCTCACTTGACACGGGATGCTTCGGTGGCGGCAGCAGGCCGACAGAACATCGGCCTTTGGCCGAAGCCACGTGCGAAATTGAAAACCGCGAACGAAAGTCTCTGGCACCAAGAAATACGGAGAGAGGATTTCTTGAAATTAAAGCGCTCTACAGACGAAACAAAACTCTCTGGTCAAGTCCGTCTGCAAAACAGCATCGAAATCCTCGTTCTAGGCTCCCACATGTGTACCAAGATTGGAGTACGCACAATGATTAGCCTGCCTCAAAGGAAATTCGAAAAGCACATCCGGTTATTCGTTGAGTCATTTTGAAGCGCAGAACGTGTATCTCGGTGCTGCTTCGCAGACATTGCTAACCGAGGTTAAAGTACGCGCGTCTGCGACGCGGAATCTTAACTATGAACAGCGCCGCCCTCGACCATAGAGGAAAGCTTTCCGGCGCGCTTCACTGCCGTTTGTTCAAAATTAGGGAACGACGTCAGAACCAACGCTGAGCTTGCAAATGCGAGTAACAAATAACTTTCGGTTAAACGCTGATATTTGCGAGGTGGACAGGAGCACCGCCGAAAATTTAGAAAGAAAAATCACATCATATTTTCAAAGGAAAACATGGTATATATTTATTTTAAACGATGAATAACTAAATATAAATGCTTCTTTACCTGACGACGACACCATGGCTGCCACGAGAAGGAAGCATATCAGAGAGGCCGCACAACAAATCTTCATCTTTACTGGCTGATTTTATTTTCTGCAATAAAAATGTTATCAACGACCTGAGCAATCCTGAGCAATCAGTCAACTAAAATATTAAAGGATAACCAACTAACGGCACAATTCCGCCACTGAGTCTTCCGTTTTGAAAGAAAGAAAAGCTGAAGGCGGATCCGTTGTTGTAACAGGTGCATTGATCTATCTATCTTTTTGCTCCTAACTTGACGGCTACTAAACTTTGAAAAAAAACCTGCAGCTATCATTGAACAATAATACAAAAACGTGAGTTTGACTCATGAAAAATTTCGCTGATGTTTTGCCTTAAATTTCTGCTATCAGCTTTTTATCGAGAAACCATTGGATCAGAAAGCCACTAGTCCAACCACTTCAGTCTTGAATTTGTTTTGGAATTTTCAAAAAATTTTTCTCTAAATCTTTCCAATGCCTGCTGATTCTGAATTTCAAGCCGATCGACAATTGTGCTATTCTTTAAAAACTGAGCACCTGGTGTTTTCTCTTTCAAAATTGGATGGGGGTGGAGGTGGGGAGAGATGGGGGATCCAAACCAGAATCCCTCCCCATTCTTGGCTTCTTTGCGATAATGGAGTAATAAGCATTGTTGCGTAATTTTCTCCTATTCCATCATCCCGCTTACTACCCTTTTAAAGCCCCCACCTCCCGCCTTTTCCTCTTGCGCCTCCCGTACCACTTACTCCCACTATTCTCCAGGGATTCTACTGCCATGTCCTCCCCCACTTAACAGCAGAGCTCCGTAGCTAAGAAAATTTGGTCATCCAACCATCAGATAAATTTTGGTAGTCCAATGACTGGACGTCCGCCCGCCCCGTCCGTCCGCACCAAAGAGAAACCAGAATGTGAAATGTTGAACGTACATGTTGTGGTCAATTGACAGCTGTCAAAACAAAGTATCCCCTGACCAGTATCACAGGACCATATCGTGGGCTCAGGTTTCAGTTTACCCCTGAAAAGATACTTGTTTTCAACCAGTCGCAAGCTCACCTCTAAACGGATTTCTTTTCAACATGTTTTCATTAACGGGAGCTTCGCCTTTTGCCTCTGCTAAATCTATATATCTATTTTTGGATACAACTACCAGTGAGAGTATCAACACATCTCTTACAAGGAAATTCTTTTCTAAAATGCGTCATCCGGGCTATAGTTAGTAAGAATTAAACTGGTGCCTCGTTGATGAAATGCAATTTAAGAGAAACTTTGATTGTCCGTATTTCGAACAATTTCAGGAATCCTTTGAATTATTGTCTACCGGGATCGTTAAAAATTTTTGTGCTTTTGTTGTAAATTAATTATACTTAGCTTCTATTAACAGTCAGAACATCCTGTTGAAAAGTCCTTCGCTAGAGTTATAACAATTCATAAAACAATCTTTTCTCTTTTAAGGTTAAAAGATTTGGAGAAACCAACGTTTAAATAAATTAACTATATTATGAGCCCCAAAAAGTCTTGAATAATCAGTCAGACTCACACCAATGCAATATGTCCACTAAACAACAGATGATTGGTCAAAGAAAAAAATAGAAAAGCATGGAAACGGAAGTAGCTGTTTAGAAACAGTTAAATGAGCTATCAAATCGTTTTGAACATGGGATTTTTCGTGAACTTACCAAGATGGACCCACTTCAATAACTGAGATCACTTGCTTAAAGCTCTTAGGTACTCATCAAAATCCACCCAAAACTAGGATACAATGACTCGCAGTCGTTGATCATCAATAACAAGTTGAATACAAAATAAAACAATGGCAAATAGATATGACATATTAGGTTTAACACTGTGACTTAATCCTATAGTCAGTCGCATCGAGTTTTCAGATTCTTACCAGATGAATCAATACGCAGGTCGTTTTACGCAGTGATCAAATTAAAGAACTAAACCAACGCATAACTACAGTAAAACTGGTATTAAACGGACGAGTAGCTCGGTTAAATACATTGTATCTTTGAAACCGTGTCTCTTACCATATTATTAGTAAAACGAACCTGACTTTAGCGGACACCTCTATTAAACAAAGACAGCGAAAGTTCTGTGGGTGTCCGTCTAATACTGGTAACAACTGTGTAGTTGATAAGCCATATATAAGCGATGACCCGACTCCATTTAATTAAACTGTTGCATCGCATTTCTTTAGTAACCAGTCCAGTTGATATTATAAATCTGATTTGAAATTTAATTCTGCAATTTTAAAATACTTATTTTGACATGCTATTTTGCTTCTGTGGTCATAGTTTACAGAATTTTATAGAAGTTACTGAACGGAAATGATTCTGCTGGAATGAACGTGAAAGATATGAACGGTATGAAAGGTATGAACGTAGAAGGTATAGCCGACCTTGGTAAATCACAGTGAAATGCCATTATAGTAATTAATTCAAAGATTAAATAAATCCTCTAACGGATCAGTTTCCCCCAAGGTAGAGTGAATCTGTTGCAGTTACCTATGGATATCCTTGTTTCATATATATTTCGGTTCTATAAAAGAGACAAGGCTACTACACTGGCTTTGAGAAAAAGACGTTCAGTTATCATGCATTTAGAAGTTAACACGAAAAACGTGAATTTAGCTAAAGATAAATAATTTTAACGAAATAGGAAACTAAGACGATTTCTCTTTCTTCACAACAAGATCATTCAATGTCGTCCATAGTTTTGTTTCAAACTTCGGAATTCATATTTGCCAAGTATATCTCAGAGAAATCGTTGGAAATCGTTGTTCGTCTGATTTCAGTCTTGAAATTGTTTTGGAGTATTTCCAAAGTTCTTTTGCTTTAAATCTTCCCAATTCCTGCTAATTCTGAATTCCAAGGCGATCCACAATCGTGCTATTCTTAAAAAAGTGTTTTAATTGTTTTGTAAAAAACTCAAAATTGTTCAAAATCATTTCCGAGGTCATGTATAATTTATTCGAAATTAGGGGGAATGTGGTCCGTCTCTTTTTTATTGCTTCTTTTTGTTGCGAACTGTAATGAGCATTGTCCAGTAATTTCTCCCGCTTTCCACCCTTTAAGAGTTCCCCTTGCGACTTTTTCTTCTTCCACCTCCCATACCATTCCTTCTCCCTTTGTTCCAGGGCTTCCACTTGTCTGTCCTCCCCAACCCCCGCCCCCCACTTAATCATTTTTGGAAGATCTGTGATCAGCAGTAAGCTGCATACAACTACCTGTGATCAGTATTACATGGAAATTTCTCCATGGTGTTATCCGGGCTATTATCATTGATTAGGGTTTTATTTCTTCGCTTTTACAGTACAGTAGACCTTGAATAGGCATTAGGTTTGATCAAGATTTCAATCCTATTCTAAATTCACTAGAATTCTTCCCGAGCAACTGCTGCCTTGTGCAGTTTAACAGAAAACTAAAGCACTTTGATTGTGTCTTGAAGAATCGTATTTCCAACAGTTTCTGGACTCCTTTGAATTCTTTTCTACTGGGATGATCCGAAATTTTTGTCTTATTATTAAAAATTAATCGTAGTGACAGCAATTAAACATCCCACTGAAAATTCCACCGCTAGAGGTAGGAAAATACATAAACAAAAATATATCCTCCCAGTAGTTTTAGGCACAATACATGTTAGGAGAAACCAATAATTCAAAAAGCTATACTAAGACCAAAACAGTCATCGGAATAAGCAGCCAGCAGACTCGCAACATGCGCTAGTCCAAAAGCAATTTGGAAATTATAAACAGAATGAGCTGTTCAGAACAGAGAAATGAGCTATCGAATCGATTTTCCCGCCCACTTACCAGGTTTGATCCTCTTCAATAAATGTGTTCGCTCTCTTAAAGCACTTGGATGCTCGACAAAATCCAACAAAAACTAGAATGATTCGCAGTTGTCGCACATCTATAACAAACTGAATACAAAATAAAACAATAGCAATTAGATATGACATATTAGGTTAGATGACATAATACTTTAGTCGCTCGCCTCAAGTTTTCAGATTCTCACCAGATAAGTTAACAGCAGGTCGAATTTCGCAGTGATCAAATTAACAAACCAAAACAACGCATAACTAACTTAAGTTATTGAACAATTGTGTCAGTAGCTGATAGGTCATTCATTTAAGCGATGACCCGATTCCATACATGCCAACCCTCCCGGATTATCCGGGAGTCTCCCGGATACGACACCAATCTCCCGGTCTCCCGTACGGGTCGCTTTATCTCCCGGATAAAATCATCTTTTGAGCTTTTCTGTGCCTTAAATTGAAATTTAGCCCATTTTTAGTTTAAAACTTGAATTTTTCTTGTTCGTAATACTGTTTCTGAGGCATTTTACCCCTATTTAGTCACTGACAAAGATTATTTCTGGCATCAAAACAATGATCGCGAATTTTGATGGTATCTACTTCATGTAAGACTTGGTATAATGTCCTAAATTTCCGGGGGTAGTGGGCTAATGGAAAACAGAGAGTCTCCAGATTTTAAATCTCCAGAGGTTGGCATCTCTGCGATTCCATTTGAACTGTCGCATCGCATTTCTTCATTGATCAGTCCAGTTGAATCTGATTTGAAATTCAATTCTGCAACTTAGTACTCGGGGAACGTGCATGGTCCTATCGTGGCAAAAAAAAATATTTTTTTGCTTAGCATTGCTTACTTTACGATATACTGCCATTTAAATGCCAGAAAAAAGGGATAAGAGAAAAAATTATTGTGCAAATGAAATTATCTGGGAAAGTTAAGTTCATGATATATGTGAGCTCTAATGACGCGGCGACAGTGCAAAGCTTCATTGGAATATTTGAAAATCTTATAGCGATAATAATGACAGATTAAGCTTTTTACTGGTTATGGAATACTTGGAAATGATATACCGTGAAATATCTCACGAGTGACTTGATTTTTCTCAGGCGAGTTTGTATGGATTTAGGTGTGTGTGTATTTAAAGAAAAATCAAGTTCCGAGTGGGATATGTAAGGCATACCACGAGAAAGCATTGCATAAATGTTAACTAATTGATCCCATGCCACCACATACATGACGTATTCGATCAAATCTTAAACTTCAAATGCGCTTAAAGACGGAGAAGAGCTTCCATTTTCGGGTTAAAAACGGCCTCTTCTACTCGAGTGAACAGTAGTTGAAAACATTCCATCGAGCAAAAAATGGTTAATATTGTGTAAATTAGTCCTTTAACTAATCTCCTTTCTATTTTAATACTACGTGCAGTCTGATTTAGTCTGTCAATAACAATGTCCAGAATATGATCGACAGATTATCATTTGTCAGTCAATAAAGTTTGTATTCACTTCTGTGTCTACTTTAGCTGCAGCCTGAAGAAAATGGCAATACAGATGTCGAATGCATGTTTCTGACGAGATTTTTATCAAGGCTTGTTGTTTCAAAGAACAGGTGTGGATACATCTGGGTCTTCGCGACATTGATTAAACTTGTTTGGTTTTGTTGCCCTTGGTTAGCAAATTACAAATTCCTAAAGTTCGATTCCAAGTTCGTTGTATTGTATTATTTCTTTTTAATCAATTTATAAACTTTGACTTCTAAGAAGTCCAAATGGTAGTTAAAACTCTGGTTTTATAGCGCTCTTTAACAAACTAGTCTTACCTTACTTCTAGGATTCTTAGGTGCAAGAGTTTTGCCTGTCGCGTCCTTTCTCATTTGTAGACAGCATTTCGGTGAAGAGACAGTCAAACCCTTCTTTAGCCTGCGAAGCGCACAAGTATTTCCGGTCGTCACTTTCGAGGGAGAGAAGCGACGACCGGAAATACATCTGCGCTTCGCAGGCTAACCCTTCCCCGGAATCTCTGTGTGTGATCGAAGCTTCACAAATATGTTTGCCAATTGCAGAATTTTTATGTTCATCAACACTTTAGAAAGTTGTCGGGAAAAATAACCGAAATCGTCACACAAGCTGACGGTTTTGCTTCGACCCTAACAGTCAGATCTTAAGCTGATGTGCCAATTCTGCTCGTGAAAACAGGGTGTAGATCAGAGCTGACTGACCGGACTAGAGGTAATTACAAGACTCAAAATGTTTTGTTTGAATTACAGCTGTATCAAAATTAGCGACGAAGACTCAGCTACCAAAAAATTGCCATGAACCTGTCTTTTAAACCCAAGGCCATCGAGTAGGTCACTTATTAATCTGATTACAGATTGAAATAGAACGCAATCTTGTATAGTACCACATAGAGACAGAGAAAATAGGCCAATATAATGCTATAGTAATTTTATTGTACTCTTGCACCAAGTCTAGATTATTTTAATTACTCCAAGCTGATAACAGGTGTGAACTGTGAGCCATCTCATATCTTGGAACAAAATGGATTATTCTTCCGTCTTACTCATGACTCTTGTTATATCATATATCATCATCTTCTGAAAAATCCTGACAAATGAATTTAAAAGAATAACAGTTATATGACATTTCGTAATGAGAATACCTGCAATCGGCGACAAAATTGTTTAGACATTGTACTCAAAGAGCTAGGTAACCTCAGGGAACAAAAGAATCCTCACCCCTCCGTTGTTCCCTCAATTCAAAGTTGGGGTGTTTGTTGTTTTCTATAGGTAGCTCGAACAGCGGCACAACATTGCATGGAGGGGATCAGGGGAGGAAAAGATATCTTCCCCCCTTTTGAAGTCAGTAAAAGGTAAAAAAAAATTCAGTTTAGGATGAAGTGTCTTAACACATTTTGTCGCCTATTGTAGGTTTTAATTAAGTACAATATGCAAACTGCGGTCTTCTCTATTAATCGGACGCAGCCACCTTTCCGAGGTCCCAACGAGATATTTTTAGGCTGATTTAGCAACAGGACGGGAACGTCAGTTGACGACGGAAAGCGCTCGGAAAGCACTAAACACGACTTCCAGTGCCCAACTTGCCGCTCTGCCATTGATCAAGCCAGTTTTTAAATTTGCGCGCGCCGTCGTCAACTGACGTTCCCGTTCTGTTGCTAAATCAGCCTAATTCATTTAATGGTGACTTTGACAAGATCTGCTATACTAGTGCAGGAGATGCACTATGTAAGGCGTTAACTATTCTTTTACTTTCTTTCTTCTTGTGGTACTAGTGGAGGTAGAAACAGTTTGAAGCCAAAAAGGGATTGGAAAAGGATATTTCTCTCTTTCACCATCTTCCTTTTTTTAATAAACCTTAAGTTTGGCGGTCAAACCTTTACAAACCGGTCAACCTGCACAGATTTGAATGTGTTATTATCATAGCGATTTGGTTGCAAAAAGCTGGGAAAAGACATAATCCAGTGTAAAGTCAAGAAAAGGAAAATTCTTGATTTAAGAACTTTACAGCTAAAACCTGACTTTCCAAATTACTAGACATAATTTACGATATTAGTTATCTCAAAAAGTCCTCTCATTACTAGACTAATGTTTTTGTTTAAATATTCAAACTTGGCCTCAAGGCTTAGGGAATAAAACGAAATGTAATATTCACCCCGAAACCTTAAGGGAATTTATCTTGTTTCTGTCCGCCAAGCCTACGAGACAAGTATGAATTTAACATATCGACATTGGTCTAGTTGAAATACCAAAACTGCTAAGGAGCTAAAATTTCTCAAAATATATTCCAACAATTTGATGGCACATGAAATTTGCCACTTTATAACCGAGAAAGGGACTGGAGCAGAAATCTGTCTCGCAATTGTTTCTGGGATCATTACTGGGGACTCGGCGATCAGCTATTGGCCAATTTTTTCCCACGTCCCTAGAGACAGTCCCAGAAGTCTTTGCGAAAGTTAAGTTGACCTAGTTTCCTCTATTTTCTAAAGTGGTGAATTAAAACAACATATTTAGCTCTTTTTTCTCCTTCTTGATAGATGAACGCATTTAATTTCGCAGTTTCAAGTACATATAGTTCATAATCAAGTTTCGCAGTACAAGTGCTGGGAGAAAACCGCTTAAAATCATTGGTTACGCCATATTTTCACACCTTCGCGGAAGGCGGAGCCGTGGGGTCAAATGGGAAGCTGACAGTCCCCCCTCCCCAACCCTCCCTCCAAAAAAAAAAGAGTCTCCTCAGCACTTGAAGTCACTAGTTATACCCCTACCTTTCCCCCCAACGTAACATTTCAAGAAACATCTTAATCCATGACGCATGACCTAAGATGCAATACGAACTTTGATGACACTTCCTAAAGATGGCTTTTCAGTGACAATAATGATTAATTTACAAGATAGTGCGTCAGAACGATAGTAAATCTAGAAATTACAATGACACAATGATTAATACAAAAAGAGTAAGAAAGCTAAAAAATAGTCGCTAGAATTACAAGATAAATAATTTATATGTAAATGAATGGGAAAGACGTCAATCTTGTTACTGATTACATTGTCGGTTTTTTGACGTACCCTTTTAGAAACTGCTCGTCGAAGTTTGATTAAGAACTCATCGGCCACTTTTGTCAACAAAATTTCCAAATCTGAAACAAATTGTTAGTTAATCTTAAATAGGAGTTTATGCAACATACAATATAGTCTGTTCCAGGCGTTCAGATAGTAGAGCGCGGCGGTAAGTGGGGAGCGAGTTAATTTTCTCCCGCTCTCCACTTACCTGAACGCCTGGAACAGGCTACATACAATAAGCCTTCGTTAACGTCACTGGTGGCTGTGTCTATCCAATACAGGCCAAAACATGATTGAGAAAAACATCTTCTCTTGGCAAAAATTATAAGGAGTGTGAGCAATTAATATATTAATATTATCATATTAATATATTTTATAACCAACCACTCTATATCGAGCAAATGACTTACCACGGAGGTTTTCAGTTGGGCCCACATAACTTAAGTACATTTATTATTTATTGCTAAAAAGTAAAATAAGAATTGGCTCAAAAATCTTAAAATCGAGGTAAGGAAATTTAAAACTAGTTAGAACTTGTTAAGGTCTTTCAAAAAGGTTTCTAGATTGGATTTAAAATAGATTAAAAACGTGTTTCTTTCATTTTCTGTAGAGGACAGATCACAGGAACAATGGTAGTCACCCTCTTTAAGTGACCAGTAATCAAAATGAAAAATAATTGTAAAAAAAAAAAAGATGAAAGAATTGTAAATTAAACCTTAGCCTGCACAATCGGCATCTGAGTGTATTCAGCATGTTCAGGGCGAAGGCCTCGGGTGAGGAAGTGAAACTTAGCAACACGCATACCGCTTACGTACTGCACATTTCCAACACATTGAGACTTATCTCGGCCACAAGAAAACGTTATCTAAATTTTCATTCACGTTCTCTTCGATATCTATTGACTTCGTTTTAATGATTCTTCTGCAGCAGCTCTTTTGCACAGCGGCCATCTTGTGATTTTTGTCTCGATTTACACCCTTTTAAAGCTCTTATCCCTCTCATTTTTCTCTCCGTCCTCTCGTACTACTCCACCCCCCGTACCACTCCACCCCCCGTACCACTCCACCCCCCGTACCACTCCACCCCCCGTACCACTCCACCCCCCGGTACCACTCCGGCCCCATTAATTAAAAGCATTTTTAGAATATTCGTGATCAGCAGTGTGGTATTCAGGTGGCTCTGCAAAGGCATCTGACGGAGGCATTTGCTTACTCCCTTATAGCCTAATTAAGTAATTTTATGGCGGCGTACGTGGTGATGACCTTTCAATTCCATTTAACGTTAACGTTATTCCTTAGTACAGTCAAAACCCGCATTACGGACACACTCTTCATACGGATAACTCATTATTAACAATAACGGGAGTTTAGGCTTCAGGAATACAGGCTGTCCCAAAAGTTCGTTCCTCTACTTTATAAGTCTGTATTTCAGAACGATTGGACTTGGTAAGCAAATCATTTCACCAAAAGTTGTGTCTTTTAATTTAATTCACTATTTTCATACTTGTTGTGCCATCTTTTGACTCGAATATTCGATTTGTGTACTTCCGCGCCAAAGGTGCGCGTGTGCGAGTATATTTTCCAGCCACGCATAGCCCGAATCGCTCGAACTCCTTCCTTGTTTTTTGTGAATATCACGAAAGATAAACCCCCTTAACGCAAAAACGTTCAGCTGCGTGAGAGCATTAGCCTGTGTACTTCGATTTACTGCATGGCTTATGTGTTGTAGAAGTTGCTAAAAAACTGAAAAAATCCGAATGTTGGATGATTTAATGATCATGGAGAAATGAAGGTTTTGAAGGCAAGAAACTAAGGAGAAGACCAAAAGCCCTGAATAAAGCAGCTAAAATAGTTTCAAAGAAGGCTAGATACAAAATAGGAGACCCGACAAGGAAGCTCAGTCTCACATAGTTAGCAAGCCAAATAAACGGGTCATGAAAATCTGTTTGAAATGTTTAAATTTGGCAAAAAAACCTCTGCTTAGTCTGCCAATTAACGCCCAGCTCGTTTCAAATTTGTAAAGAATTACAAAGCCTTGCTGTGGAAGGAGGCCTGGATGATTATCTTTCTTGGATGAATGCTCAAAATAATTTTTTTCAGCTGCCTAAACAAACAAATATTGTTTGGGGGTTGAACTGGATCCTTCGCACCAGGTGATAAAAAAGCTCAAATGGATCATTTGTGGGTCTACACGCTGTATCCCACTTCATGCCGCAACGGCTACAGAATGTGATAAAAAAAAACAAAAAGGGCATGCCAGTAACTGAAATTCTGAACACATGTACTTGTTAGAGAAATAAATATCTTCTAGAAATTTCATGTAAAAAAAAGTTTTGATCAAAAGTTATAGTGCATGAAATTAGAGGAACGAACTTTTGGGACAGTGCTGTTTCGTATGGATTACTCATTATTACGTACGATTTGCTTTGTCCATGAGGAGCGAAAGCCTTTACATTTTCTCTAAATTAAACTCGCTTAATACGGACACCCCGTTAATACAGGATTAACTTTGTCTTCAAAATCGATCAAATTCACTAGTCTCTATAATCTATTTTACAAATGTTCAAAGTGGTAATGACAAGGAAGCCTATATTAAGGCCGAGAGCTTATACACTTTATGCTGCCTGGCACTATAGTCTACACCATGTGAGTCAAGGGTAAATGAATAAAAAATGGATTATTTTGAAAAGTAAAGAAACGTATGTAGCTCAACAAAGAGTATCTTTGACTAAGAAAAAATTAATCTGAAGAAATCGAGGCGCTTTTAAAAGAGACCATCTTGTCATGCGCAGTGAGAGATGCGCAATGCGAATCGCCTTAATACATTTGACTCAGAACACAAATTTGCAGAGTTAAGGATTGTATTTTTCTGGCTTACGTTTCCTCAATTGTGGCAGACAATTTCCGGGAGCAATATCATCCACTTTTTGGGCATGGTCCGTGACGTTGCGTTTTTCTGTACGTTTCGCTGGCACAACTGAATTACAAATAAACAATATTTGACAAGGACAATTAACAAATTTTTCTTACGATTAAATGTAATTTCATCAAATATCTTATTAAGTAAGTAAAGTAGTTGTAGAGTGGTGGGGAGAATAAGTTAAGATACCTAAATAAAAAGACCAAACGAAGGCGATGTTAATATTGTTGAATAATCCCCGAGACGAAGTCAAGGGGATTATTCAACAATATTAACTGAGCCTGAGGTGAATAATTGTTTTAGTATATTCACACGAAGTAATCTCAACAGAATCAGAAAGGAAACCATTGGAAAACGTTTGGTTTGATTTATGGGTGAATTCATGCGTGAACACGAAGCCGTAAACAGTAAATGCGCAAAAGTTAGATCTTTACAGTATCTTCAAACATGGTAAATGATAGTTTTAATCTTTTTGTATCGAGTTTTGTAAGCTCTGGCATCAACGGTTCAAAAGAAAACGCCGAAAATTTAAATTACTACCCAATTCTTAGAAGAAAAGTAGAGCTTTATTTGTTTCTGTCAATTCACCGTGAATGATGAGAACGTTTTCTTTGTCGCTTCTTGCAAATGCTGTCAACAGCGGCTACGATCAAGGTGATCGTTGTTTATCTCCAACGTTCTTTGCCTTGTTAACTTGCTGGCACGTACAATTGTCCAAAATATTTGCCTTCTTCTTTTCTCCATGAATTAACTTCTATTAATAGGGAAATTGGTCTTGCGAGAAAATCCCGAGATCACAAAACAGTGACAAAGCGACCTCGTTTTCCTCTGTGGTGGTAGACATAGCTTCGAGCGTACAAAAAGTCAGCTACAGTAAACCACTTCTCAATAAATCACGCTGCTTAAACACCATGAAGTCTTTTCTTGCCTTCAAAGTCATCAGCACTTGGATATTCGTGTATTTTCAAAAAGGCTTTACTACGAAACTTTGGCAAAACACCCAGTTCACGACAGCGATTTTGTTCATCTGCTTTATATTCACCGCCTTGTTGAATAGCCCGAGATAGCGAACCAATCAGATTGCTTAATTCACCAAGATCACTGAGTGTGTATATACTAAAACGTTTTAGTATATACACACGAAGTGATCTCAACAAAATCAGAGAGGAAACCATTAAAAAGTACGATTTGATTGACAGATCAAATCACGCGTAAGTTTAAAAATAGATCTTTGGAGAATTTTCAAACATGGCAATTCACAAGTTTATCATTTCGCAAACAACAGCGTTATGGCTTAAATGGAACCGCTAAAAGTTTGAACTGTTTCTTTACCTGAGAAGAAAAGTAGAGCTTAGTTGTTTTCTGTTGACTCGCCAAGTTTATGGCCAAAAGGGTTTGTTGTGTCGTTCTTCGCATGAAGTGCTGACAAAAGGCGGCTCGGTTGCTCGAGGTAAGACGTCGTCTTCCTGTATCATTCTTTTTCCTGTTTACTTGAAACGTAGAATTTCTGCAAACATTTCCTTTTAAATTTGTTCGTCATAAATAAACTTCGATTTTTGAGCCAAAATTTTCTTGTTACAAAACGCTGAGTTCACGACAAAACTCAGCTACAGTAAATTGAAAAACGCCGTATTGAATCCTTCCAAGTCTTTTCTTGCCTTAAAAAAAGTCAGCCCTAGGATTTTGTCGCCTTTTAAAAGATCGTTCTCTAAAAAAATGGGAAAAACACCGAGCTCCCACATTATCTACTCGCTAGGAGGTGAATATTGTTGAATAGTTCGAGATAGCGAACCAATCAGATTGCTTAAATCACCAAGATCACTGAGTGTGTCTAGCTCACCTGATCTGTCTTCAAATCGTACTTTTTAATGGTTTCCTCTCTGATTTTGCTGAGATCACTTCGTGTGTATATACTAAAACAGTTATTCTTTTCAATCCCGGTGAATAATGGCTTTAGAAATATTTACCTCGCCACTTCGTGGCTCGGTAAATATTTAGCCACTATTCATCTCGATATCAAAGAATAATTGTTAATTCATTACTATCGCTGTTTACTACTAATCATTCCATTCATTTCTGTATTATGTTAGTTAGGTAATGTTACACAAGAGTAGAGAAAGGAATAAAATACATATATATAAAGAACATACTTAGAATCCCCCAACACTATTATGTGTGGGTGGGTGAATTCCTTCAGGCGACCCTTAATGACAACCCGCCTTTATCATAATAATAATAATAATAATAATAATAATAATAATAATAATAATAATAATAACATAGTACTTAATTATAGTTATAGTGATGACATCGACAATAATTTTTCGCTCCTGTAACAATGATGTTTATTCAAAGTATGTTTCTTTCTATGATTGGCATAATTCTTTGGGCTAATTATTCATAACCCGATGTTTATTTTGCAGACATTAGTACATTCAGTGACGTCAATCGAATTTATATAACACGAAGGGTGCAAGAGACACGCAGTGCGGTGGCTCTGCTGTTTTGGCAGCGCAGCGCTGGAGAAAATGGCGGAAGATTTCACGCGTTATTCAAATACAAATTGACATTGGCCAAACTTTCCTTAAGCAGTGACAGCAATATAGAATAGACAAATACCTCTTGGGTTTCTATCTAGGCTAAATCGTTTGGGGGAGAAGTCTCGAGTGGCCGAAGCGACAAGCTTCCTAGGGGGTCCGGGGGCATGCCCCCCTTAAGTGTTTTGAAATGAATATGCGCTGAGACGCAATCTCAGTGATGCATTTTGAGACACAATTTTGAGAAATTTTACTGTTTGAGAAATGATCTTGTCGGATCTGGATGATTTTCTCGGTATAATTACTTATATACTGTAATGATAGCATTATTTTGGGGGGAATCTGGGCATTTGGAGAGGGAAGTTTCTACCCCTCAAATACCCTAGATTGAACCCTGCCACTCGACCGGTATCAAGTGCTAATGAACCTGCCTGAATGAAGATCCCTTCATATCTTAAACTGCCATGAAACAGGCAAATGTTTTGAAGACGGGAACTTTAATTTACCTAGTATGATGTTTTGACTCTTTTTTATCCTAGAAGACTAAGCATATATTATGCATAATTTAAGGATTGAAATCCATTATGTTTTGAATGTCGTAAGCTGTTGGATTCGTCCGATAACACAAACGGAGTTCATGATATAAATCCATCCCATTCTTCGAGCTTGGTGATCTAACTCGGAGAGTACCTTTAGGGCACCGGAGGTTTTTTTCTCACTTGCGGCGAGATGCTTCGGTGGCGGCCGCAGGCTGACAGAACTTCGGCCTTTGCCGGAAGTCACGTGCGAAACTGAAAACCGCGAATGAAAAGTCTCTGGCACCAAGAAATACGGAGAGTGACTTTCTTGAAATTAAAGCGCTCTACTATGAACATGAGTCTTCGCCACAGACGAAACAAAACTCTCTGGTCAAGTCCGTCTGCAAAACAGCATCGATCGAAATCCTCGTTCTAGGTTGCCACATGTGTACCAAGATTGGAGTACGCGCCACGATTAGCCTGCCTCAAAGGAAATTCGAAAAGCACATCCTGTAATTCGTTGAGTCATTTTGGGGCGCAGAACGTGTATCTCGGTGCTGCTTTGCACACGTTGCTAACCGAGGTTAAAGTACGCGCGTCTGCGACGCGGGATCTTAACTATGAACAGCGACGCCCTCGGCAATAGAGGAAAGGTTTCCGGCGCGCTTCACTGCCCTTTGTTCAAAATTAGGGAACGACGTCAGAGCCAACCCTGAGCGTGCACGTGCGAGCACTTTCGGTTAAGCGTTGATATTTGCGAGGTGGACAGGAGCACCGAAAATTTAGAAAGAAAAATCACATCATATTTTCAAAGGAAAGCGTGTTATATATTTATTGCAAACGATGAATAACTAAATTTAAATGCTTCTTTACCTGACGACGACACCATGGCTGCCACGAGAAGGAAGCATACCAGAGAGGCCGCACAACAAATCTTCATCTTTACTGGCTGATTTGAATTTCTGCAATAAAAATGTTATCAACGACCTGAGCAATCAGTCAACTAAAATATTAAAGGATAATCAACTAACGTCACAATTCCGCCACTGAGTTTGCCGTTTTGAAAGAAAGAAAAGCTGAAGGCGGATCCGTTGTTGTAACAGGTGCATTGATCTATCTATCTTTTTGCTCCTATTTTGACGGCTACTAAACTTTGAAAAAAACCTGCAGCTGTCATTGAGCAACAATACAAAAACGTGAATTTGACTCATAAAAAATTTCGCTGATGTTTTGCCTTAAATTTCTGCTTTCAGGTTTTTATCGAGAAACCATTGGATCAGAAAACCACTAGTCCAACCACTTCAGCCTTGAATTTGTTTTTGGAATTTTCAAAATTTTTTTCTCTAAATCTCTCCAATGCCTGCTGATTCTGAATTCCAAGCCGATCGACAATGGTGCTATTCTTTAAAAACTGAGCACCTGGTGTTTTCTGTTTCAAAATTGGATAGGGGTGGAGGTGGGGAGAGATAGGGGATCCAAACCAGAATCCCTCCCCATTCTTGGCTTCTTTGCGATAGCGGTAAAATAAGCATTATTGCGTAATTTTCTCCTATTCTAACTTCCCGCTTATTACCCTTTTAAAGCTCCCACCTCCCGCCTTTTCCTCTTGCGCCTCCCGTACCTCTTCCTCCCACTATTCGATTCTCCAGGGATTCTACTACCATGTTCTCCCCCACTTAATAGCAGAGCCCGGCAGCTAAGAAAATTTGGTTATCCATCCATCGGATAAATTTTAGTAGTCCAGTGACCGGACGTCCGTCCGCCCGCCCGTCCGTCTGTACTAAAGAGAAACCAATGTGAAATATTGCACATGCATTTTGTGGTCAATTGAGAGCTGTTAAAACAAAGTATGCCCTGACCAGTATCACAGGACCGTATCGTGGGCTCAGGTTTTAGTTTACCCTGAAAAGATACTTGTTTTCAACTAGTCGCAAGCTCAGTTCTAAGTGGATTTCTTTTCAATTTGTTTTCATTAACGGGAGCCTCGTCTTTTGCCTCTGCTAAATCTATATATATATTTTTGGATACAACTACCAGTGAGAGTATTAACACATCTCTAACAAGGAAATTATTTTCCGAAATGCGTCATCCGGGCTATTGTTAGTAAGAATTTATCTGGTGCCTCGTTTAAGAGAAACTTTGATTGTCCATATTTCCAACAGTTTCAGGAATCCTTTGAATTATTGTCTACAGGGATCGTTAAAAATTTTTGCGCTTTTGTTGTAAATTTATTGTACTTCTATTAACAGTCAGAACATCCTATTGAAAAGTCCTTCGCTAGAGTTATAACAATTCATAAAACAGTCTTGTCTCTGTTAAGGTTAAAAAGATTTGGAGAAAAAAAAACGTTTAAATAAACTAACTATTGATATTATGAGCCCCAAAAAGTCTTGAATAATCAGTCAGACTCACACAAATGCAATACGTCCACTAAACAACAGATGATTGGTCAAAGAGAAAAAAATAAAAGCATGGAAACGGAAGTAGCTGTTTAGAAACAGTTAAATAAGATATCAAATCGTTTTGAACATGGGATTTTTCGTGAACTTACCAAGATCCACCCACTTCAATAACTGAGATCGCTTGTTAAAAGCACTTAGATGCTCGACGAAATCCAACAAAAACAAGGATACAATGACTCGCAGTCGTTGAACATCAATAACAAGTTGAATACACAATAAAACAGTGGCAAATAGATATGACATATTAGGTTTAACACTGTGACTTAATCCTACAGTCAGTCGAATCGATCGAGTTTTCAGATTCTTACCAGATGAATCAATGCCCAGGTCGTTTTTCGCAGTGATCAAATTAAAGAACTAAACCAACGCATAACTACACTAAAACTGGTATTAAACGGACGAGTAGCTCGGTTTACATACATTGTATCTTTGAAACCGTGTCTCTTATCATATTATTAGTAAATAAAACGAACCTGACTTTAGCGGACACTTCTATTAAACGGAGACAGCGAAAGTTCTGTGGGTGTCCGTCTAATACTGGTAACAACTGTGTAGTTGATACGCCATATATAAGCGATGACCCGACTCCATTTAATTAAACTGTTGTATCGCATTTCTTTAGTAACCAGTCCAGTTGATATTATAAATCTGATTTGAAATTTAATCCTGCAATTTTAAAATACTTATTTTGAGATGCTATTTTGCTTCTGTGGTCATAGTTTACAGAATTTTATAGAAGTTACTGAACGGAAATGATTCTGCTGGAATGAACGTAAAAGATATGAACGGTATGAAAGGTATGAACGTAGAAGGTATAGCCGACCTTAGTAAATCACAGTGAAATGCCATTATAGTAATTAATTCAAAGATTAAATAAATCCTCTAACGGATCAGTTTCCCCCAAGGTAGAGTGAATCTGTTGCAGTGATCTATGGAAATCCTTGTTTCATATATATTTCGGTTCAATAAAAGAGACAAGGATACTACACTGGCTTTAAGAAAAACACGTTCAGTTATGATGCATTTAGAAGTTAACACGAAAAACGTGAATTTAGCGAAAGATAAATAATTTTTACGAAATAGGAAACTAAGACGATTTCTCTTTCTTCACAACAAGATCATTCAATTTCGTCCATAGTTTTGTTTCAAACTTCGGAATTCATATTTGCCAAATATATCTCAAAGAAATCGTTGGAGCAGAAAATTTCTAGTTCTTCTTGTTCGTCTGATTTCAGTCTTGAAATTGTTTGGAATATTTCCAAAGTTTTTTTGCTTTAAATCTTCCCAATTCCTGCTAATTCTGAATTCCAAGGCGATCCACAATGGAGCTATTCTTAAAAAAGTGCCTTAATTGTTTTACAGAAAACTAAAAATTGCTCAAAATCATTTCCGTGGTCATGTATAATTTATTCGAAATTAGGGGGAATGCGGTCCGTCTCTTTTTTATTGCTTCTTTTTGTTGCGAACTGTAATGAGCATTGTGCAGTAATTTCCCCCGCTTTCCACCCTTGAAGAGTTCCCCTTCCGACCTTTTCCTCTTCCACCTCCCCTACCATTCCTTCTCCCTTTGTTCCAGGGCTTCCACTCGTCTGTTTCCCCCTCGCAACATGCGCTAGTTCAAAAGCAATTTGGAAATTATAAACAGAATGAGCTGTTCAGATCAGAGAAATAAGCTATCGAATCGATTTTCCCGCCAACTTACCAAGATTGATCCTCTTCAATAAATGTGTTCGCTTGATTAAAGCACTTAGATGCTCGACAAAATCCAACAAAAACTAGAATGATTCGCAGTTGTTGCACATCTATAACAAACTGAATACAAAATGAAACAATAGCAATTAGATATGACATATTAGGTTAGATGACATAATACTTTAGTCGCTCGCCTCAAGTTTTCAGATTCTCACCAGAAAAGTTAAAAGCAGGTCGAATTTCGTAGTGATCAAATTAATGAACTAAATCAACGCATAACTAATTTAAGTTATTGAACAATTGTGTCAGTAGCTGATAGGCCATTCATGTAAGCGATGACCCAATTCCATTTGAAATGTCGCATCGCATTTCCTCATTGATCAGTCCAGTTGAATAGTGATTTGAATTTTTTGATACTCGGGGAACGTGCATGGTCCTATCGTGGCAAAAAAAAATATTTTTTGCTTAGCATTGCTTACTTTACGATATGCTACCATTTAAATGCCAGAAAAAAGGGATAAGAGAAAAAATTATTAGGCAAATGACATTATGTGAGAAAGTTAAGTTCATGATATATGTGAGCTCTAATGACGCGGCGACAGTGCAAAGCTTCATTGGAATATTTGAAAATCTTATAGCGATAATAATGACAGATTAAGCTTTTTACTGGTTATGGAATACTTTGAAATGATATACCGTGAAATATCTCACGAGTGATTTGATTTTTCTCAGCATAAACACGGGCCTTCAGGCGAGTTTGTATGGATTTAGGTGTGTGTGTATTTAAAGAAAATTCAAGTTCCGAGTGGGATATGTAAGGCATACCACGAGAAAGCATTGCATAAATGTTAACTAATTGATCCCATGCACCACATACATGACGTATTCGATCAAATCTTATACTTCAAATGTGCTTAAAGACGGAACAGAGCTTCCATTTTCGAGGTAAAAACGACCTCTTCTACTCGAGTGAACAGTAGTTGCAAACATTCCATCGAGCAAAAAATACATGTTAATAATGTGTAAATTAGTCCTTTAACTGATCTCCTTTCTATTTTAATACTACATGCAGTCTGATTTAGTTTGTCAACAACAATGTCCAAAATATGATCGACAGATTATCATTTGTCAGTCAATAAAGTTTGTTTTCACTTCTGTGTCTACTTTAGTTGCAGCATGAAGAAAATGGTGATACAGATGTCGAATGCATGTTTCTGATGAGATTTTTATCATGGCTTGTTGTTTCAAAGTGCAGGTGTGGATACATCTGGGTCTTCGCGACATTGATTAAACTTGTTTGGTTAACAAAATACAAATTCCTAAAGTTCGATTCCAAGTTCGTTGTATTGTATGATTTCTTTTTGATCAATTTATAAACTTTGACTTCTAAGAAGTCCAAATGGCAGTTAAAACTCTGGTTTTATAGTGCTCTTTAACAAACTAGTCTTACCTTACTTCTAGGATTCTTAGGTGCAAGAGTTTTGCCTGTCGCTTCCTTTTTCATTTGTTGACAGCATTTCGGTGAAGAGACAGTCAAACCCTTCCCTAGCCCGCGAAGCGCAGAAGTATTTCCGGTAGTCACTTTCGAGGGAGAGAAGCGACGACCGGAAATACGTCTGCGCTTCGCAGGCTAACCCTTCCCCGGAATCTCTGTGTGTGATCGAAGCTTCACGAATATGTTTGCCAATTGCAGAATTTTTATGTTCATCAACACTTTAGAAAGTTGTCGGGAAAAGTAACCGAAATCGTCTTACAAGCTGACGGTTTTGCTTCGACCCTAACAGTCAGATCTTAAGCTGATGTGCTAATTCTGCTTGTGAAAATAGGGTGTAGATCACAGCTGACTGACCGGACTAGAGGTAATTACAAGACTCAAAATGTTTTGTTTGAATTACAGCTGTATCAAAATTAGCGACGAAGACTCAGCTACCAAAATATTTCCATGAACCTGTCTTTTAAACCCAAGGCCATCGAGTAGGTCACATATTAATCTGATTACAGATTGAAATAGAACGCAATCTTGTATAGTACCACATAGAGACAGAGAAAATAAGCCAATACAATACTATAATCATTTTATTGTACTCTTGCACCAAGTCTAGATTATTTTAATTACTCCAAGCTGATAACAGGTGTGAACTGTGGGCCATCTCATATCTTGGAACAAAATGGATTATTCTTCCGTCTTACTCATGACTCTTGTTATATCATATATCATCATCTTCTGAAAAATCCTGACAAATGAATTTAAAAGAATAACAGTTATATGACATTTCGTAATGAGAATACCTGCAATCGGCGACAAAATTGTTGATACATTGTACTCAAAGAGCTAGGTAACCTCAGGGAACAAAAGAATCCTCACCCCTCCGTTGTTCCCTCAATTCAAAGTTGGGGTGTTTGTTGAAAAGATATATTCCCCTCTTTTGAAGTCAGTAAAAGGTAAAAAAATCTAGTTTAGGATGAAGTGTCTTAACACATTTTGTCGCCTATTGTAGGTTTTAATTAAGTACAATATGCAAACTGCGGTCTTCTCTATTAATCGGACGCAGCCACCTTTCCGAGGACTCAACGAGATATTTTTAGGCTGATTTAGCAACAGGACGGGAACGTCAGTTGACGACGGAAAGGGCTCGGAAAGCACTAAACACGACTTCCAGTGCCCAACTTGCCGCTCTGCCATTGATCAAGCCAGTTTTTAAATTTGCGCGCGCCGTCGTCAACTGACGCTCCCGTTCTGTTGCTAAATCAGCCTAATTCATTTAATGGTGACTTTGACAAGATCTGCTATACTAGTGCAGGAGATGCACTATGTAAGGCGTTAACTATTCTTTTACTTTCTTTCTTCTTGTGGTACTAGTGGAGGTAGAAACAGTTTGAAGCCAAAAAGGGGTTGGAAAAGGATATTTCTCTCTTTCACCATCTTCCTTTTTTTAATAAACCTTAAGTTTGGCGGTCAAACCTTTACAAACCGGTCAACCTGCACAGGTTTGAATGTGTTATTATCATAGAGATTTGGTTGCAAAAAGCTGGGAAAAGACATAATCCAGTGTAAAGTCAAGAAAAGGAAAATTCTTGATTTAAGAACTTTACAGCTAAAACCTGACTTTCCAAATTACTAGACATAATTTACGATATTAGTTATCTCAAAAAGTCCTCTCATTACTAGACTAATGTTTTTGTTTAAATTTTCAAACTTGGCCTCAAGGCTTAGGGAATAAAACGAAATGTAATATTCACCCCGAAACCTTAAGGGAATTTATCTTGTTTCTGTCCGCCAAGCCTACGAGACAAGTATGAATTTAACATATCGACATTGGTCTAGTTGAAATACCAAAACTGCTAAGGAGCTCAAATTTCTCAAAATATATTCCAACAATTTGATGGCACATGAAATTTGCCACTTTATAACCGAGAAAGGGACTGGAGCAGAAATCTGTCCCGCAATTGTTTTTGGGATCATTACTGGAGACGAGGCGATCAGCTATTGGCCAATTTTTTCCCTTGTCCCTAGAGACAGTCCCACAAGTCTTTGCAAAAGTTAACTTGGCCCAGTTTCCTCTGTTTTCTAAAGTGGTGAATTAAAACAACATATTTCGCTTTTTTCTTCCTTCTTGATAGATGAACGCATTCAATTTCGCAGTTTCAAGTACATATAGTTCATAATCAAGTTTCACAGTACAAGTGCTGGGAGAAAACCGCTGAAAATCATTGGTTACGCCATATTTTCACACCTTCGCGGAAGGCGGAGCCGTGGGGTCAAATGGGGAGCTGATAGTCCCCCCTCCCCAAATAATCAAAAAAGAGTCTCCTTAGCACTTGAAGTCACTAGTTATACCCCTTATTTTCCCCCCAACGTAACATTTCAAGAAACATCTTAATCCATGACGCATGACCTAAGATGCCATACGAACTTTAATGACACTTCCTAAAGATGGCTTTTCACTGACAATAATAACTAATTTACAAGATATAGTGCGTCAGAACGATAGTTAATCTATAAATTACTATGACACAAAATACAAAATAGGTTTAAAAAAATAGTTAATACAATGGTTAATACAAAAAGAGTAAGAAAGCTAAAAAATAGTCGCTAGAATTACAAGATAAATAATTTATATGAAAATGAATGGAAAAGACGTCAATCTTGTTACTGATTACAGGTTTGTCGGTTTTTGACGTACCTCTTTAGAAACCGCTCGTAGAAGTTTGATTAAGAACTCATCGGCCACTTTTGTCAACAAAATTTCCAAATCTGAAACAAATTGTTAGTTAATCTTAAACAGGAGTTTATGCAACATACAATATAGTCTGTTCCAGGCGTTCAGATAGTAGAGAGCGACGGTAAGTGGGGAGCGAGTTCTAGTCTCCCCTCGTTTTTTTTTTCTTCGTGAATTTTTCTCCCACTCTCTACTTACCTGAACGCCTGGAACAGGTACATATAATAAGCGTTAACGTCACTGGTGGCTCTGTCTATCCAATACAAGCAAAAACA
Organism: Porites lutea; assembly: GCF_958299795.1. Taxonomy (NCBI): domain Eukaryota; kingdom Metazoa; phylum Cnidaria; class Anthozoa; order Scleractinia; family Poritidae; genus Porites; species Porites lutea. The sequence goes on from NC_133208.1 coordinate 25,502,660, forward strand.
TGATTGAGAAAAACATGTGCTCTTAGCAAAAATTATAAGGAGTGTGAGCGATTAATATATTGATATTATCATATTAATATATTTTATTATGACCAACCACTCATGCAATTGAAACACCATTAATAATAATAAGAGCAACTCACCATGGAGGTTTTCAGTTGGGCCCATATTAGTTAAGTACATTTATTATTTAATTGCTAAAAAGCAAAATAAGAATTGGGTCAAAAATCTTAAAATCGATGTAAGGAAATTAAGAGCGACTGTCTGTAAATATCGACCAAAATCGACTTTTTTTTTTTTCTTGTTTCTTTCTTTTGTTCTTTCTTTGTCATTTTCTATTGTATTTTTTAGACTTATTTTTCGATTCTCTCCCCAGTCTCACTCACCTCTCCCCTCCCCCGCCGTGCCCCCTCTGCTCCAGACAAGAAGGAACGACCATTTTGTTTTGGTCCAGACCATTACCTCGACTATTCCGCCTTCTTGGCGCAAAAAGTACGGGCTGCTTTGTGGCCTGAAAGACTTTGCACTGATTGACGTTTTAGTGTCATGGAAACTCTAGCTGTAATACTGAACTGCAGATGACAGGTTTAAAGACTGAAAGTTCCTTTCAACAGCGTTTGGAAAGAGAACATCGTCTTTTCCGCAAAAAAAAAACAACAACAACAACAACAACAAAAATAAAAATAGGGAAACAAAATAGAGTATAATACTAAACCTAAGAAGAACCTTGTAACGAACGAATGGGAACACCTAAAAAGGAAAGACAGACTTGAGGACTTTCCTCATCCTCCGTAACCTAATTAGTCCATGAAACTTAGACACCCAAGCAGGCCTCCAAAACCTTACCTTTGTCTTTATCACAAACCGAATACTAGAAGACTGAAAACCCGACGGAAGAATTATTTGCAGCCGGCCCTCAAAACCCCAAGAGACTTCGCCTGCTGCTGGTCAATATGTAGGAAGGCTTTTCCAAAGAATTGCTCCAAAAAAACTATTTTTCTTAACATTTGTCTGGGGTAGAGGAATAGCGAGTTTTCTGTTGGTGTCTCTTAATAAGTAATTAGAGATATTGCAACGATCTGCCCTTGCTACGATCTATTATGCACTTAACAAGGCCCCTCAAAGTACTTAAGATATATGACGCATAGTCTGCGATACACCCGCCTCTCACTGCTCTTTGACGAAATGTCTCTGGCGACAAATAGCGATGAGAGGAAGCTTTATCGCAGGCTCTTGGCATCAAGGCTTTTCTACTATTTACATTGGTAAACCGGTCGCTTCACGGTTTGGGCAGTTGGTGAGGAGAATTCAGGACTGATTAATTTTGATTCCGTTCGCTAATCGCGTTTACCATTTTCCTAAGTCAGTTTCGTTTAATGAAAAACGGCCGCGAAAGCCTGAAACTAATATTCAAAAAAGGTTTGAAGACATGAAATCCGAACTTCCGCCTGGAAGTTTACAACCAAGAAAATAGGCGATTGCCTTTTCAGACGTTCGTTTGTTTCGGGAATTTTCCACTGAAACGTGGAAAGCAACCCGAAACTAAGTTTTTTTCAGTTTTGAGAGCCCGCAAGGGTAAAAACGTCGAAAAGAACTATTCCACCAATACTTAGTCTAAAATATTTTTAGGCTTTAAAATTGCTTCAAGGAAATTATAGTTTTTATAAACCAAATGGCATTGATTGGCGATGATTTAATTCCCAAATATCTCTCAATGCAAAAATTCATTCAGTAATCAGTTTTAGTTTTTAGATTTTGTTCTGTTTATATAACATTTTTTGAGGGAAATCGCCAGTCTGAAACTGAACATGAAAGTGTGTGACGCTATCCCAGGGACCCTAAATGTTGTATCTGAAGAAAATGCTGCAATCAATGAGAATAATAGGTTTACTGAAAGATTTAATTTCGAACTGGCTTTTAATCTGCCTTTAAGTAAATTGTTTAAAGCATATCTATCGGTAACACTGGCGTGACGGGCCGTGTAACGTTATTTTAAACCACGGCAATGTCGCGTTTTTTTTGCAAAATTAGGGTAGAACTCAACGTCTTGCGGGCTACTTAAAATTGTTTGCCTAGAGATTTGTTTCGATTTTCTGATAGATTGGGGCCTAGTTAAGCAGTAGAAAGTCAATTTGCGGAATTTTAAGTTATAGCGCATTGTAAAAATTTGCATTATTTTATCCCTATAATTTTGAAAGGCAGAAATTGTCAATAGTGCCTATTTTTAACAATACCTTTTTGGCCACAAAATTATTACAGCTTTCACAAATTTATCGCCTTATAATAAAGAAAGGGTCATAAAAACTATTCGTGTTCTTCAAAGGCTGCCAAATCGTTGTGGTTTGACGTACGGGTCAATAGAATTTGTGTGTAAAATTTCGCTTTACCGGAAGTGGATTTTGAGCTCCGAACGGGCAAAATGAGTTTTCTCGAATTTTAACAAAAGAATTCGTTATTTGGGAAAACTAACTACAGCGTGTTTCATTACTCATTAAGGGTTATCGATGAACCAAATATGAGCGAAATCAAATTTTCAACTTGTGCCGACCGTGGGTCGATATTTACGGAAAGCCACTCTTAACTAGTTAGAACTTGTTAAGGTCTTTCAAAAGGGTTTCTAGCTTGGATTTAAAATAGATTAAAAGCGTGTTTCTTTCATTTCCTGTAGAGGACAGATCCCAGGAACAATGGTAGTCACCCTCTTTAAGTGACCAGTAATCAAAATCACAAAATAATTGTAAATAAAAAAAAAAGATAAAAGAATTGTAAATTAAACCTTAGCCTGCGCAGTCGGCATCTGAGTGTATTCAGCATGTTCAGGGCGAAGGCCTCGGGTGAGGAAGTGAAACTCAGCAACACGCATACCGCTCAGTAAACGTACTGCACATTTCCAACACTTTGAGACTCATCTCGGCCACAAGAAAACGTTATCTAAATTTTCATTCACGTTCTCTTCGATATCTATTGACTTCGTTTTCATAATTCTTCTGCAGCAGCTCTTTTGCACAGCGGCCATCTTGTGATTCTTGTCTCGATTTTTATCTTTTTAAAGCTCTTATCCCTCTCTTTTTTCTCTCCGTCCTCTCGTACCACTCCACCCCCCGTACCACTCCACCCCCCGTACCACTCCACCCTCGTACCACTCCACCCCCCGTACCACTCCCGCCCCATTACTTAAAACCATTTTTAGAATATTCGTGATCAGCAGTGTGGTATTCAGGTGTCTCTGCAATAACATCTGACGGAGGCATTTGCTTACTCCCTTATAGCCTAATTCAGTAATTTTATGGCGGCGTACGTGGTGATGACCTTTCAATTCCATTTAACGTTAACGTTATACCTTAGTGACAGTCTAAACACGCATTACGGACACCCTCATAATACGGATAACTCATTATTAATAATAACAGGAGTTCAGGCTTCAGGAGTAATCATCGGTCGTTCATTGCGACAGTGCTGTTTCGTATGGATTACTCATTATTACGTACGATTTTCTTTGTCACTGGGGAAACAAAGCCTTTACATTTTCTCTAAATTCAATTCCCTTAATACGGACACGCCGTTAATACAGGATTAACTTTCTCTTCAAAATCGATCAAATTCACTAGTTTATATAATCTATTTTACAAATTTTCAAAGTGGTAATGACAAGCTATAGGAAACCTATATTAAGGCCGGGAGCTTATACACTTTATGCTTCCTGGCGCTATAGGGTACACCATGTGAGTCAAGGGTAAATGAATAAAAAATGGATTATTTTTAAAAGTAAAGAAAAGTATGTAGCTCAACAAAGAGTATATTTGGCTAAGAAAAAATTAATCTGAAGAAATCGAGGCGCTTTTAAAAGCGACCATCTTGTCATGCGCAGTGAGAGATGCGCAATGCGAATCGCCTTAACACATTTGACTCAGGACACAAATTTGCAGAGTTAAGGATTGAATTTTTTCTGGCTTACGTTTCCTCAATTGTGGCAGAAGAGGTCCGGGCAAAACATCATCTACTTTTTGGGCATAGTCCGTGACGTCACGTCGTTCTGCACGTTTCGCTGGCACAACTGAATTACAAACAAACAATATTTGACAAGGACAATTAACAAATTTTCTTACGATTAAATGTCATTTCATCCAATATCTTATTATGTAAGTAAAGTAATTGTAGAGTGGTAGGGAGAATAAGCTAAGATACCTAAATAAAAAGACCAAACTTTTAATATTTAACAATTATTCGCCGAAGGTGAAGTTAATATTGTTGAATAAGGGATTATTCAACAATATTAACTGAGCCTGAGTGATAAGCCTGTGAATTGCAATGTTTGAAAATTCTACAAAGATCTATTTTTAAACTTTCGCGTGTCTAGCTCACCTGATCTGTCAATCGAATCGTACTTTTTAATGGTTTCCTCTCTGATTTTGCTGAGATCACTTCGTGTGTATATACTAAAACAGTTATTCTTTTCAATCTCGGTGAAAAGTGGCTTTAGAAATATTTACCTCGCCACTTCGTGGCTCGGTAAATATTTAGCCACTATTCACCTCGATTTCAAAGAATAATTGTTAATTCATTACTATCACTGTTTACTACTGATCATTCCATTCATTTCTGTATTATGTTAGTTAGGTAATGTTACAGAACAGTAGAGAAAGGAATAAAATACATAAATATAAAGAACATACTTAGAATCCCCCAACACTATTATGTGTGGGTGGGAGAATTCCTTCAGGCGACCCTTAATGACAACCCGCCTCTATCGTTAATAATAATAATAATAATAATAATAATAATAATATAGTACTTAATAATAGTTATAGTGATGACATCCACAATAATTTTTCGCTCCTGTAACAATGATGTTTATTCAAAGTATGTTTCTTTCTATGATTGGCCTAATTCTTTGAGCTAATTCTTCATACTGACCCCATGTTTATTTTGCCGACATTAATACATTCAGTGACGTCAATCGAATTTATATAACACGAAAGGTGCAAGAGACACGCGGTGCGGTGGCTCTGCTGTTTTGGCAGCGCAGCGCTGGAGAAAATGGCGGAAGATTTCGCGCGTTATTCATTTTTCGAGCTTGGTGATCTAACTCGGAGAGTACATTTAGGGCACCGGAGGTTTTTTTCTCACTTGCGGCGAGATGCTTCGGTGGCGGCAGCAGGCCGACAAAACTTCGGCCTTTGGCCGAAGCCACGGGCGAAACTGAAACCTCGAATGAAAAGTCTCTGGCACCAAGAAATACGGAGAGTGACTTTCTTGAAATTATAGTTCTCTACTATGAACATGAGTCCTCGCCACAGACGAAACAAAACTCTCTGGTCAAGTCCGTCTGCACAACAGCATCGATCGAAATCCTCGTTCTAGGCTCTCACATGTGTACCAAGATTGCAGTAAGCACCACGATTAGCCTGCCTCAAAGGAAATTCGAAAGGCACATCCGGTAATTCGTTGATCGAGTCCTTTTTGGGCGCAGAACGTGTATCTCGGTGCTGATTCGCAGACGTTACTAACCGAGCTTAAAGTACGCGCGTCTGCGACGCAAGATAATAACTAGGAAGCTTTAGCAACGACGACGGCGACGGCGACGAGAACGTCAAAAAAGCAATAGGTTTATTGCGCAAAACAACAACTTTGCACGTGCATCACGCTTTTTAGTACATTTCTTTACCGTCCTTGCACGACTACGACTGGACGTGAAATGTCTAATTGCAAGTTTCATGGAGGACGTAAACAAGCGACGACGAATCTCTTTTTCTCTCTCTAAACTTGAGTGCGGTCCTCAAGAAATCAACTCCAGGGAATTCGCCTACACTTCCCATTTTCAGCAAATTGGAATAAACGCGACAAAGATTGAAAAAACGGGAATTCATTTTAAAACTGACGTTTTCGTTGCCGTTGCCGTCGTCGATGTTAAAGCTCCCTACTATGAACGGCGACGCCGTCGACAATAGAGGAAAGCTTTCCCGCGCGCTTCACTACTGTTTGTTCGAAATTAGGGAACGACGTCAGAACCAACGCTGAACTTGCAAGTGCGAGCAACAAATAACTTTAGGTTAACCGCTGATATTTGCGAGGTGGACAGGAGCACCGAAAATTTAGAAAGAAAATCACATCATATTTTCAAAGGAAAACGTGGTATATATTTATTGTAAACGATGAATAACTAAATATAAATGCTTCTTTACCTGACGACGACACCATGGCTGCCAAGAGAAGGAAGCATATCAGAGAGGCCGCACAACAAATCTTCATCTTTACTGGCTGATTTTAATTTCTGCAATAAAAATGTTATCAACGACTGGAGCAATCAGTCAACTAAAATATTAAAGGATATTAATCAACTAACGGCACAATTCCGCCACTGAGTTTGCCGTTTTTAAAGAAAGAAAAGCTGAAGGCGGATCCGTTGTTGTAACAAGTGCGTTGATTTATCTATCTTTTCGCTCCTAACTTGACGGCTACTAAACTTTGAAAAAACCTGCAGCTATCATTGAGCAATAATACAAAAGCGTGAATTTGGCTCATGAAAAATTTCGCTGATGTTTTGCCTTAAATTTCTACTATCAGCTTTTTATCGAGAAACCATTGGATCAGAAAGCCACTAGTCCAACCACTTCAGCCTTGAATTTGTTTTTGGAATTTTCAAAATTTTTTTCTCTAAAACCAGAATCCCTGCCCATTCTTGGCTTCTTTGCGATAACGGAGTAATAAGCATTGTTGCGTAATTTTCTCCTATTCCAACATTCCGCTTACTACCCGGCCTTTTAAAACTCCCACCTCCCGCCTTTTCCTCTTGCGCCTCCCGTACCACTTCCTCCCACTATTCGCCAGGGATTCTACTGCCATGTCCTCCCCCACTTAAAAACAGAGGCCCGTAGCTAAGAAAATTTGGTCATCCAACCATCGGATAAATTTTGGTAGTCCAATGACTGGACGTTCGCCCGCCCCGTCCGTCCGCACCAAAGAGAAACCAGAATGTGAAATGTTGAACATACATGTTGTGGTCAATTGACAGCTGTCAAAACAAAGTATCCCCTGACCAGTATCAGAGGACCATATCGTGGACTCAAGTTTCAGTTTACCCCTGAAAAGATACTTGTTTTCAACCAGTCGCAAGCTCACATCTAAGTGGATTTCTTTTCAATATGTTTTCATTAACGGGAGCTTCGCCTTTCGCCTCTGCTAAATCTATATATCTATTTTTGGATACAACTACCAGTGAGAGTATCAACACATCTCTTACAAGGAAATTCTTTTCTAAAATGCGTCATCCGGGCTATTGTTAGTAAGAATTAAACTGGTGCCTCGTTAATGACATGCAATTTAAGAGAAACTTTGATTGTCCGTATTTCCAATAGTTTCAGGAATCCTTTGAATTATTGTCTACAGGGATCGTTAAAAATTTTTGCGCTTTTGTTGTAAATTTATTATACTTCTATTAACAGTCAGAGCATCCTATTGAAAAGTCCTTCGCTTGAGTTATAACAATTCATAAAACAGTCTTTTCTCTGTTAAGGTTAAAAAGATTTGGAGAAACCAACGTTGCAATAAACTAACTATTAATATTATGAGCTCCAAACAGTTTTGAATAATCAGTCAGACTCACACCAATGCAATACGTCCACTAAACAACAGATGATTGGTCAAAGAAAAAACAAAAAAGCATGGAAACGGAAGTAGCTGTTTAGAAACAGTTAAATAACTATCAAATCGTTTTGAACATGGGATTTTTCGTGAACTTACCAAGATCGACCCACTTCAATAACTGAGATCACTTGCTTAAAGCTCTTAGGTACTCATCAAAATCCACCCAAAACTAGGATACAATGACTCGCAGTCGTTGAACATCTATAAGTTGAATACAAAATAAAACAATGGCAAATAGATATGACATATTAGGTTTAACACTGTGACTTAATCCTATAGTCAGATCGAGTTTTCAGATTCTTACCAGATGAATCAATAGGTAGGTCGTTTTTCGCAGTGATCAAATTAAAGAACCAAACCAACGCATAACTACAACAATACTGGTATTAAACGGACGAGTAGCTCGGTTTACATGCATTCTATCTTTGAAACCGTCTCTCTTGCCATATTTTTAGTAAAACGAACCTGACTTTAGCAGACACCTCTATTAAACGGAGACAGCAAAGGTTCTGTGGCTGTCCGTCTAACACTGGTAACAACTGTGTAGTCAGGATACGCCATATATAAGCGATGACCCGACTCCATTTAATTAAACTGTTGCACCGCGTTTCTTCAATGACCAGTCCAGTTGATATTATAAATCTGATTTGAAATTTAGTTCTGCAATTATAAAATGCTTATTTTGAGATACTATCTTGCTACGTTGTCATAGTTTACAGAATTTTATAGAAGTTACTGAACGGAAATGATTCTGCTAGAATGAACGGGAAAGATATGAGCGGTATGAAAGGTATGAACGTAGAAGGTATAGCCGTCCTTGGTAAATCACAGTGAACTGCAATTATAGTAATTAATTGAAAAAAGTTTTCAAGTTATATTCATATTACAGAAGCCTCCAATACTATACCATCGATGCGAGAAAATTTGGTTATTACTTCAGAGTACCGACCGCCCGTCCTTACAGACCCTGGGGGTAGGGGACGAGAAAGGGAGTCCCAGACATGCAGCTTGCTTTTGTCTTGGCCTATAATTAACCAGTTTAGAAGGAACCAATAGAGTTTTTCTAGTAAAAATCTAGATTGAAGTTTTTTTGTGTTTTACTTGAGACAAGAAATTTCGAATAATTATATAAGCTTTGTCACGCTTTTGGTCACGCTTCAGGACCAATCTTGTCTCAAAAGAAAATTATGTGGCATCTTAAAATTTGTTTACAGACAAGAAGCTTTGTGTAGTTTAAAGATTTTAACTTTTCGTGTACTTCTTCCGTAACGCAACAAAATTAACTCTTCTGCGAAACAAAAGCTGGTTTGATGGTTTGCTTATTTAGTTTATGATTAAGGGAAAGTTGCAGGGCCCGGGATTCATCAATGACTAGGTTTTTGAAAGTTCATGCAAGTTTGACTACAGCAGAGTACAGGAAAAACCTTAGGCGTTTCTGACCTCACGTACTGCCTTTTTGAGGACAGCTTGTGTATTTATTTTGTGTGTGAAGTGGGGCGAAAGAAAGCTTATGTTATGTGACTAAATACCAATGCATGTTTTCAAGATTTGAGACGATGCATGACCTCGCATTATTAGATTATAAACACGCAAAGTGATAATTTCTATCATTTGATGGCTGATACGTTTCATTAAGGTTCTGGCGTAACGTTCTGACCAAAACCTTCATTCCATCTCAGTGAAATGGAAGGGGAATAATTCGAAGATGAAAGGGTAAGTTTCGGTTCGACCAGACCAACAGGTTAAAAATGGAGGCGAATCACTTTTCCCGGCAATTTTTCACTTGGGTAGAAAGAAACCTTCCTGAAATTACGGTAAATCTTGGTGTTATGGAAAACACGCAAGTTGAATTTTCTAAGGACTGAACGCGAAGAAATATAAATCGTCGACGGAATTATTGAAACAAGATATCTCAAGGTCAACGCTTCTTGTAAAGATCTGTAAAGAGAAAACCAGAAACACTACAAACTTTGTTTGCAGACTTTATTTCCATCGTGTTACATTGCCAGAGCCTTCACCTTTTTAAAAATGATTTAATATTATAATCTAACTGCACTAATCGAATGAACAGGTGTTGAATGGCGGCCATCTTGTTAGCATTGGGATAACCTCTCACTCACTCTGACCAGAACCGGAAGCGGATGTTTCCTCCTGGAAGAAAAAAAGGCATATTGGAAACATATGACCATAGCATAATGTGCCTGGCTTAATCCTTCAAAGTAAGGGGAAACTTTGATTTCCGAAACTCCCACAATAACGTATGCAAAAATGGCGGGGGGGGGGGTGTGGGTTTGGGGGGGGGTGTGGGTCTAGTAACAAGGAGTATAAGGTCCTTTTGGGTGAAAGATACCAGTACCGTAGCAGCTGCTCGCAATGTATCTCCTCATTGGTCAGGGACGGATCTAGGGGGAGAGTGTAGGGGGTGGGTACCCCCCCCCCCCCCCCGAGATGACCTGCGGTTTTCTAATACAACTGGTATTCTGCAGAAAAAAAAACTATGTGGTTTATTGGTGTTGAAGTAGAGCAAGAGACGAGTGCACCCCTTCCTAAAAAAAATCCTGGATCCGCCCCTGTTGGTCGTAGAAAACAATAACACAACATTGTTTATCATTAGTTCCATTGTTTAAGGTTGGCGAGCTGCTACATCTAAGATACTAAATGCTTGTTATATAGTAAGCTGAGGTTTCTGAAAACTCTATCGAAAGAATAGGCTTTCAATTTGAAAACGGAGGTTTTTGTATGTCCGTCGACGAGCAAAATGGAAAGTTTTTCGAAAACGCTGGAATTATAACTACTTTTGCGCGGAAACTGAAAACAACTCGACCAATCCAATATGCGTATAGGAACAATAACGTTTTACTGGGTCGTTTTCAATAGCGTAGTGGTAAACTATATATGATAATGCGATGGTAAACTTGTAGTTTTTATTGTGTTTCCGACAAAAAAAAAGGAAGAAGGAAGATTTTCGAAGAATCAGTTTTGCGGAATGTTTCTTTACTGGATTTTAATGAACTGCGCAAACATGGAAATTTAGTAATTAAAAAAAAACAATTTAAAAGTAAAAAAACAAAGTTTAGCTTACGTAGTCGCCCCATCGATTGCGTCGTCCCCAACCTAAAACAAATGAGTTGTCTCAGTATTAAGCTAGACAGGGGTTGGTTTTCTTCAGGGAACAGACATGCGGGGTTTTACTTCAGCAGTGATTAAAACTGCTTTAGACTTGAGCTTATTGTGCATACCCTTAAGTTAACTAAAACCTTGCGCGACACGGCAAGGCTGCATACTTATACAGTCATGCATGTTCAAACCCAACTTTACGTACACCCGATTAATATGGACACCTCATTATTACGGACAGTTTGTTTTGTTTAGGAAAAGAAACCCCCTACATTTTCTCTTAATCAACCTGCTTAATACGGACACTTTCTACGTCCCCTCGGTATCCGTATTAACGAGGCTTGACTGTATCTGCGCGGAGAACTGTGCTGCAGAATGAGTGATCAAATTTCTTTCAACATTTTTACGAGATATTCTCCTCTCCTCTAGTCAGTCCTTGCAATGAATATTCCTTATAATCACAGTGCTTGATGATCACACTGCAATGCAAGTTTAGTGTTTTAGAGTTGATCCGGTCATAGATAGTCAGCTACACAACCGTTTTTAGTGTCGACACTAAAAACGGCTGTGTAGCAGACAAGGTCATACAAGGTAATCCAAAACAGTCTTGTATTGTGGATTCCACGTTGTTTTTTGGAACTAGGAAATAGACTATTGATCGGCGAAGTCCACAAGTTAAGTGAAATTAAACATGATAAGAAGAACTGATGAACACACTAGAAGAAAAAAACAACTTGAAAAACCTCTTTTCTTTCCTTTTCGCCCAACTTTCGCCTTGATGAATTTGACATCTCTTCTAATTTCTGAAAAGAAGAAAAAAAAGACACATTCAATTTTCCATGTTTGGGAAGAGTCACTGCATATAATGCTTAAATTGACCATGCATAACGTAAAAATTTTTATGTTGTTCAAAGACTAGACATTCAGGACAGACGTCTTTGCTAAAAAAGTGGGCTTTGACATGCACAACGATTTTTTTATAACTTTTTTTTCACTCTTTATTTCTTTGGCACACCCGTTCCGATGATCACAAACTAACATGCTCATACAATGTACGTAACGTCATAAATTCAGAAACTGAAAAACGGGTGATTTTTATGCTTGCTTGTCTCTTTAATTTGGGTATTACCCAGCGTTGTTGCATCTAATTGCATGCAATTAACGAATTTTACCGACATGTTTTACCATTTAACAGCTGTAATTAGTTTGTGAATTACAAAGAAATATTTTTATTCTGCACTTGTGTTCTTCTATCTTTAGTCACGCGTTCCTTAATTAACGTCATAGCTCTTTAAACTACGTCACAGCTCCTCTGTTTCCGAGTGGTTACCGAGAGAATACCAACTAAAGACGAATGGGTTGCCAAGATGAGGCGGCAAATTTGAACGTTTCTAAAACCTTCTGAAAAAAAAATCACGTTGAGTTCAAATCACCAATTTTTTTTGGTGAAGTTCTCGTATTGATGTGTACTATTTATTTAAAAATAAATAAATATAAAAATGTTTAGGTTATGGGCATGATTATCAAAAAAAGTGACTCTCGCCCACCTCTGACACTTTTCTTGAGTTTCTTTATTCCTGAAAAATATAATAGTAAATAACAAAAATTATAACGATAATGATTAAATGTTAATGATAATGATAATTATAAACTCACTGGCATCTTGAATTAAGGCAACAGGAATTTACATTTTGTAGTAATTGTTAAAGGTCTTTGAAGGTGTAAGCGTGTGCCGACAGGGTCATACCAAACCGTCCTCGCCGCCCTTTTATCATAGTTTTGAAAATTTTTTATCACGGAAGAGGAAAATTTGTAACAAAAATTTTGCGTAAACTATACTTTTTCAGGAATGCAATTTAACTCAGTCTTAGTTTAACCCTCGGACGTAAACTCAAATTCATACCCCCACCGAGGTACAAGGGGAGGAGGGGGGGTGATGGGATCCCTCACCAGAGTTTTTGATATGTTGCAGTGTTTCGAGTGTTTTGATCTTCTCAACAATATGAGGTATATTTTGTTGGTGGTGGAGCTGCTGGAGGCCTGTGACGTCACTAACAATGGTCTTGGCCTCCAACTTGGATTTACCAAAAATTAGAAATCAGGTTAAAATCACAATAGATGGTGATTTTTTTGTGCTTGACGTGCAAAATAACACATAAATAAGCACTTTGTATCATTTCATCCACAAGTTTTACTTTATTGTTGAAAAAAGTTGAAAAAACATACATTGTCACTAAAGAATGGCTTGACCACCTGCTGCTTATGACGTCATATCTAGTTACCATAGTAACTAGTAACTGACCATTTCTAAACTTGTCTCAAAATGCACGCGAGGAACAAACGAACAGCTACTGAAAACGTCAGGTGTTGATGTTTTATGGTCCAGGAGGGTGGCAACCCCCCCCCCCCCCCCCGTACGTCCGAGGGTTAAACAGTAATCTCTTGCAATTCCTTGTGATATAATGATGGAGTTAGAAAGTTCGTAACACAAATCAGGAAGATGAACTTAATGTACCTACATAGCAGCAACTAGTTTTAGATAGTCTTTTTATTTTCCCATTATATTTCCCCTGTTCTCAGTTCTGTTATCGATTAACTATATAGCTTAACAATTATTCTATAGCTTTCAGCTATGTAAATAGTTTTATACTGATTATTTTATTTTATTTTAACTAATTTTGTATTTTCCTTTGAAAACTCGACGCATTGGCCTAATTTAAGCTAGGGGCCTAGCACGCTCCAGGTTTTCGAGTATGAATAACTGAAAATATGAGAATGAATATTAAATTAGCAAACAAATTGAGTTTACTATTTTTACGCAGGAAGCTACGTAAAAAACTAATTTGTTTCTCGGAATAACCTGATTGAAAATGAATCAATACAAAGATAAACAGAGATTTACTTTGGTCACACCGCTAAATCATAGGCAAACATAGGCACGTTTGACGGGCATGAGCTATTTTGAATGCTTCAGTGTAACCGTACCAAGAATGATGAATCTACCTTTTCCATCCTAAATATATATATATCTGTTTTTTTGTGTGGTATTTTTTTGGGTATTGCCGTACATGAATGAAAACGCGAAACACACAGCTGAGTCGATCCTCATGCTATATATTCACTTTCCTCTATCTTCCGCATACTTCCAAGTTAAAGTCAATATCCAAATACCAATTATTAACGTTTCATTTGTAGACCTTTGAAAAATATCATTTTTTATACTTCACCGTAGAAGCAGATGAAACATAATTCACGTACGTTGTGCCGTTCACGATAACCGAATTAGGTCATAACTGTCTTTAACCAGCAGCCACACTAAAATATGAACCCTTAAACAGCTGCATCACTGTACTCGGCGTTTGAATCATGAAGATATTTAATTGGGGATTATGCTTCTAAACTCCTTTAGTCGTAATAACGAGACGACAAAATTGTGAAGAACCAAGAGGCGGTCTCAAAGTGCCCTTGTTTGACCTTTAGCAAAGTTCTGTTTAGATGCCAAAATCTCATTGGTTCCTAGCATCAACTCAGAGTACCTTCACCCTTATTGGTCTCTGCAACACGCATCCGAACAGACAAAGCCACAAAGCCACAATGCCACAAAGATACATATGCTCAGACTAATAATTCATAAAGAGAAACAAAAGAAAGCAATGTTTAATGAGTGTCTTTTTATCTGATAAAGACAAGGCTAAACTTTACGTCCATTTTTTTTAGACCAAGCTAACCCTAAATCTAAATATTAGTGCAAGAATGAGTCGATCTGTATCAAAGATTTTGAAGCCGTTCAAAGAAACTTGCAGCCGACTCGTGTACTGATCACGAGGTGTAAAAACTCTCGTCTCCACCTCGAGGTTTTAAACCTGATAATCAGTGGATAGATATACTACTGCTCGTTTTTTAAACAGTGCATAATATTTTGCTTACCATTGCGTACTCTATGATATGCTCCCAAAACAATATCTGGAAAAAATGATGAGAAAAATTATTACGCAACTAAAATAATGTGAGAGTGGCAGAGGGGCTCAGCTGACCAGGCCCCGCACTTATGTCCAGAAATGCATGCAATGGCGAAAATGGCGAAACTGGCGAAAAATCGCCAACCGCTGGCGATTTGAATTGGATGCCAAAAGTTGCCCCTTGGAGGCTGGCGATTTTGGCGAAATTGGCGATTTTGGCAAAAATGGCCATGCACGCAATGGCGAAAATGGCGAACAATCACCAGCCTCTGGCGATTTGAATTGGATGCCAAAAGTGGCCCCTTGGAGGCTGTGAGGCCCCGGGCAGTGCATGGCCTCGTTGGAATATTAGAAAAGCTTGGCGATAATACTATGAAGCTTTTGGAAATTAACGGAAGGAATGTAAAGGACGTTCCAAACTCAGAACGCTCAAATTTTTGTTCTATTGCACAGCGCGTCAATGGTCTTGGCCTCCAACTTGGATTTACCAAAAATTAGAAATCAGGTTAAAATCACAATAGATGGTGATTTTTTTGTGCTTGACGTGTCAAATAACACATAAATAAGCACTTTGTATCATTTCATCCACAAGTTTTACTTTATTGTTGAAAAAAGTTGAAAAAACATGCATTGTCACTAAAGAATGGCTTGACCACCTGCTGCTTATGACGTCATATCTAGTTACCATAGTAACTAGTAACTGACCATTTCTAAACTTGTCTCAAAATGCACGCGAGGAACAAACGAACAGCTACTGAAAACGTCAGGTGCTGATGTTTTATGGTCCAGGAGGGTGGCAACCCCCCCCCCCCCCCCCCCGTACGTCCGAGGGTTAAACAGTAATCTCTTGCAATTCCTTGTGATATAATGATGGAGTTAGAAAGTTCGTAACACAAATCAGGAAGATGAACTTAATGTACCTACATAGCAGCAACTAGTTTTAGATAGTCTTTTTATTTTCCCATTATATTTCCCCTGTTCTCAGTTCTGTTATCGATTAACTATATAGCTTAACAATTATTCTATAGCTTTCAGCTATGTAAATAGTTTTATACTGATTATTTTATTTTATTTTAACTAATTTTGTATTTTCCTTTGAAAACTCGACGCATTGGCCTAACTTAAGCTAGGGGCCTAGCACGCTCCAGGTTTTCGAGTATGAATAACTGAAAATATGAGAATGAATATTAAATTAGCAAACAAATTGAGTTTACTATTTTTACGCAGGAAGCTACGTAAAAAACTAATTTGTTTCTCGGAATAACCTGATTGAAAATGAATCAATACAAAGATAAACAGAGATTTACTTTGGTCACACCACTAAATGATAGGCAAACATAGGCACGTTTGACGGGCATGAGCTATTTTGAATGCTTCAGTGTAACCGTACCAAGAATGATGAATCTACCTTTTCCATCCTAAATATATATATATCTGTTTTTTTGTGTGGTATTTTTTTGGGTATTGCCGTACATGAATGAAAACGCGAAACACACAGCTGAGTCGATCCTCATGCTATATATTCACTTTCCTCTATCTTCCGCATACTTCCAAGTTAAAGTCAATATCCAAATACCAATTATTAACGTTTCATTTGTAGACCTTTGAAAAATATCATTTTTTATACTTCACCGTAGAAGCAGATGAAACATAATTCACGTACGTTGTGCCGTTCACGATAACCGAATTAGGTCATAACTGTCTTTAACCAGCAGCCACACTAAAATATGAACCCTTAAACAGCTGCATCACTGTACTCGGCGTTTGAATCATGAAGATATTTAATTGGGGATTATGCTTCTAAACTCCTTTAGTCGTAATAACGAGACGACAAAATTGTGAAGAACCAAGAGGCGGTCTCAAAGTGCCCTTGTTTGACCTTTAGCAAAGTTCTGTTTAGATGCCAAAATCTCATTGGTTCCTAGCATCAACTCAGAGTACCTTCACCTTTATTGGTCTCTGCAATTAATTGCCATTTCTGCCATTTTCGCCAATGCGTGCATTTCTGGACATACCTCAGGCCCCGGGCAGTGCATGGCCTCGTTGGAATATTAGAAAAGCTTGGAGATAATACTATGAAGCTTTTGGAAATTAACGGAAGGAATGTAAAGGACGTTCCAAACTCAGAACGCTCAAATTTTTGTTCTATTGCACAGCGCGTCAGCCATAATCATAATACGAGGAGCAGCGCATTTAATGTTGTACTTCCGAGTGAGCGGACAGAATTTAGCAGAAATCCGTTACATATCCCTGATGAAAAAAGGACCTACAGTGAGTTCCCGGACTCAGAAAAGCTGAATGCAAGTCTTACCTCAATTCAAAGAGATGTTGATTTTTCAGGTATCTGCCTTTTCATATTTTGTTATATTCTCATGTATTTAATTTAAGTTTATCAGGGATGATTTGACTGGGGAAATTTTAGACTGCAAAACAGTCCGTATTTTTGCGTATTCAAGTACGCGCGAGCAGTCAAAAAAAAGGTGTGGAACGAGGCTGAAAACAGAGAGCGAGACTGGGAAGAGACGCTAAAAATACGCCTCACACGTAGAGCGTGTGAGGCTCGCGCGGTTCGCGCGCGTAAGGCTCTTACGCCACGCTTTACCGATTTCTTTACTGATTTTGAGGAAAAAACCGACTGTTTTGCAGTCTAGGGAAATTTTGGTAGTTTGAATAGATGTTCACTTATGAGATGGTCGTTTACAACCGGTAGTCGCACATGGAGGCTCGACTGTATTTGTTTTTGTGGTTCACAATGTAAACTACTGGCATGGGTTAAATATCTTTTCAGGGGCGGATCTAGGGGGAGGGTGCAGGGGGTGCGCACCCCCCCCCCCCACCCCCTTGAGATGACCTGCGGTTTTCTAATACAACTGGTATTCGGCAAAAAAAAACTATGTGGTTTTTTTGGTGTTAGGCCTTTCCCGATTGCGCTGAGCACCTTTTTCGCCCTTTTTGAGTTTGGAGCACTATTTTGCATTTTGAGCACCCTTAAGCACTTTTTCGCACTTTGGGCAACATTTGAGCAATATTTCACATTTCGAGCAAATTTCGAGCAACATATGTCTTCTAAAACATTTAAAAGCAAAAACTGTGTGTCGCTCGCAACGAGAATCGTGTTCCAGGTCATAAATTTGAATAACTAATGATGTTGTCAAGAATAAAAGACCGTTGTCATGGAAAGGCACGTGGACTTATCCTCACTGAGCGTGAGAATTGAAGTTTCTGATTGGCTGATGTATCATGCGTGTGTCATCTCAAATTTCTAAATCATCTGATGCTAGTACTGCTGAATTTATTTACAATTCGTAACCGGCTTTAGTTTTTTAAAAATATTATTGTTCTATATTCTGTCAACCTTTCGTAACAACCTGTCGAACAACACTACGCAAAATAGATTGTTAATTACTTCAGTAAAAATTGACATATTTACGAAAAGCTTAGAGGTAACTGTTCACAACTTTTAGCACTTTTTGAGCACTATCTTGAGATTTTGAGCACTTTTTGAGCACTTTTTAGCCATTTTTGCCAGCACTTTTTTAGGATTTTACGAGCGCAATCGGGAAAGGCCTAATTGGTGTTGAAGTAGAGTAAGAGACGAGTGCACCCCCTCCTAAAAAAAATCCTGGATCCGCCCCTGTCTTTTGTTGGCTTCTCAACTTACCGTAAGCTTTGCCCGCAATGTTGCGGACATTCAGATCTAAAGCAAAAGAAATGACAAAATCAGTGACAACAAGAGAGAATGGTGACAATCAATAGGATAAGTATTCTTCAGCAAGTTCTTCATCAAAATTTAAGAATGCTCAGAGTTTCAATCTATGATCGTAACAGTTAAACGCACTTAAAAACCAAGATATCAAAATATCAAACTGAGTATAGTTTTACCCTAATAGATGCCGTAGTGTAAAAAAAAAAGAACCCGGATATTATTGTTCAAAATCACCAGTAAGTATGCTGGAGAGCTCCATCACTTGACTATACTTTAGATTTTAAATATATTTGCTAATAGAAATCTCGAGTTCGTCCGCTTCTAATTGTCAGTTCGATTATTTTTATTCATTTATTTATTATTTTATTTTCAGGCTTCTAAATGCTTAGCTTAAAGTTCTGTTCAAACTGATTTCCTCCTAACAACCTTGTTCTTCCCCTGTCACGTCAGTACTATCCAGTTCATCAAAAGGCATTCCTGAAAATGTTAATAAATTAGCATTTTAGAAGTACCAGTTCTACGGCGTAGTTGGGTTGGCCAGTGGTTGACCCTGGTTATGGGCTCATCCTATTGCTGATAAGTTCCTCGTGCCTCGGCTGAGCCAGGCCATTTTTTAAATGCAACTAGCAATTATTTGAAAGTTTTAATAGTCTTGAAACTTCAATGTCGCACCCTGCATGAGCCGTTGCGAGAAACGTTACACATTCAGTTCTACAGCGTGCCATGCAAGTTGCCTTCACACCCAATCCCAAAAACCCAGGAAAGATAGTCACTAGGGGTCAGGTCTGGCAGTTGTTGCTCCGCTACTGTTTCTTCCTTGTCGCATGTGATTCAGGGCCGAGTTGTTCAAAGCTGGGTTTAGATAACCCAAGGTTAGTGCGAAATTTGAATTCAGATTTGAAAGATTAAAAAGTGAATTCAGTTTAATTCTTTCTGTCAACAAGTTGATGATTGGATGCTCTTAAAAATAACAGAGAAAATTATCCGAGAAAATGCTTTTGAACAAAAGAAAAAGAAACCCGGGTTAAATTTAACCCTAGGTTAAGCTCTAATCGGCCTTCGAACTGGGCCCAGAATAGTACATATAGCTCTGGGGCCGGTTGCTCGAA
This sequence comes from Porites lutea, assembly GCF_958299795.1. Classification (NCBI taxonomy): domain Eukaryota; kingdom Metazoa; phylum Cnidaria; class Anthozoa; order Scleractinia; family Poritidae; genus Porites; species Porites lutea. The sequence goes on from NC_133208.1 coordinate 25,522,195, forward strand.
GCCTGGTTAGCGCTAACCGTTGGTTAAGAGGTATCAAAATGTATAGGTTTCCATGGTATTTAACGCTGTTTAGCACTAACCATGCTTCGAACAACCCGGGCCTGATCTTTTGGCTTGCCAAGCTATCCCGGGAAAGAACACGTGACGAAGCCCTGTTTATCATTAACAGTGCTGTGAAATGGGACCAACGGTTTTGGTTACACTAAAAAATCTAACCATCAGATCAAAGGCGGCATTTTCTCCCCGCCGGTTGTATGATCAAGCGTCAACTTTGTTTCTTCACGCTGAAATTTTAGTTGGCAGGTTATTAACGAAAGTCATAAGGTTATGGGAGTAATTATAGTAAATCTAATTTGTTATAGCTAAATCCGAAGTGGGTTTGATTAACGAAGCAATGATTTTAGACTTTTGCCTCAGTTGCCCTCTTGTTAGGCTTTCAAGCAATAGGCGTCAACAAGTGTTTTTGGCATGGCACCCCTAAAAATGGGCCCCTGGCACGGTACCCCTAATTTTTTATCGTGTAAATGGAATTATGTAGGGCACCGGTGTCCAACATTTTAGAAGTCAGCGAGGAAACCATCCTGCTGTCGTTAAATTTGTGAAGACGTTAAAAGACAACTCGAGTTAAGCTATTTAAAACATTACAGCTAGCGCGGCTTGCACAAACATTATGCGCAACTTACCAGCGTAGTAAAACCACTGTGCATGAGAAGCCATGAGGCCTCTTTGCCCCTGGTCGCTTTTCATACTGCAAATAGCTTTTCAAGCGCATTGAGTTCACTACAATTTACGCCAGCAGGAACATTTATTTAGTTTATTTATTTTTAAAAGGATTAAAGTTCTAAAATTCTTGGAACTTGCTTAATTCATCATAAGATCTCCAGAGTTTCTAAAATTCCTTTTAACTTTTCAAAAATCTCAAAAGAAAACCAGATTATTTTTGAAGCTAAGTATAGTCTACGTCTGCTGTCCGCCATCTTGAAAGCAGTTAAACCGCTGACAAAATGATAAGATGAGCTCATTAATTTAGAGCTGCCGATGTCCATTTCGGCGCCCTTAAAAACAGTCAGTTTTGTCGTGTAAACGAACAAATGAAGAACCAAACATTTCGGCACTGGTGCCCATTTTCAAGGTTGCCGTGCCCAGACCGCTTGTCATGTAAGCATAATTCTCTAGTAAGAGTAACCTAAAATAACCAATGCAACTTCTGTTCAGACTTTACCTTTGGCAGACACAAAGGACAGTAAAAGCAGCATACAAATCACAAAGGAGCTTGAAAACTTCATCTTTATTGACCGATGCACTGAAACAAAACAATATGTATAAAATCATAATAAGTAATGATATATATTGCTGGTTTTCACTGTCACGCCATCGAAAATAAAAATCAAAACCGTTCAATAGATAGAGTCCAGAATCGGGGAAAATAAAGAAGGTAAACATACAAAGACCCTCGCCAAGATTCAGGTCAGTGCAATTTTTCATATGCGCGATATTAGGAGAAATGGTTTACGTAAATTTAGAGAGCTTTGTATGGAGACGTCATCATGTTGGTGCCTCTCAGGGGCACCAATATGGTGGTTCAGGGAAACCAACAGAAATGTCTGTTACCGAGTTTTACTACGAAAGCTTGAATTCATCCCTCGAGAAACTCATAGACATTAAAGCAATACTTTGCCTAATACAAGGACTTTTTAGAAGAAAAAATCCCCCCAAATTATTCACTTTTTAACCTACACGACAGTTCTCTCCCAATAGAGTACTAAAGTGATGACGTCGTAAAAATAAAAATTTCTGAAATTATGGGATTTGTCAGGATATCCTGAAAGAACAATGTCCAAGAGGCCTACTTAACAAAAATGAGCATTTCGGGGCAAATTGTCTCTGAGATGTTAGCCAATTATACTCCATACAAACCCTTCTAATTTTTTTTGGGTCGACCCAAAAAAATTTAGAAAGTTTTGTATGGAGTTTTCTAAGCATAACTGGGCTACGATCTCAGAGACAATTTGCCCCGAAATGCTCATTTGGCAAGTAGGCCTCTTGGACATTGTTCTCTCAGAATATCCTGACAAATCCGATGATTTCAGAAATTTAATTTTTAAAACGTCACACTTTAGAACTCTATTCAGTTTATTTTCTCTCAATATTTTAACCAGTGCTAAGTTAAAGCCCTTTTAGAGAAGTATTTACAATTATAAACGTTTCTATTGAAGTAATATCAAACTTC